>NW_011494868.1:1843356-1959294 GCF_000754665.1 Bison bison bison | reverse complement strand
TCCAGTATTCTGGCCTGGAGAATTCCATGGACTGTAAAGAGTTGGACACGACTGAGCAACTTTCACTTCACTTATGACCTATTTACTTTTTAGGTTTTGAAAATAGAGGTGAATAAGTTCACAACAGAGATTAGGAAGAAAAAAGTAACAATGAATCTGATTTAATGTGCTTTCATAAATGTAAATTTTCAAAAGCCAAAACTAACCTGTAACGGAGGCTAAGTTCTACTGTCTGTACCTTTGTAAGGCCCTCTACAGTCCTGGCTAATTGCAGATACTTGAAGTGGAAAAGACCCAAAGACACCAGGGGTGGATACTTGAGTAAAAGGAGACTATGAAGCGGTGAGAGAAAAGGCTGAATAAAAGCTCTACCCTCTAATTAGGACCTTTAGTGACACCCCGCTGATGCAGATGATACACACCCATCTGGAGTATGACTCCTGAGTGATTGCTGCCAGATTAGTTATCAGTTATCTTCAGGGCATCAGAGAATGAAGAGGGAAGGGAACCAGGCTAGGAAAAAGTGCCAAGTGTGTCAAGAAGGATGAAGGGGAGGAAGGAGGAGAGGAAGGGAAGAAAGGAGGGAGTGAGGAAGGAAAAGAAGGAAGAAAAATGTCTCTAATTGAAACATACACTTGTAATACATCCCTTCACCGCCAATATGTTCTGTGAGCTAATTCCTCTACCTCTTCATTTTCCCACCATTTCATCAGAATGCCCTTCTGAGAAAAGTATTCCCTTTTTGGCTGTCTTGATGTAAAACGTTTTCCCTCTCCTTTGGTGCAAATAGATAAGCCTACCTGGAGCCTATTTGTTCAGGTGGTTTGGAACAAATCCCATATGAGCTTCTCCTCCATTGAGACATGGCTGAACATTAGGTCATTCCCTCTTCTATTTCCTGTATTTTGGGAAGTCACTCATGCAGCAACTGTAGCCACTAGCAGAGTGTTCAAGAGGCACTTCTCCTCCAGGTGCCATTCCCCAGTTGTATTAATGTTTTCCTTCCATATCCTGTGTGTACTGATCAGGTCTTGCCAAGTATAATATTCTCCTTTCATGTAGAAAATAATTTTCAATCCTAGTATCCATCTGAGAATGACCTAAGAACTTTCTAGAACAGATGACAATTTTGCCAGTGTGAAAATTCTCTTCGGAGGTAATGCTTATAGATGTTCTTACATGTAGATTTTCAGATGCTTCATTTTATGAGTGAAGAAAAATCATTTATCAGAAAAAAATTATGAAGAGAGTGTGGTAGTTTTAATATTCAGAAAGGTGTGTTAGTATAACTGAGATTCTGGCAATTTTTCAAGAAAATAAACTGCTTTATGGGAAAAAAAAATGTATGTTGTTACTAGAACCAAGTAGAAGGTCAAAGTCCATTCAGAGAAATAAGAAAAGAAAATTGAGTTAACAGATTTTGGTGTCTAGGTGAGAATGACTCCATCCTGCTCAGGTTTAAATTTCCCTGGATTAAGAAAGGACTAATCTCAGAGCCTGAGATAGACTTTGACCCATGCACAGGAAGCAAGTGGCCAACAGCTGTGGAAAATGGAGGACTAGTACTACTGGGATCATATTTCTTTGTGTAAAATAAAGATAAGTCATACACGCTATGGCCATCACAGTCTCTTAGGTACTCTGGAAAGGATTATCAATAAAGCTGTCCAAATATCCATATTGAAATTAGGTCTACAGAATCTAAAAACTAATATTCATGTGTTGGTGTGGCACAGCATAAGGGTAAGGAATAAGAATGACTTCACCAGGGAAAGGGAACCCAAATGTAACATGAATCAATAAGGCAGACATATTTCATATGAACTCTGTTAACACAATGCTTTGAAAATTATGTCCTAGTTTATTATTTAGATGGAATTCTGAGCCTGCCATGACTCCACAGCGTGAAGTTTCATGAAATTCATTTCTTAGTTTCTATTATCCTTTTTTTTTTAATTGGAAATTTGACTAAGACTTGATTTTTTTTATTTTCTTTAAATTTTATTTTATTTTTAAACTTTACAAATTGTATTAGTTTTGCCAAATATCTTAGAAACCAAAAATAATACAAAAGGAGAATTTAAAAGAGATAGAGGGTCACTTGAAAGTTTCTTCAATTCAGAAGCAATAAATATCATTTCTAGTTTCTTTCTGTTGCTTATGTGTTTAATACCATATCCAGACTTTGGGATTCCTTGATTACCCCTTTAGAAATTATGATAGCCTATGAATTATCTTTCAAAACATGAACATTTTGTTAAATTATGACATTAACATGCATGCTTAAGTGAATCCAGCATTATGATTGAATGCTAATAAGAATGTTTTCCTATCAGCCTTTCGGATTAATTTTCATTTTTTTCTGATAAGAAAATCCTTACCAAATGTTACACTCCAAAAAAAAAAAAACAGCAAATGGTCAATTGTGCATACTATAATCACAGATAGATTTCACTTAAACCATTACTTAATATATAAAATAAAGCATCAGCATAACATAAAACAAAAATAAGAACATTTTAATTGTGTCAATTTATATTTTTCAGCCAAGTTATATTGAGTAAGTATCTACTATGTTCCAAGTTATATTACTATCTTGCTTATATCCTTTCAATAACTTCTCATTGTCATTAGAATAAATGATGATGTTCTTTTTTTTTGTTTCATTTGTTTATTTATTTATTTTTTAATTTTATTTTATTTTTAAACTTTACAATATTGTATTAGTTTTGCCAAATATCGAAATGAATCCGCCACTTCTTAACATTTCCTCCAAGATCTAACCTGAACACATGCATTTCTCTGACTCACTATTTCTCAGCAAGCAGCTCTCCTTTCTGTTTCTATAAATCCCCAAAGTCCAGAGTTTTTGCACTTACTGTTATGTCTTGCCTCTTGGCAACACCCATCCCCTCCCTACCCCAGTGGCCTAAACCTCTGCTCCTAGAATGACTGATTGTTTTTCATACTTTACAACTGAACTCAAGTGTTACTTCTTCAAAGTGGCCTTTTGACAGCCTTCATTTAATTCTATCTTGACTTTTGTCATTAATTGATTTTTCCCCCATCGTTTGTTTACTTGTGTTATTTTTTACTTTCTCTACTTTGAGGGGAAAGAATTTGTAGATGTTGTACTTATTTTATTCTGAATACCCCAAATAGTGTCTATCATAAAGTAGATTATCCATATTTCAATGCCATTCTCCCAAATCATCCCACCGTCTCCCTCTCCCACAGAGTCCAAAAAACTGTTCTATACATCAGTGTCTCTTTTTCTGTCTCGTATATGAAATGAGTCGCCAGTCCAGGTTTGATGCACGATACTGGATGCTTGGGGCTGGTGCACTGGGATGACCCAGAGGGATGGTATGAGGAGGGAGGAGGGAGGAGGGTTCAGGATGGGGAACACATGTATGCCTGTGGCAGATTCATTTTGATATATGGCAAAACCAATACAATATTGTAAAGTTAAATAAAATAAAATAAAATAAAAATAAAGTAGATTATCAATAAATACATTTTGCATGTTCTAGATGCTAGGGATTTAACTGTAAACAGAGTTGTGGATTTGACCTTAACAGAGTTTATGATCGCTAATGAATATGATCCAAGTTTCAAAGACATAGTCAAAGAAAGGTATATTGCTGTTTTTGCTGTTATTTATCTACAATACCATCCAGTCTTGCCGAGTGAGCAAAGAACTGTATATGTATAGTCAAAGCTCTGGCCTTATTGCTGTGTAAGTGAGTTTCTCACACAGCAAAGAAGAAAAAAGGTATCTAGTTCATATTTATTGCAGAGAAAGAAAGTGTTTAGGCTTGGAATTTTTTTCCAGAGAGTTGTAACTCATTTACAATGTCTCATTATTCCTAATATGCAAATATACCTTTATTCTTGCTTGACATTTGTTTCATAATGGAGCAATGCTCACAGTTTAAAGATGCAAGTTTTGGGGGCAAATGTTTTCTCTTTATTATCTTAAAGGTAGATTTTATTGCATTATATGGGTTGATACAATGTTCATATCGTGAATAATGAGTTCAATCCTTCCATTGTTTCATTTCTGAACATTATTTTTTAGATGTAAGTTATAACATCATTCTTTTGAAAGGAGAACAAAGAGATTAGGAGAAATCAATAATAAAAATATTGCTACATTATTGCCATGATGTTTATGGCTAAAGTTGTATTTGCAGGTAAGCAAATATCCAAGTATAAAGTAAAACTTAATTTACTTAAAGTAAAACATCTAAAAACTTAAGATGTTTTAATGTGACACTATTGAACAGATATGTTTCTAAAACTTCTCATATTTTCCCACTCTTTTGAATGAGACTTCAGGAGATTTTTCCCCCCAAAGAAGAAAATTCCAAATGCCTCAACTGTTTGTTTTTACTTTTCTTTATTCTTTGTAATTTCTTTTATCATTGTTCATATTTTTGTTCTTTATTTGCTCTACTATTCTAACTTCTAAAACTTACTGAAAACACTATTACTCATATGTGATAAGTAGTTCTTATCTTATTTCCCTTAGGGATTATTGTTGTCATTTTTGTTGTTCAGTCACTCAGTCGTGTCTGACTCTTTATGACCCCATGGACTGAAGCAAGCCAGGCTTTCTTGTCCTTCACATCTCCTGGAGCTTGTTCAAACTCATGTCCATTGGGTCAATGATGCCATTCAACCATCTCATCCTCTGTCACCCCCTCTGCTCTCAGTCTTTCCCAGCATCAGGGTCTTTTCCAATGAGTATGGTCATTGACTATCCTCATAGTACCAGGTACATTTGCAATGCTTTTATTCTGTTTGGACCTGTTTTGTACATTTTCTATAACTAGTGTATTTTACGGGCTTCCCTAGTAGCTCGGATGGTAAAGCACCTGCCTGCAATGCAGGAAGCCTGGGTTAAATCCCTGGGTCAGGAAGATCCCCTGGAGAAGGAAACTCGCAACCCACTCCAGTATTCTTGCCTGGAGAATCCCATGCACACAAGAGCCTGGTGGGCTGCAACCCATGGGGTTGCAAATAGTCAGACATGACTGAGTGACTAACACACACACAATATATTTTAAGATGCCTGAGAACAGGTAGTGTTTTCACTCATAGTTGCATTCACTTAACACCTAGACTGGATTCTGGGTAGTAGCATTATTCAGTACATCCTTTGTAAATTTAATGTCTTTGTGGTTTAAGTTCCAAGAGCATTACAAAAGAGGTTATCTTGAGAACCAGATGTGGTGGACCAGTTTGGATTGACAACTGCATTTGATATCAATAAATATTGTTCCCTGATGAGTATGGCATTTAATTTTTCCTGATGTCAATATGGAAAAAAAATGCCATAAATTTAAACCAATAACATATTAACAAGAGAACTGAACATTACAGTTTACTTAATTTCATATTATAACATGTTAAAATACAAAACAGGTACAATTTCCACAAAACATCTCAGTGCCTAGTGACTTTTGAAGAAGAAAAGTTTCTTCTATAGTGATTATTTTTACTTTGCTTGTTAAATTACATGTGGTATAAGCAAACGAGCTTGTTTTCCTCTTTAGATATAAGATTGCCAAATACACAAAGTATTGCTTCCAAGCTATATTTTTTCTAATTTACCATCACTTTATTTTAGACTTACATAATATCTGTCCCAGATTATCAGTTCAGGTCAATCATTCAGGTGTGTCTGAATCTTTGCAACCCCATCCCACGGACTGCAGCACACCAGGCTTCGCTGTCCATTGCCAACTCCTGGTGTTTACTCAACTCACGTCCTTAGAGTCAGTGATGCCATCCAACCATCTCATCCTCTGTTGTTCCCTTCTCCTCCCACCTTCAATCTTTCCCAGCATCAGGGTCTTTTCCAGTGAGTCAGTTCTTCGCATCAGGTGGCCAAAATATTAGAGTTTCAGCTTCAGCATCAGTCCTTCCAATGAATAATTAGGACTGATTTCCTTTAGGATGGACTGGCTGGATCTCCTTGCTGTCCAAGGGACTCTTAAGACTTCTCCAACACCACAGTTCAAAAGCATCAATTCTTTGGGGCTCAGTTTTCTTTGTAGTCCAACTTTCACATCCATAGATGACTACTGGAAAAACCATAGCCTTGACTAGATGGACCTTTGTTGGCAAAGTCATGTCTCGGCTTTTTATATGCTGTCTAAGTTGGTCATAGCTTTTCTTCCAAGGAGCAAGTGTCTTTTAATTTCATGGCTGCAATCACCATGTGCAGTGATTTTGGAACCCCCCAAAATAGTCTTTCACTGTTTTCGTTGTTTCCCTATCTATTTGCCATGAAATGATGAGACCATATGCCATGATCTTAGTTTTCAGACTGTTTAGTTTTAAGCCAACTTTTTCACTCTCCTCTTTCACTTTCATCAGGAGGCTTTTTGGTTCTCTTCACTTTCTGCCATAAGGGTGGTGTCATATAACCATTCTCTCTGCTCCTAGTGTATCCCATCTCTCACATGTCTCCATATTGCCTTTTTAATATCCAAATATAATCATGTAACATTTGTGTTTAAAAGTTGCCTCCATCTTACTATTTTATGTAGATTTACTCAAAGAAACAAACTTTGAGTAATTCTCACTGGTCACTCTTTCTTGAAGTCACACAATTTTTTTTATTGTTTATAGAAATATTGACTAGGCATTTCCTGTCTCCCAAACCCCATTCTTATACATCATGTGTGTATGTCATGTGCTCAGTCACTCTATCGTGTCCCACTCTTTACGACCCACCAGACTCTTCTGTCCATGGAATTTTCCAGGCAAGAATACTGGAGTGAGTTGCCATTTCCTACCCCAGGGGACCTTCCCAATCCAGCAATTGAACTCTCATCTCTTGCGTTTCCTGCATTGGCAGGCAGATCCTTTACCACTGCGTTACCTGGAAAGTCTATACTTTATATTTATCATCATATTTATTCCTTGTAGCGGACACTGCTGATGCCGCAGCTAGATACCCTTTCCTGGCAGGTACCACCCTCTGTTTCAGTGAGGGTTGGATGCTAATGACTAATAAAGACTAGCCCTGCATCAGATGAAAATCACTTTACACAGGAGGTTACACACTACTCACTCACATTCTTCATCCCACCCTCAGCCTGTGACTGAGGCATCAAAAGCTGGCTGTCTTGTCTCCAAGTGGGAATAGCTCTGGAGACTTCATGTTCTTCAAACTCTCCATCCGATCAGATGAAGGCTGGGGCTGACCCCTAGCTGAGACTCATCTTTGCTTAGATTACATTCCCCTGTCTTATCCATGCATCACATTTTCTGCCTCCTTAGGGAACTCTTTCCACAAAGCCTTGGCACAAAAATCTGTTTCTCTGGTTCAACCTTCAGGAAAACTAATTTAAATTATTTTTCACTTGAATGCCATGAAGCTGATATTGTTATTGTCAAGTTTTCCTATGAGAAACTTAGGGTTTAAAAAAATAAGTTACTTCTTTCTCTATTCTTTAATGATCGTTGATATATTACTTCAGAATAATTGGTAAATTGCTACAGTGGGTCACCAGTACAAATTGTTTTATATTTCATGGAAGTTAATATGCCTGTGAATAGGCTGGAGATAAGACACTGTATCTTTGAAATCGTTGTTGAAACGAGATCTCAGTTCACCACAAAATCCATTTAGATTTTATTTTATTTTTTTAAATGACTTTTATAGACAAGAATTGATCTTTGGCTGCAGGTTTGTAATTTCAGTCCCAAAGTCCCAAATGGATAAGGGCATATGTTTCCATATTTTTACTTTCTTTGAGACACCAGATGAAATGATTTGGCATGTGATCGGCTTGAGCCTCCACTGTACCATGGAAACTGGATATTTGTGATAGACAGATGCTGTTGCTTTTGTCCCTGGGAGGCAGCTCTCCCCTCTTACTCACACTCGAAGCGCTTAGCTTGTACCATGATGGCTGAAAAGGTCAGACTCTTTCCTAGTCTTTCCTGTGACTAGGAATGGTCCTGCAACCTCTCCTTTGGAATTTTGGCAATGCATATCTCCTTGGCTAAAAGGAAAAGAAAGTCAATAAGTAAGCCCCATCTATCATTCCCGGTGTGTCTGTGCTCACAGGGATGCTCCAGCCATCTTCCGACCACAAAGGATGACAGCTGGCGACACAGTGACGGTAGAGATCGGGGAGATGGTGAGAGTCAGGGCACCAGAGGAAAGATAAACACGAGCCCTGAACCAATTCTGGAACTCTCCCCTTCAGATGCTTTTGTTTTGTTAGAGAGAGAGAGAGTGAGTGAGAGAATCCACTCTTTGGGCAATCATTGTCAGTATTCTGTTATTTGCAGCAGAAAGCCTCCTGACTGACGAGCTAAGAGAAAAGTCTCAGAATAATTTTAGTGGCTTAATAACTTTTTTAATAGTTTGTTGGTGAGAGTGATAGCATTCAGATTGGGGCCACCTGAGACTTCTGTGTTGGAGAAGGCGATGGCACCCCACTCCAGTACTCTTGCCTGGAAAATCCCATGGACGGAGGAGCCTTGTAGGCTGAAGTCCATGGGGTCACTGAGAGTTGGACACGAGTGAAGTGACTTAGCAGCAGCAGCAGCAGACTTCTGTTGCTTCCTTCCAAGACATCATTGTTCAAGGAGACTGCCACATCTTTGTATAGTTCACGTTAGGCTTCTTTCAAATACTATGTTGACCAAATGGTCCAGGACATCTGGATCACACAGTGATAATAAGCATAGGGAAGAATATTTTGCTGAAGTATTGAGAGTGAGCACCCAGCTTATTTCTCTTTAAAATATGAAAATAAACTTTTGCTATCTAAAGGAGTTGGACCTCAAAAACTGCATACTTTTCTACCTCCTGTTTACTTTTCTCTTGAAAGGAAATCCATATGAGTGAAGAATAAGACAATTTGATTCAAATATTGATTCTCAAATTTTTGATACATAGGGGATATTTTCCATATGCAGGAGATTTTTCAAAAGGCACATTTAAGTGATCTGGAAAGTTTAGCCCTCTGCCTCAGCACACGTAGTATATAGAAAAAGTGAAAATAAGAATAAAGTAGTCTTTATACTACTGCCTGAAAGTAGTCTCCAAATTCTTCATGAGAGGTAAATACGCATGCGTTTAAATAGAGTTTTCTATAAAATCATCAGTGTTGTTAAGTCACTAGATTGTGACCAACCCTTTTGCGATCCCATGGACTGTAGCCTGCCAGGCTCCTCTATCCATGGGATTCTCCAGGCAAGAATACTGGAGTGTGCTGCCATTTCCTTTTCCAATAAAATCACCATATCATTTGCATTAAAGAATATTTTTCATAATGAAGGTATCCTCTGTTTGAACATTTAAGTTTGAAAGAGTAAGTGATTTTTATGATCAATGTGGCATTTCTATTTCTCAGGACTTTTATCTGTGTATTGCAAAATGCCTACCAGTTTTTATTTATTTATTTATTTTAAGAGAGAGAGAGAGAGACCTCTGCATGAAACTCAATAATCATGGTCTTATTACTACAGTGAAATTTCCATCTAATATATCATAGATAATCACTGCTACAGTGAAATGCCAGGAAAGTGTAAATACCCAAGAGGAAATAATTTAGAAGGAAGATATTTGTTAACAGGATGAAATTGAATAAGGGCAAATGAAGAATAAACAGTTGATTATTAGAAAGACTTCAATAGTTTCCCAATCAAGAGACAGCAACTATTTCCTTTGGGAAAAATCAGAATAATTTCAAATGTTCCAAACTAATTTGATTAAAAAAAAGAATAATGCTGCTTTTTATATACTCCCCTGCAATTTAAAATGCATTACCATGCACATTTTATCATTTGATTGTTACAATTTTCCTAAAGGGTATATAGGTTAAGGATTATTATTTCATTATGTTACAGATGACAAAACTGAGACACAAAAAAGATACTTGTCTGGGTCACAGAAAGTAATTGGAAGATTTTGGTTTAAACTCAATTTCTATTCTACTGTTTCTAAATTCCACTGTTAGAAGTTCTGAATAACTCAACTTGAATAAAATATAGATTTTTCTGAAGTTTCTATTTTAGTTGCTAAGCAAAAGATGCATTTTTAAAATATATATTTCAGAGCTATTTGCAATTTTTATTGTATAGAAGAATACAGAAGGTTGAGAATCAAGTTTCTTCCCTTAAAATTGAAAAAGAATAAAAACAAGTAAAAGGAGATAAAACTCTGCAATAAACTGAAAATATTTTATATCTTACTCTAAGTGATGATTACACAGAGCATATATGTGCAAAAAATATCAAGTTGTATGTTTAATATTAATATACTTTACTGAGTAAGATTTATCTTACCTAAAAAGGTTCAGTTCAGTTCAGTTGCTCAGTCATGTCTGACTCTTTGCAACCCCATGGACTGCAGCACACCAGGCCTCCCTGTCCATTACCAACTCCTGGAGCTTACTCAAACTCATGTCCATTGAGTCGGTGATGCCATCCAACCATCTCATCCTCTGTTGTCTCCCTCTCCTCCCACCTTCAATCATTCCCAGCATCAGGGTCTTTTCCAATGAGTCAGTTCTTCCCATCAGGGGCCAAAATACTGGAGTTTCAGCTTCACTATTAGTCCTTCCAATGAATATTCAGGACTTATTTCCTTTAAAGATGGACTGGTTGGATCTCCTTGCAGTCCAAGGGAGTCTCAAGAGTCTTCTCCAACACCACAGTTCAAAAACATCAATTCTTCAGCACTCAGCTTTCTTTATAGTCCAACTCTCACATCCATACATGACTGCTGGTAAAACCAAAGCTTTGACTAGATGGACCTTTGTTGGCAAAGTAATGTCTCTGCTTTTTAATAAGCTGTCTAGGTTGGTCATAGCTTTTCTTCCAAGGAAAAAGAGTCTTTAAACCTTATGGCTGTAGTCATCATGTGCAGTGATGTTGGATGCCGAAAAAATAAAGTCTGTCATTGTTTCCCCATCTATTTGCCATGAAGTGATGGGACCAGATGCCATGATCTTCATTTTTTGAATGCTGAGTTTTAAGCCAGCTTTTTCACTATACTCTTTCACTTTCATTAAGAGGCTCTTTAGTTTTTCTTTGCTTTCTGCCATAAGGGTGGTGTCATCTGCATATCTGAGGTTGATATTTCTCCCAGAAATATTGACTCCAGCTTGTGCTTCATCCAGTCCAGCATTTCTCATGATGTACTCTGCATATAAGCTAAATAATTAGGATTACAATATACAGCCTTGAACACTCCTTTCCCGATTTGGAACCAGTCTCCTGTTCCATGTCCAGTTCTAATTGTTGCTTCTTGGCCTGCACACAGATTTCTCAGCAGACAGGTCAGGTTGGCCTGGTGTTTCCATCTCTTGAAAACTTTTTCACAGTTTGTTGTTATCCATACAGTTAAAGGCTTTTGCATAGTCAATGAAGAAGAAATAGATGTTTTTTCTTGAACTCTCTTGCTTTTTCAATGATCCCCTGGATATTGCCAATTTGATCTCTGGTTCATCTGCCTTTTCTAAATCCAGCTTAAATATCTGGCAGTTTATAATTCATGTACTGTTGACACCTGGCTTGGAGAATTTTGAGCATTATTTTGCTAGCGTGTGAGATAAGTTTAATTGTGTGGTAGTTTGAGCATTCTTTAGCATTGCCTTTTTTTGGGATTGGAATGAAAACTGATCTTTTCCAGTCCTGTGGCCACTGTTGAGTTTTCCAAATTTGTTGACATATTGAATGCAACACTTTCATAGCATCATCTTTTAGTTTTGAATTAGCTCAACTGGAATTCCATCACCTCCTCTAGGTTTGTTCATTGTGATGCTTCCTAAGGCCCACTTGACTTTGAATTCCAGGATGTCTGGCTCTAGGTGAGTGATCACACCATTGTGATTATCTGGGTCATGAAGATCTTTTTTGTAGAGTTCTTCTGTGTGTACCTTAAAAGTTAAATATATATTATATATAAGTACATATGCATACTAATTTGTATATATATGTGAATGCATATATTTTTCTCCCATTTTATAATGATTTAATGCATACATGTAGAACTATTCTGTATATAACCCTAATGTGGCAAAAACAGCATTGTTCAATGCTCACTTTTTTACATAGCTATAAAGAAATAGTATTTTTAAATTGTGCATATGACAAACAATCAAGAAGAATATAAAACTCACTTTTATGATATGATATACATGGAATCTAAAAAATAATACAAATGAACTTACAAAACAGAAATAGACACAGACATAGAAAAAAAAAAAACTTACGATTACTGAAGGGGAAAAGTGAGATCAAGGATTAGAAGTTTGGGATTAACACATACACACTTCTGTAAGAAAAATAATAAGTCAACAAACACCAAGTATAAAGCAGTGCTCAATACTCTATAGAAACCTACATGGGCAAAGAATCTGAGAAAGAATAATATGTGTATATACATAATGGATCACTTAGCTGTACATCTAAAATGAACACAACATTATAAATCAACTATACTCCAATATAAAATAAACATTAAAACAAACAAGTAAAACATTAATCATGAAAAAAATGGTCAATTTATATATACAGCAAAACCTTTTTCAGAATGGTTTTATATTCTCCACTCTAATATCTAGAAGACTAATGAGCACAGGAAGGATATTTAACAAATATATGCCTTCTGAACAAGTGAAAGAATTTCATCACTACAAGCCAAATTTTGGAATCCTCATTTCTTTCTCTCCCCATTTCCTGACTAACTCATACTACACGTGCTTCTTAATGGTGAAGTCACTGTATCTTCTTTGGTCAATGCCCCTCGATGCTCCAAAGATTTCCATAAAGCTACCTCGGCTTGTTCCAACAAAGCATGCATGCCTACAGTCACAATTTTTGCTCTTATATGTAAAGTGACCTCAGTTAGCTGTAAGAAGGGGATGGGTAAGGGGAGTGTATGTGTGTGTGCAAGTGTGTGTGTATCTGTGCCTGTGTGTGTGTTTGTGTGTGGTAGGGGAAGGTGAGCTGATGACAAATGAGATAATAGTTACTATACTGCATATATTACATATCTTAATAATCCTCACAAAACTGCAAGATAAAAATTGATCTCAAGCTAATTATTTTGCCAAAGTATGTCCATTTGAATAAAGCTGAAAAGAAAAACCAGATATGTCTCACTTTGAGGAAAATTTTATTATTATTTGATTATTATAATAATTTTTATCCATATTCTACTAAAATTATGGAACTTTTTTACCTTGGGGCTTTCCAGGTATAGATAGATATCAGAATGTGTGAATATTTTATATATTTCTAGACAAACATATATATATATATATATATATATGGTTGGATGACATCATCAAGATGGTTGGATGGTATCATCAACTCAATGGACATGAGTTTGAGCAAACTCCGGGAGATAGTGAAAGACAGGGAAGCCTTGTGTGCTGCAGTCCATGGAACTGCAGAGTCGGACATGACTCAGTGACTGAACAACAACAGCAACAATAAATATATATTCCTCAGACTATTGCTTTCTTGCTTCGCTATAGTCATTTCTGACTCTTGACAACCCTATGGACTGTAGCATGCGAGGCTCCGCTGTCCATGGGATTCTCCAGGCAAGAATACTGGATTGGGTTGCCATTTCCTTCTCCAGGGGAGTTTCGCAACCCAGGGATCAGACCCACATGTCTTTCTTCTCCTGCATTGGCAGGCCATGGGATCACAAAGAGTCAAACATGACTGAACAACTGAATAAGAACAACGATCTATATTCCTCAGACTATATACATAGATATATTCCCATAAAAGCAAACTACTCAGTATTCCACAGTTAATTAACAAATTAATTAGGACTAATATGTAGATCTTTCAGTTACTATTAATTTCTCTAACATGAAGTACTAAGGTGCTAAATATCCACCCAATAATGCATCACTTCTGCCAAGAGCTAGCAATAGTTTTTAAGACTATTGGAAAGAAAAACATATATAATTTGAAGTAAAAAAATCCATAATGGTGCTATAACTCCAGCCCTCCAATACATGTATCATAGTCATTTTTTTCACTGTTTTTTAATCACATGCATTTTCTCACTTCTCATAGTAGTCACAGAGTTTTTAAATTAAAATCTGTTTTGTTTGGTTTACTTTTTGTTCTTTAATTCTGGGGACAAGCTTGGCATATACTCTGTACACAATACTGGTTGCTGAATGAATGAAGAATGAATGGTCCAGAGGATGGAGAGTGGCATTCTGGTCACCATGATACTAAATGAGGAAGTTTTTTATAACCCAGGGAAGCTTTGAGCTACCTTGAAAATATCACCTATATGACAGCTTACTTAAACGATAGGTAAGAACAGCAGCCAGGGTAGAAATAAATCTGTCATTCCCACAGTGGCTATCTGTCATTACAAGAGGTACACATGCTTTATCCCAAAGGAGAGAGATACAGTGCTTCCATTCACTGGATTTCATTTCAAGAAAAAAAGGTGGTGATATAACTCAGAATATTGGCCAAAACAGACATGTTAGTTTTAATCGACCTATGTGATAAATCATTTCAAAAAGATTATTAGATTTTGTTACAATTCTGTTTTGTTTTGTTTTGTTTTTTCCACACCTTGCAGCTTGTGGAATTTCCATTCCTCAACCAGAGATTGAACCCATACCCCCTACAGTAGAAGTGTAGAGTCCTAACCACTGAACTGCCTAGGAAGTCCCTGCTACAATTCATTTTATATGCTAATTTATAAGAATAGTTTCCCTATCCCAAAAGGAGTGAAGGTGAGGAGATTGCAGATTCCTTCCATTTTTCTTATAATTGACAAGATCTACCCTTCTTTTCAAAGATCCTTGGTCAATATATCCTTCCTAGGTCAATTAAGATCAGATGCACAACCAAAGTGAGTTTCTTCCCAATAGTCAGTGGGTTTGCTGCATGGAGGTCACTGGGCTTGAGGTTATGGATACAGATGTTGGAAATTGTCAAAGAAATAAGACAGATGGAAGTGGCTGATTTTTTCTTTTTTTCGCATTTCAACAATAGTATGGTCAAAAGTCTGATTAAGGATTCATAGAGCATCTTGGTTAGATTTAATTATATAAAGCAGTTTGTCAAGTCTCTGGCAAATTTTATGAAATGCCATCACCATCTGTAATGACACTGGCAGTCCCTACCCTGAAAACGAATGCCTGGTTCTTGTGGTCACCATGAGAAATATTAACATACAGCCTCACTGGAGAAGAGAAATTAGTTCCTGGGTGTGAAATTAAATGAGTGCATGCGTGTGTGCATGTTCAGTCACTCAGTCGTGTCCCACTCTTTGTGATCCCATGGACCATGGCCCACCAGGCTCCTCTGTCCGTGGAATTTTCCGGGCAAGAATACTGCAGTGGGTTGTCAGATCCAGGAGATCTTCCTGACCCAGAGATTGAATCCACATCTCCTGTGTGTCCTGAATTGCAGGTGGATTCTTTACCTCTGAGCCACCTGGGAAGACCATAAATGATGAGGCAGATAAACTATTTTCCTTTTTGTGCTTAACAAGGGCTCTTGCAAAAATTTTATTTGTACATCACTGAACTTCACACTGGGAAGAGATGTAAATGATAAAAGTCCCCTACCCATCTACTATAGTAGGAAAAAGGAAGAGAGATTGCATCTTCAAATTCTGTTTTCAAGAAAACAAGCTGCTCCTTTTGAGCTCCCTATAGGCCCTTCTGAAGGCCAAAGACTCCAGGTTGCCTCCTTCCAGCCCTAATGCTGATTGAGTTTAAGCGCTCAAAGCGTTTGGCAGATTAAGAACGCCCTCTCTTTTTTCTATTCTGTACGCTGCTCTCAAGGCAACCTTCTAAATCCACAGCTTTATGCTGTATGTGGTTAGTGGGGAAAGTGCCATTATCCTAGCGGGAATAAGAAAGGACCTTCTTTCTCTGCCCCTTGCTATAAAAACAATTCAGACCTGGACAAAATCCATTTTCTTTCTGCTCTGCCCATTTAGCATGACAGCATCTTCACTACAGGACTATAGTTGTCATATATAGTTTACTCAGATCCAAAATCTACCAATGACAACACCTGGAAGGATTTTTTTTGTTTGTTTTGTTTTGATTGTGTTTTTCCTTTTTTCTTTTTTTTTATTCATTTGTAGCTTTGCAGGAAAATATTTTGTTTCAGAATGACTTAAAGCTATACTATGACATGTGAATTGCATACAAGTTTCTCTAAAGCTACTTTTAGCACTGTGATGCATAATATTCTGCTATTCTTCCTTATTGTGTTTTAACAGTGTTTCCAAATCTTCATGAATAACTAGTAAATATCTTTGGTCGGTTAGAACTGAGTCATTGTTTCGGACCTAATTTTCCCTCTCCTCCTCATTTCCTCATTCCCCTCGCATTTGCTTTTCCTCTTCCTCCTCCCCCTCCTCTTCCCTGCCTCCTCCTTTTTCTTGGTCTTTCCAATTTTAGCTAGGTATTGTTTCACACAGAATTACACATGTGTCTTCTGTATAAGGCTTCTCGCACTGGTGTCTTTACTACTATTTATGGAATATCTCCATATGTATACCTGTTTAAAGGTGATGGTTTCTTCCTCCAAATTTTTTAAATTGAGTTGAAAAGAATAACAGTACATAATATTGTATCTGTTGTGATGCCAAGAACACAGTTACTAAAGGAGATAATTGAGCAAAAGGATGCAGGTGGGGAAACAGATGTCATCAGGCAGGACAGGGTTTAGTTGTTGAACGGAGATGAATACGGGACATATGCAAAGGCAGGCTGAAGACAGGTTGGGAGGACTTTGCCTGTCAGGTTAAGTGATGTCAAGTATTTCCACGTGTCGTAAAGCATCACTGTGGATCTTTGATAAAGAGAGGTGCTTACTCAGAGTAGGAGTAGTGTTAGTCTCTCAGTTGTGTCTGACTCTGTGACCCCACAGGACAGAATCCATGAGATGCTCCAGGCAAGGATACTGGAGAGGGTTGCCATTTCTTCTCCAGAGGATCTTCTGAACCCAAGAATTGAACCTGGGTCCTTTGCATTACAGGCAGATTCTTGACCATCTGAGCTCCAACTTGAATAAAATGTTCACATGGGGTGATAATCAGACTCTAGAGCAAATGCTAGCTACAGAGTAGGGAGAGAGAGACTTAAGAAGAAGACCAATAAAGAGGTGATTACAAAAATTTATGCAAGTGCCGATGAAGGTCTTAACCAGCAGAAACAGTATCTGGGCAACTGCCATACACAATACCAGAGACTTGGGGCTGAAGCAAAGACATTTATTTCCTCACAGTTCTAGAGGCTGGGAAGTCTAAGATTAGGATATAGGCTAATTCAATTTCTGGTGGAAACTTTTTTCCTGGTTTGTGGATGTCATATTTCTGGATGTGTCCTCACATGGCAGAGACAGAGGGAACAAGCTTTCTGGTGTCTCTTCCTATAAGGGTACTAACTCTGTAGGGTCAGGGCTCCACCCTTATGACCTCTAACCTTTCATACCACGTATAGATGCTTTATACCTCCAAAGATGCTTGCTCCTTGGAAGAAAAGCTACGACAAACCTAGACAGTGTATTTAAAAGCAGAGACATCACTTTGCAGACAAAGGTCCACAGAGTCAAAGATAAGATTTTTTCCATAGTCATGTACAGATGTGAGAGTTGGACCATAAAGAAGGCTGAGCACTGAAGAATTGATGCTTTTGAACTGTGGTGCTGGATAAGACACTTAAGAGTCCCTGGGGCAGCAAGGAGATCAAATTCATCAATCCGAAAGGAAATCAAGCCTGAATATTCATTGAAAGTACTGAAGTTGAAGCTCTAATACTTTGGTCTCCTGTTGAGAAGAGCAAACTCATTGGAAAAAACCCTGATGCTGGGGAAGATTGAGGGCAGGAGAAGAAGGAGATGACAGAGGATGAGATCGGTTGCATGGCATCATTGATTCAATGGACATGAGTCTGAGCAAACTGCAGGAGACAGTGAAGGACAGGGAAGTCTGGAGTGCTGCAGTTCATGGGGTCACAAAGAGTTGGCCACAACTTAGCATAATGAACAACAAGAGCAGCCTGCTGAAGGCTCCATCTCCAAATACAGTTATGTTGGGAGTTAGGGCTTCAGTATATAAACTTGGGGCTGCTGCTGCTGCTGCTAAGTCACTTCAGTCATGTCCGACTTTGTGCGAACCCATAGACGGCAGCCCACCAGGCTCCCCCGTCCCTGGGATTCTCCAGGCAAGAACACTGGAGTGGGTTGCCATTTCCTTCTCCAATGCATGAAAGTGAAAAGTGAAAGTGAAGTTGCTCAGTTGTGTCCGACCCTCAGCGACCCCATAGACTGCAGCCTTCCAGGCTCTTCCATCCATGGGATTTTCCAGGCAAGACTACTGGAGTGGGGTGCCATTGCCTTCTCCAAAATCTTGGGAAGGGGACACAATTCAGTTTATAGCTGAATGGGAGAAACCTCATCTATCTGCTCCTCTCTTCAGGCCTCTTCAATGTCACAATGTCCGAGTTTTGGGGTCATATGTAAATTTATCAGCTCATTCTACTGTTACAGGCACTGGAAAGAACTCTAATATTTGAAAAGCTGCATTTAACACTGGAAATAAGCTTGTGCAGTACTGAAATAAGTTTTATAAGTACAAAACCGGGGAATGTTCAGGACATTGGGAAGGAGGAGGATTCTCCTCGTGTGTGCAAAGTTTCACCTTGGTAACCATAATGGATGTTGACACCCCCCAAGCAGCCTCAAGAGTAAGCTCCTCAAAGTCTCCAGATTTCTGATAAAGAGAACAAGTGGCCTTCCAGCTCCATAACTCCGGGAAATCATGTAGAATTTTTTTTTTAATCTGACTGTGTAGGGTCTTAGTTGCAGCATGCAGGGTCTTTGGTGGTGGTACCTGGACTCTCTAGTTGTGGCGTGTGGGTTCCACAGAGCACAGGCTCAGTAGTTTTGACTTAGCTGCTCCATGACATGTGGGATCTTAGTTCCAGACCAGGGATTGAACCCGAGTTTCCTGCATTGCAAGGTGAATTCTTAACCACTGGACCACCAGGGAAGACCCATGTAGTATTGTTTGTATCCACACATTACATTAGCTCTCTACAGAGGGAGCCTGAAAATAACTAAAATTCTATGGTTCTAAAACCCCAACTGGGGATGGCTTATTAGTCACATGGAAAAGTTCAAGGAGAAAATTGGAATCCTTTGGTTCCTCCTTCCATGATGATCTGGCAGGAAATCCTGTCTGGTCACAGAACCCACTTTTTGTCCCGAGACCCATCCTGGACTGCTTCTGCCTCCTGCCTCTCATTAGGAGAGAAATGGTGGGTGTCTCTGGAAAGGAGACATGTATGCAGTTGGTGGTATGGTTTTAAAGCATGACCTCAAATCTAAATGCTGGCCTTCACTTCCAGTATCTCTGACTGAAGGTAAATGATGGTTGGACTGTTTCATTCTAGACACAGTGCCATGCTTGTGAGTCCAAGCTATTCCAAATGCTGATAAGAATCCTGAATCCTTTCAATTACAGGACACACGATCATATATCTAATCTTATATATAAACAGCAATGAATGCGACATGTTTCTCAACCACTCTGCTGTCTGTCCACATGACCTGCATTTTTAAGACCTCCAGACACTTGCATTTTTCCTAGAATTTTCATAATTTAAAGATGTGACATGGTGCATGTGGCTTCCGACCTATCCCCTTCCTCTTATTTCCAGGGAGCTAAACTGGTCTGAGCTGCTAATGGGCAATGGCATAAGAATCAATTGTGGGGAAATGAGAAACTTTCTAATTTTGTTTGACCTTGAACACAGAGGTACATTTCTACTAAGTGAGCATTTATCTACTGTGCCTTGAAGACCCCAGGATAAGATGAAAGTTTTGAGAATAGCTAGTTTGTAGTAATCTCATCAAATCTATAAATTCTTGCTGTTGATACAGAATTTATAGTAAGTGAATATAAATATGATGGAGTTTTTCCTGTTATTTATTGGCTTAAGTTTGTGTGATTGGGTGGGGAGAATTATTGGAAGAATATCCATTGATTTGGGGATTATTAACTTAAATCATTCTACATGTCATATGTTCAATCCTGAATATATTAGATGCACAATTTTTAAAAGAAATTATTAAGCAGAGTTTAGTTTATATATATGTGTATATTTTGTATCTCATATGTACATCATGTACATCATATATATGTATGTATATATGTGTGTATATCTTGTATATCATATATATATCTTGTATATATATGTGTATCATGTATATCTGATGCCACAAAGTATTTAAAGTAAATATAAAGTAAATGGCTTAGGCTATTTGTCCATTTTTACTAACAGCAAATACATTGGATTCTGGCCATTTCACCAGTATGTCTCACTTTAATATAAAGTCTGAAGATTTTTACCCCAATCCCGGTAATGTCCTCCCTGTCTTGATGTCCTCTGCTGTGTTTTATTGGATTGCTTGGGGTAAAATATTAATTAAAGGCAAAAGATGAGGAAGTGCAGCAGCAAATATTTGTCATTCTGTTGAGGACTTTTGCTATAAAGAGGAAATGAGAAAGTCAGTAGTAGCTGGAGGGGAATATAGAATCAAGTGGGGTTTTGATTTACAGTGAATGTTTTTTGCTTTTTTCATGTTTATCTATTTAAGGCAGGCCATTCTGCAGCAAGTTGGCCTTATGTAGAAATAAACAAGAATAAATGAGAGAGAAATCTGACTGCCACTGAAGGAGAAGAGTTAACAATGGTTCCATTGTCTTTAATGGTTAGTCTTTTTCCTTGGCTGGCTATTCTGTAGAAACTGATGTGTAGCTATTGTTCCAGGCCCCATTATTTAAATCTGCCCTATTTCATTCCAATGAACTTTATTAATACACGGGGCTAGATCATTCCACATGCACTGTTTCATTTAAGCCTTACAGAAACCATGCAAGTTTTAGATGGTCAGTATCCCCATTTTACTGAAGAGGAGACTGAGATTCAGAAGTGTGAAAGAATTTACTAACAGCCTTACTACTTGGAACTATTGGTTTTGCAACTAGAACTCAGGTAATAATATTTCCTCCAAAGGCTGGCTGTGGTCCTAGTCATGTCACTGGTAAATAAAGCTTTGCAGAGGAATAGGAGTGGCCAGAATTTGGACTCATCAGGGCCAAACTTGTCAAACTAGAGTTTGACACAAGGCTGAAAAGTAATAAAAGACAAGGGACTGTTGACACTTAAGTCATTTCCCCACTAAGTATTAACTTTTAATAAAATTATAGAGGACAATCTGATGAGATGTAGAACAGATCATCTCATTATGCTGTAATCAAAATCAGCTACCTGAAATAATTACCAAAACTTCTAGTGGCTGGATGCCATTTGATATACCCAGGGCCCGGTTGTTTGAACTTGAATATCTGTAAATTGTTAGAAGCATCACTCCCTCAGTTATGTGAGGATCATTTACAATGTTGTGCTTTCCATATTTCAGCATTGGAAAACAAAAGAGAGAACTGAAAATATGAGGCAACACGCACACTGCAAGCCATCTGCCAGTGCAGGCTCTTGGAAGAACAGGCATCACCCTGTGTATCCTCTTTAGAACAGCAATAATCCTGGAGTCCATTTTCCTAAAGTTCTGGAGGCAGAATATGGAGGTATTTCATGTTAACATACCTCAGTTCAGTAGAGAAAACCATTCAGATTATATATGAATGAATGCAAGAATTTCTTGAATAATCCAAATATCATTGCTTTTCTTTATTTCTCCATTGCCATGGTACCAGCCTTTTAATTTCTAAAATATTTGTAAGACATATTTAGAAAGTCTCCCTTAACATTTTTACCTCTGACAGAGGCACTGTGATCATATACAGTTGGATCCAAATTGTTTTCTTTATAGAAGAAATATGTGGATTTGAGAAATACCTTTTTTTCTTGAGAATAAACCATGAGGAACTTTCAAGGATGGTGGATTTTTTTTTTGTAAACAATTTCAGCTTTCATTTATCTGACTGCCAAGAACCTGGGCTACTTCAGTGAATTGAATGGAAGTTTACTTTTCAAAATTAACTCTTTGGGATTATGGTTTATTACTTTACTGCCAAGATAGAATCAATATTCAACGAATGTAAATTAGTTTTGTAGCTTTACATCATGCATTGCTTGGAATCAAAGATTTTTAGAGGGCTGTGCAGCTAAAGAATTATCATGTCCGATCATTACAGTCTGTGAATTTGGGAGCAAAATTCCAGGAAAAAACAAAAAAACAAAAAACTACAATACATTTTGTTCTAAATCACAGAGCAGGGAAGAGGCAGAGCCGGGACTAAACCCACTTGTCAATTTTGACACTGAATTTATTCCTGTAGAGCTCTCCTTCACCATCATGACAGGGTTACAGATGAAATGCTGAGTTTAGTTGAAAGGATTAACATTAGACAACATTAGTTGAAAGTACAAAATGCTTAGAAATAAACGGTAATATCAAGTGAGGCTTTGTTCCTGTCTTCTACTGTTTATTAAGAAAAAGCCCAAACACCACTGCTTTGATTTCAATCTACTTAATACTTCAAGGTTATACTGAGAATGTAAGGCTCAATCTATCAATTCTTTTCTATATTCTTTCTATTTCTTTTCAGTCTATACATTTTTTACACCAAAAGTCTTTTATCAGGGGTGGCATTATCATGGTTTACTTGTATGTGACTCCTGATTATGTCCCTGAAACAAGCTAAATAAGTACATCATTGTAAATGCATTCAATGATGGGGTACCAAGAAAAGAAAATTGTAGTACATTCAACCAGTCCGTCCTAAAGGAGATCAGTCCTGGGTGTTCACTGGAAGGACTGATGTTAAAGCTGAAACTCCAATACTTTGCCACCTGATGAGAAGAGCTGACTCATTGGAAAAGACCCTGATGCTGGGAAAGATTGAGGGCAGGAGGAGAAGGGGACGACAGGACGAGATGGTTGAATGGCATCCCCGACACAATGAACATGGGTTTGGGTGACCCTAGGAGTTGGTGATGGACAAGGCCTGGCATGCTACAGGTCATGGGGTTGCAGAGTTGGACAGGACTGAGCGACTGAACTGATCTGAACTGCTCTTGCGTCTTATACTTGAGTTTGTCTCTTCTTAATTTCTTGGGAGGCAGATGAGACCTGGAGTGCCACCAAGCTGTGACACTGTGGCTTGAGAAGGAGTCACATTTCACAGAAACGACCCGGTGGTTAGGATGCCGGGGCTCCCTGCCTCTTCTCCCGGCTGCACCCTCTTGAATGTCCACGATCTGCTTGCTTCCTAATCTGATGTGTTTTCTTCCAGTTTCATGGAAACCTTCTCGATTTTTCCAGTCCATAAAATAGACCTGAATTCCTGCATTTTTCAGGGTCCTTAACATTTTACTAAGTCAGTTTTCTATTGATGTTAAGTAAATAGTTCTTGATAATAGAAAAAAAGGTTTATGTAGAAAAATAATAAATTTAAGAAAATCTTAAAAAAACAAAAACATACTAAATCTCCTACCTTCAGGGAATGCTAAGTACATTCTCACACAATCATTGAATGAAATTTACACAACTACTTAAAAAGTTTGTGAACACTGAAATAACATAAGAAAATGTTTGTTTTATACAAAATGAAAAATATATGACTCACAATTATAAATCAGTATGCCTCATGGCTCAAATGGTAAAGAATCTGCCTGCAATGCAGGAGACCTTGATTGGGAAGATCCCCTGGAGAAAAGAATGGCAAACCTCTCCAGTATTCTTACCTGGAAAATTCTATGGATGCAGGAGCCTGGTGGGGTACGATCCATGTGTCACAAAGAGTCGGATATGACTGAGCAACTTTGACTCACTCATGATGATTATAGAGTTTTTAAAAAACTTCTGCAGAAATGTTCTGGAAGGATATACACAAATTTTTTTATAGTATTTTCACATGGGTAGTGGTATTTTGTATGATTAAAAGTTCTTTGCACTTTCCTGTATTT
This sequence comes from Bison bison bison, assembly GCF_000754665.1. Lineage (NCBI taxonomy): Eukaryota > Metazoa > Chordata > Mammalia > Artiodactyla > Bovidae > Bison > Bison bison. The sequence continues at coordinate 1,935,310 of NW_011494868.1, read as the reverse complement.
CTCAAATTCTACTTAAAGTATTCACTCAACAAATATTTATAGAACAAAAAATGTGTACCAGGTTCTTTGATAAATGTTGCCAACAGAATTGTGATAGGCAAAGGGAGTCTGCTAACTGCTTACAAGGAATAATGAAAGACAATTCGTATGCAGCCAGAGCATAATTAACTAAGAGCAATGATGAGGTAAGCCAAATTTTGTAACAAAATATGAATATCCCAAATCTGTGAGGAGGTGAAGGAAGGGAATATTGACCAGCATGCCTTCAGCTGCAAATAATAGAAGCCATAATGCAAAATGTTTTTAAAAATAAGAAACATTTTGATTTATGTGGGTTGAATTGTATTCTTGAAGAATATATGCTGAAGTGCTAACACTATACCCATAAACCTTATTTGGAAACAGGGGTTTTATAGATGTAATCAAGTTTAAAATTGAGGTCATTCTGGGTTAGGGTGGACCCCAAATCCATTGACTGGTGTCTTTATAAGCGGGAAGAGATTTGGAGACAGAGATCCATAAGAGATGCACACATCCAGAGGGAAGCACACGGTGTGGTATCGGAGGCAGAAGTTGGAGTGCCATGCTCCATGCCCTGAAGAGCTGCCCTGAGAGACAAACTTGGCTATAAAAGCTACCTGGTGTCCCCAAGGAATGGCTTAAGGAGAGTTTGGTTCAGTTCATAAAATGCCCACATGCTTGGCACCATTAGGCGGTGCAACCCACTCCACCCCATCCCCACCGCCACCAGCATCTCAGTATAGTAACCTTTTGAATGTTGATTTCATTGCCTCTCTCTAGCTTCCTATTCTGCAGTCTTTTACTTAAGCAGTGTGCTTGATCCATGTTTGATGGAGGCTTCATTGCCTTACAGGAGGCATCACGCAAGGATGGAAACCAAAAGAGCACCCAGTATGTTTTATCTTTGCTCTTTTCGAAAAGACAAGTATATTTTATTTTACAAGAATAGAAGATTAGGACAATAGGAGGTACGTATGGAAAAGTATTCAAGAAAATGATTGCCGGCCATTCCAAAACTCACTGTTCAGACCTTTCCTCTTCAACATTTGGACATAATCAGGGGAGTCACCCGATTCGGTGGTTTTATTGAACACGTTTCACAGGAGAACAGGAGGGCGTTTCCTAGCAAGAGGATGGAAGTTGCGGTTCCTAGGGGGAACACATAGGACAGACGTTTATTTGTTATCATTTCTCTTTCAACAGGAAAGGTAAGTGGAAAGTCAAGGGTGGTTTGGCCATAAAAATCCAAGGTGAAATTCCAGCTCACTGCAATTGTGATACAAGTGCAGCTGAGGAAGAGCAACAGGGCGGACGCCTTGTAGCACAATCGGAGGAAATCAGGGTACGGGGCCTTGATCCTGCTGACGAAAAGCGCCACCGAGCTAAAAATCAGGGCCACCGACATCATAAAATTCGCCAGCAGCATCAGGCCCTGCCCATACGAGATTTCATTAGAAATGACCCAGCTTGAGTTGATCTCGCTGTACATCGGTAACTCAACCATTATGCCAGATATGTTAAATTTTTGCTGGTAGAAAGCTTCCCAGAGTCCAATGAACACGACGGAAACGATGTCGCTGTCAAACTCCCACACTCGCCAGGATCTGCTGTGGGCCAGGCTTAAGCCGAGCACCCAGACCACATAATTAAGTAAAACGCGGACCGGTTTTAAGAAGCACTTCATTTCGGGTCGTCTAAAAACACGCAGGTAGCCAGAGACGCTAGAACCGCACCGCCCGGTTGCTGCCTGTCCCGCTTGCATGGCTTATTGAAAGATGGTGAGCAGGCGATGTTCTCTTTCTTTTTCCACGAAGAGTGAATTTCAGAAGACGGCGGCAGTGATGTCATGATTGCTGTTGAGAAGCTGTGTTGAGAATCCTTCGAACATTCTCAGTTGTTAGGTCAGGGGCGCCAGGACAACAGTTTCTTTTCTGTTGACCATCCTGGCGCGACCTCTTCATCTTCTGTCTTTTTATCAGCCTGCCCTTGTTCAGACTTCACTTATCACCAGTGTCTTTGTTTTTAAAGCCTAGTTCCTTGGGAAAATTAACAGAGTATTATGCTTACGGATGGTGGACAGGGAATAGGGAATGGAAATGGGAAGATATTCCTAGAAATACAGATGTCCCTTGATGATTCAGGAAAAGAGAAGGGTTTCTACCAACTGGAAACCTCTTCCCGGAGGGCTTGAGAGAGAAGAAGGGGAAGAAGAAAGGAGGGAGGGAGGCAGATAGAAACCTGAGGGTTTCAAGTGGAAAAGGAGAACTAACATTACACAGTATGCTTAGGAGCATTGCCCGGGATATGTCAAGATTCTAAAAACTGTGTGTAACGATGGTGTACATGTGGGCAAGTAGAAAATAGGCACTCTCACAAAAACACAGATGCTCTGCTGATAAAGCAGCAACAAAACCCCTGTGGACTTGAAGAGGCCATGCTAATAAGCCCAAGGACATCTCATTCAACCCTGTGAACCTGTAACTAAGACTGACGGTTTCCCTTACTCCTTGATGCCATACACAGCATAGGACTCCACACCTGTTGTTAAGGAAGAGGAAAATTGGGAAAGGAAGACTTGTTTTTTTGTTTGTTTGTTTGTTTAATCCTGCCACCTAGTAGAATAATAAAAGATAGTTCCATTATTTGCACATCTGAACCTGTGGACTAAAATCCATATCCACCTGCCATTTTAAAGAACTATATTATCAACTATTTCAACTTCAATGCCATTGTCAGGACTTGCACTGTATTTTTCATCTAGCTTGTTTTAACCTGCTAATAAAAAAAAATACAGCTTTAGAAAACAAATTTTTGTTCATTTTTCTCAAAATAATAACAGAGAGACATTTACAGCTATGAGGTTGAGACATTCAGGGATGTCATCTGGCACCAAGCGTGTTATTTCCACCAAGCCTACTTAGTCTCACAGTCATGCTTGTTTGTGTCATTATCTCAACCTCTGACATCATGTTCATGTTCAAAGTACGTTTAAAAGGGAAGGTAGGTGCCAGATATGCTGCTGCTGCCAAGTCACATCAGTCATGTCCAACTCTGTGCGACCCCATAGAGGGCAGCCCACCAGGCTCCCTCGTCCCTGGGATTCTCCAGGCAAGAATACTGGAGTGGGTTGCCATATCCTTCTCCAATGTATGAAAGTGAAAAGTGAAAGTGAAGTCGCTCCATTGTGTCCGACTCTTAGTGACCCCACGGACTATATCCTACCAGGCTCCTCTGTCTGTAGGATTTTCCAGGCAAGAGTACTGGAGTGGGTTGCCATTGCCTTCTCCAGCCAGATATGCTAGAATCTCTTTATTAGAAAAGAAAAAGATTTCACAGGAAGCTCCAGTTCATCTCGTTTAACATTTAATGGTGTGCCTAGCTATACGGGATATTGGAGCTGATTGCTATAATAAATAAAATCAGGATAATATTAGTAAGGAATCTTCAGGAATGGATATGGGTTATGCAACTGATAGTGTTTCCAACTCACTAATAGAGAAGTTAGACAAGGAAAAAACCCTTTCCTAATTGTCTCCTATTACTTGTCAACAGTCTCTCTCATTTACAAGCCCAAAGTTTACTTGGAGTCTGTACAAGTCTTAGGACAGCACAATGAAGTAGGTAACTTAATATGGCTGTGCACTGATGATGGATTTTATGTTCATTATTTGATTGTTTTCTCACTGCCATCTCTGTTTATCAAACACTGATTGGTATCAGACCTCTAAGCTTCTAATAAAAAAGGAAGAAAGAAAATATTGGCTCTTTTTCTGTTTATTTTCTATTTATACTCTGAATTAAAATAAACTTTAGCTGTGAGTATAAGCCATATTCTGTCAGGGTTGGTGAGTTTTGATAATACTTGACAAATCCTAAATTGAGAAGGTACACTTGAATGCTGATTATGAAGCCTAAAGGCACAGCAGCATAAATCCGTCTATAGTCATTCCCATCTGCGAGGAGAGGGAGCAGAAATGGTGGGGCTTGGGGACAGTGCTTCAGATGGCTTATTTAGCACCCTCTCATTGATGATGGTATGATAGAATCTATCACATTTTGACCAAAAAAAAAAAAAATGCCCTACAAAACTGCAAAGTACAGGTAAGCAAGAGGAAAGACGAGAGTGTGATTTTTAAAAATGTTTCTTGGAGTATCATTGATTTATAAAGTTCTGTTAGTTTCAGGTGTGCAGCAAAGTGAAATATTTACACATATACTTAACACATTGGGAAAGGAAGAGTTGATTTTTTTTTTATCCTGCCACCTAGTAGAATAATAAAAAAACAGTTACATCATTTGCACATCCGAATTTGTGGACTAAAATCCATATCCATGCGCCATTTTAAAAACTATATTATTAACTATTTCAACTTCAATATATCCACTCTATTTTACAAGACTCTTTTCCCCTCTAGGCCATTACAGAGTACCGAGTAGGTTCTTATTGTCTATTTTATGTATAGTAGTGTGTATATGTCAGTCTAATCTCCTAATTTACCCCTCCCCCACCCCCTGAGTTTGTTTTCTGCATCTGTGACTCTACTTCTGCTTTGCATGTAGGTTTATTCGTACTTTTTTTTTTTAATACTCCACATATAAGCAGTATCGTGTGACATTTGTCTTTCTGTGTCTGATTTACTTCACTCAGTATGATAATCTCTAGGTTCACCCATTGTACTGCAGGTGGTATTACTTTGTTCTTTTTCATGGATGAGTAATATTCCATTATCTTTATGTACCACATCATCTTTATCCATTCCTCTGTTGATGGATTGTTTCCATGTCTTGGCTATTGCAATAACTAGTGTTATAACAAAGAGTGGGGTGAATGTGTCTTTTCAAATTATGGTTTTCTCTGAGTATACGCCCAGGAGTGGGATTGGTGGGTAATATGGTAGTTGTTCTGTTTTCAGTTCGTTAAAGACTATTCTTTCACCAAGTAACTCTTCCTAAGCTAAGAGAATTGATGGATGTCAGCTCTAAAATTAAAACTGATTAAAACTATAAGTTTATATATTTTACTCTTTTGGGAGAAGGATAGACTAGTCCGGTAAAAGCTATATCATATGCTGACTTGCTTTGGCCTTTACATTTAAGCCTATGGTCATACCAAAGCCTTTCTTGAAAAAGTCAACTATGGCCTAAATATGTTAGATCATTTTATGGCCTAAATATGTTAGATCATTTTAATTTTTAAAACTTTATTGGCCTCCATTCAGATTCAAGCCGTGTTGAAAAGATATTCTCACTCAAAGTCGTGTACACCTGTGTACATGTTTTTGTGTTATTTGTTCTAGAATACTTAGTTGCATTGATTCATTCACTAACTTTTTATTCAATCACCAAACATTTATTTATTATCCACTTACTTGCTTGGTGCTGCAGATCCCGTGGTTAACAAGACAAAGGAACACTCTGGTCTTCTGAACTGATACAGCTCTTTGTGCATCACAGCCTGGCACCAAGCAACACACGTGAGCATCACACCTCCTCCCCATGCATAGACATAGCACTGCACCTAACTGGTAGTCAGGTACGGATGTGAGAGTTGGAACATAAAGTAGGCTGAGCACCAAAGAATTGATGCTTTTGAACTGTGGTGTTGGAGAAGACTCTTGACAGTCCTGAATATTCATTGGAAGAACTGATGCTGAGGCTGAGGCTCCAATACTTTGGCCACCTGGGGAAGAGCCGACTCATTAGAAAAGGTCCTGATGCTGGGAAAGATTGAAGGCAGGAGGAGAAGGGGACGACAGAGGACGAGCTAGTTGGATGGCATCACCAACTCAATGGATGTGAGTTTGAGCAAGCTTCAGGAGATGGTGAAGGACAGGGAGGCCTGGTGTGCTGCAGTCCATGGGGTGGCAAAGAGTTGGACACGACTGAGAGACTAAACAACATGTGCTTCAGTTCTTTCCTGACCCCTATCCCCAGACAGAAACACTCTACGTTCTGCCTGTCTCTTAAGTGAAAGAATTAAAAAAAACAAGCTCTTTTCAGTAGAGCGTCTCTCTTTGTTTTTATTTTTGTCCTTATTCTAAATTCCATGATTCTGTACAAGAAACAGAAACCCAACACCTGCCTCTGGGTCATTTCAACATAATCATTCTCAATCTTCCATCTTCATTAATATTTAGTTGCCAGTAAAAGGAATTTATTAAAGAAAGCAGGCTTCCCAGAAATTTGTGTCTACCTGCTTCAGATATTTTGTGTCACTTGGTGCTCTCGTAAAGAATTCTAAGTTTGAGTTAAATGTGTATAAAATATTTGAAAAAAGCTCACAAACTGGGGTAATTTTACAGTGTGTTTATATCGCAGTATAATTCTTACTTGAAAAAATGAAAGTCACTTTAATACCATCTTAGATAATGACTTCATGTTAATCCAAGAATGATAATGGTTAAGAATTTGTTTTTCTAGAGCTGAAATGACCTTGAGATTATCTAATTTAACTGCCATCTTTAGGCAATAAGAGATTATTAATTTTATAAAATGCAACAGAGGCAGTAAAGGTTGAACATTTGCTGAAGGCCACACAGCAGGGTTTTATACCAACTGAGCATTTCTGTCCTCCTTTTATTTTACTTTTTCTTCATCATTCTAACTTTTTTATACTAGTAAAACTTGCTTTATGACCTCACATTAATTTATATCTGAAACCTTGATTTATATCATACTAGCAATACAGCTTTCTGCAATCTGCTTAATTTGTTAAATATCCTTATTTTAAAAAATGTAGAAAACTCCTATTCTGAAAGTAGGCTGTAAAGATTGGAAATTACATATGTAAAACCCTTTTAAAAAGATGCCCAAATAATTGTTGCCATTTTATATCATTTAACACACAATATTTACTGAGTACTTAGTCTATGAAACAATATCAGACATTAGGAAAATAAGATGAATAAGACACAGCCATGTGAAAGTACAGCTCACAATCTTAGGGAGGAGCAAAAGCAACATATAATTATTTCACAATACAAAGGCTTCCTTGGTAGCTCAGCTGGTAAAGAATCTGCCTGCAATGCAGGAGACCCGTTTGATTCCTGGGTGAGGAAGATCCCCTGGAGAAGGGAAAGGCTACTCACTCCAATATTCTTCGGCCTCCCTGGCAGCTCAGACAATAAAGATTTCACCTGCAATGAGGAAGACTTGGGTTCAGTTCCTGGACTGGGAGGATCCCCTGGAGGAGGGCAGTATTCTTGCCTGGAGAATCCCCATGGACAGAGGAGACTGGCGGGCTACAGTCCATGGGTCACAGAGAGTCAGACACAACTGAATGACTAAGCAGAGCACAGCACAAGGTCAAAACTTCTTTAAAAGGTGTCTTGAATTCTTGTGAGATACGTAAACCCAGACCTTAACTTCTGTTTTGGTCGCTACAGTGATCTCTAGACATGAAAGTAGGAACCTGCTTTAAGAATTCTGTGAGTTTCCCATAAAATTCCTGGAAGAAAACCTAGATAGTAAGCTCCTTGACATCAGTCTTGGCAATGATTTTTTTTTTTCATTTGACCCTAAAAGCAAGGCAACAGAAGCAAAAAATACAAAAGCAGGACTACATCAGACTAAAAATCTTTGGAATAGCAAAAAAAATTGTCAACAAAATGAAAAGACAAACTATGGAACAGGAGAAAACATTTGCAAGTCAGATATCTGATAAGGGATTAGTATACAAAATATATAAAGAACCCAACCAAATCAACTGCAAAAGACACAGCCAAACAACTGGATTGAGAATTGGGCAGTGGATCTAAGTAGACATGTTTCCAAAGAAGACACACAGAGAGTCAAGATGAAAAGATTCCAAACATCATTAATGACCAGGCAAATGCAATTCAAACCTATAATGATGACATATCACTCCATACTTGTTAGAATACCTCTTACCAAAAATACAAGACGTATGTGTTGGCAAGGATGTGAAGAAAAGAGAAGCCTCAAGCACTGTCGGTGAGATTGTAAATCGGTACAGGCACCACAGAAAACAGTATAGACGTTCCTAAAAAAAAAAAAACTAAAATTGCATCTGTTATATGATCCAATAATTTAACTTCTGGGTGCTTATTATACGTATATAAAAACATTAACTCAAAAGATACGTGCATCCCATGTTCACTGCAGCATTATTTTTAACATGATATTTATTTTTTTATGCATTTATTTCTTAGCTGCACCAAGTGGCTTATGGGATCTCAGATCCCCAGCTAGAGATTGAACCCACGCCCTTGGCAAAATGAATAAAGAAAATGTGGAGTATACATATATATGTATGTGTGTGAATATCCTTCAGCAATAAAAAGTGAATGAAATGTTGCCATTTGCAACAGTACGGATGGACCTTGAGGGCATTGTGCTAGGTGAAATAAATTAGCCAGAGAAAGACAAATATCGTATGATCTCTTGTATGTAGAGTATAAAATTTTGTTTCAAAAAGCTCATGGAGATAGAGAACTAACTGACGGTTGACAGAGGCTGAGGCTGGAGGGTGAGCAAAATGGGGAAGTAGGTGAAAAGGTACAGACTTTCAGTTATAACATAGATGTGGAGATGTAACATATCACATGAGAACAGTAGTTAACAATACTGGATTTCATATTTGAATATTGCTGAGAGTATATCTTAAAAGATACCATTAAATAATTAAAAAAAATCTGTATGTATGGTGATGTTTGTTGACGATATAGTGTGATGATCCTTCTGCAAAATATACACATCTCAAATTATAATGTTGTGTACACATAACTAATATAATGAACATAAACTATACTTCAAGTTTTAAAACTCATATGAGTTTCTATGTGGCAGTGTTGACCTGAGTCACTGAACATTTTTGTTCAGAAAAGTCGACTATTTCTCAAATGTTCTCACTTTTTCACTACGGAAGACTCTCAGTCTTGGATGAGTGGCCCCTACTTATGCTTCTGTGAGCTCAGCAACATAGCTGGTTAATAACTTGTGGCAAATAGTTCTTTCCATCCTCAGATTTTGCTAAGGTCGCCAAAACCAGGGCACTTCCTTCTGAGTCAGTCTTGCTAAGAGAGGCTTATCTTGCCCCTGGTAAGATATTTGCATAATCTCCTGACCATAATCTTGATTTTCAGAGCTAGTCAGGCAAAAATCCACAATTCCTCAAGCTGCATGTGTGCCCTCCACTTCTGTGCCCCCCTGCCTGAATGACTGGCACCGCTGAACCTCAGACCAGCCATTTGAAAGCATTGGGAGGACCCTGAGCCAACCCACGAGAAGTGTGCCCTTTCTGGTCTGGCACCTGCCTGTTCATTCAGTTCCATAAACTGGAGACTTGCAGGAGCTCCTCACACAATATGTTAGTAATAATCCAATTATTGAAGTTTAGCCAGGACAGCTAATCCCGAACAAAGTAGTGCAGGTTGGCATTCAAAAGAAAGGGGCCAAGCAAGGCAGGAAGCAAGGGGAAGAAAAAAAAAAAAAAAAAGACTTTGGAGCTGCCAGAGCAGCAGTGCCGCAGAATGACTGATTAAATTCTTTTTGTCTTTTCAATCAGAGCTTTCACATAAAGAGTAAAGAGCATCTCTAGTTGCTGCGAATCTGGGCATCTTTGACAGCGGGGTTTAATTCGGTCTTGCTTTCTGCCTGATGCGGAGTGACACCCTGTACAGGCTGGACGGGCTCGGCAGATGGACGGAATTGCTCGCGTGGCCCTTCAGCCCCCAGGTTCCTGCCCAGCTTCCCAATCTCAGACTAGCAGGGAGGTGCAAGGCCCTGCATCCGGGTCCCGGGAATGAAGGTGACACTTTCTCGCCGGAAGCGACTCCTAGAAGCTGAGGGCAGAACTGAATTGACAGGTGACCTTGCTGATCAGTTTTATTCTGCATTTCAGAATCCTGGTTCAGAGCGCAGGTTCTGAACTGGATTCTGCTCCTTCGCCTGACAAAAGCGATTCCACACCTCTTGGCCTCAGTTTCCTCATCCCTAAAATGGGGGCGATATCAGTTCATACCTCAGAGGCTTATGGGGCTTCCCAGGAGGCTCAGTGGTAAACCATCCACCTGCTGACAGTGAGAATTAATTCCTACCATGTTCTTAGCAAAATAGTGGACAGAAATTATGGACTGAATTAGTGTTTCCAATCAGCAGAATATATTGTGGTTTAATAATGATAATACCTGGAGAAGGAAACAGCGATCCACTCCAGTACTCTTGCTTGGAGAATCCCATGGACAGAGAGGTCTGATAGGCCACAGTCCATGGGGTTGCAAGAGTCCAACACGACATAGTGACTAAACCACCACCAATAATAATAATAACATCAATAGTGTGGTTCCTAGATAGAAATAATTTGGATACTTGAATCACACTAGCCTACAGATTGTCTACATAATGAAAATGGTTACTCTGACCTCTAAAAGGCCATCAAAATGTTATGCTTTATTTAACATAAGTGAGCTGAGCATTTTGCAGCAGCCTCCACAGGGTCTGTTTATTAACTGGTGAGGAATCAGAAATCCCCAGAAACCAGGCAAGTTGGGCCCTTGCCATGTAAACCCAGTTAGAGATCTAGGTGGGAATCCAGTTATGCGTAGGGGCAAATGATTATTGCTGAATTGCACTCCAGGAAAAAGATGGGAAGGGCAGATGCTAAAGCTAATCCTTTCACCTGGATTATTCCATTCACAGCACCCCTTGCTCTTTAAATGTCAGAACTCATAGCTTAATGAAGGGTATATATGGTAGCAAAGGGGAGTAATGTAAAGTCTAGAAATCAATGTGGAACTCCAACCACTGTATTTCTTTAAATCCAAGGGAACAAACAACTTTGAGAAACATTTTTCAGCTTCCAAATGTTTCTGTTTCCTTAATTTGGCATTTACAAAAGGATATATGAATTGGGCAAACTAAATAGAAAACAATAGATATAAAATGTGAATTGGCATGAAACTTGTACATGAAAATATTTTCTTGTGATGTGCTTACTTTAATGTGTGTGCACCTAATACATATAAATACAATGTCTTCCCCTTCACTGACCTACTAGAGGTATTTCCTATAATCTCTAACTTTGCTCACCTGGAATATTTAGAATTTTCTCAGGTGGGCTTACATGTTTATGAATCCTGGCCCCAGAGATTCTGTTTTTAACTGATGAACAGCCTCTGGTGCTTCTGTTTTCTAGCCTCCCCAAACAGCTGCTTACCCCACTATCCATATCCATTTTCCACTGTGATTTTACACAATTCATTGCTAACATTTTATTAGTGATTCAAGAAACACACTTCTACTGAGACTTATAAACAGTTGAAAAAAAAGGTAACAGTCTCAAAAATAGCTGGCCTAAAGTACCTGAGTCTTTTCTGATTGGTATGTTTACCCTCTTACTTGCCAAACAAATAAGTTATTGAAAATTCTCTCCAAACATTTAATTGGATCCTTTTGTTAACTTTCTTCGTCTTCTATTTTCTCCATCACCACAACTCTGGTCTCCACCTCCCTTTTAAGGAAGAACTGAAGTTCTTGTTACTTAATAATCTTCATTCCAGCTCACTTCTACCAGGTTCCAGAAATGACATGTGTATATTTTAAAAGTTGCTAAAGTACTATATCCCCTTCATAGATCACAGCCTTGTCATAAAAAGGGGCTTGTGTAACTCAATGAAGCCATGGGCCATGTGGGTACAATGAGCACAATTGTATGGTAGCTGGAAGATTCTTTGGCATGGTCCTTCTTTGCGACTGAAATGAAAACTTAGGTTTTCCAGTCCTGTGGCCACTGCTGAGTTTTCCAAATTTGCTGGCATTTTGAGTGCAGCACTTCAACAGCATCATCTTTCAGGATTTGAAATAGCTCAGCTGGAGTTGGATGGCATCACTGAGTCAATGAACATGAATTCAGGCAAACTTGGGAGATAGTGAAGGACAGGGGAACCTGGCCTTCTACAGTCCATGGTGTTGCAAAGGGTTGGACACAACTCAGCAACTGAACAACACCATCAAAAGCACTATGTAAAGCTATAAGGTCATCTATCTTGGATTTTGAAATACCACCTACCTCTTCTTTTAAGTCATACTCTGATTCACATTTCTAGAAAAGCATCCCTCTCACAGAAGCAAATCCCAGAGACAACATGGAATGTGGAAAGATCCCTTTCATTTATAAGAATGTAATATATGCATCTTCAATAACTGCAACCATTAACACTTGTAGAGAGCTCACAGGATGCCAGGCCCTGTGCCAAACTCTTTTTTTGCCCCAATTAATAAGTCCTTGCAAAAAGCTTTGGAGGGAAACGGTATTATATTTTCCATCTTCCCTTTGAGGAAATTGAGATTTGGAGAAGGGGAGTAATTGACTGAAGGTGGCAGTGGTTACGTTGGGGATGAAACCCAGATGGTCTGACTCGGGAGCTCTCATTGTTGGCACGGAACTGCTACCTGTGTGTTATGTTAACCTGAACCATGTGAGAGTCACCGGGCCAGACAGAGGACTGTCCGTCCATTCATAATGAACTTGGCCTAGCCTCGTGCCTTAAAGTCAACTGAGTTTAAACTTGCCATTTGTGTTCTGACTTTGGTACAGGAAGGCGTTTCGTGCAAAGAGAACCAGAGAGAACCATAGATACAGCAAATACATGACCTTATAAAAAAATGTTAATATACATGGGTCTCACTTTTTCATCTGGAAATTGGGAGAAAAATAACTTTCCAACTCTCTCCTATGTCATGAAACACCAAAGCTGAAATGTGAAAACTCTGTAGAAATGCCTGCCACAGGCTCATTGTACAGTTATTAGTAGTAGTCTTTTATATGGTTGCATATACCCAAATGTTACTGCAGACAACCAGTCTGTCCATTTCCCTGTCTCTCCAAGGTTTTGCTGTAGCATTTAAAAGTTGCCATTCAATTTATATTTAGCAGAATGTGGAAGATTTGCAGACTTATTTACAAAGAGAAATTTGCTAAGGCGCTGTTTTTCTACATTCAATACCATTTTTAATAGTGTCACACACTCAGTAAAGAGCACGGTTTATATGCTCCCTGTGGAAAGACTGAGGAGAAACTGGCCCCAGGGAAGTTTCTGGCTCTCCATCACTCATATTTTTAGTAATTAGCCTACAGAAACCTCGGTGTAAGTGCAAATATGCTATCAGTCTTGGGGCTGATCTCAAGCTATCCCCTCTGTGCTAAGAGTCTTGGAATCCCTCTGCAGACTTTATTTTCTGGGATGAATTTCAAAGCAGATTCATTATCAAACATCTGCCAGGGTCACTCTGAGTGTGATGTGGGTATTAGCATTAAGTCAGCAGTGAAAAATCAAAGACAGATGCCCCCATTTTTATTTTAAAGGAAAATATTTTTTTTTCCCTTAAAAACTAAGTTTATAGCACTTAATTTTATTTCTTTTTAGGCAATCAGTTTATCCCTTCCTACCACTAGGAAGCAGAGAGAAGACCCAAAACTCAACCCCAATAGTCAGAGCTATTTCTGTGAAATACACTATCTCATGTCTCTAGGGGCCGTATGTCCTGAATGCAAACCTTCTTTTTTGATACATCCATGTACTTGACCATACCAGACCATATGCCTAAAAGAAGCACTACAGCGAGGTGTTAGGGTGTCCAACCTTGGTTTTGGTTTTGGTGGCTGAAACTACAGAGTAGCTTAGAGGGGAGTTATGCAGAATGACAAAGCACTTTCACCAGCTAATAACACAAAAGACCTAAATGGTATTTGAGCACCAAATAGCAGAGCAATAGCTGGAACAACCAAGGTTATCTACTCAGCAATGTTTTCCCATCACTCTGTACTTGACCTGGTACTGAGTAAAACTTCACTAAATGATATATAATAAAGTTAATGCAATAAAACATTGATTAAATGAATAAATGACTGAAGAAAATAGAGAGTAATTAGATCCCTAGGTCAACATTTCACTCTCAAACTGAATCCTCCCCTTCTATAATTTCTTTTTTCCTTTCCGAAAGAAACTTGCAGTTCATTTAAGCAGTCAAAGCCAAACACATATGCACACGCGCTCACACACACACACACTCACACACACACACACTCAAATATGCGCTAATCAGGTGGACAAAGAACGTGCTGGGATTTGTCCGATAGCATTCATGACCTTAAGAATGAACTTGGCTTTGCCCCAAAGCACCTAATTCAGCAACAGACTTCACTGCTCAGTCTCACAAAAAACCAACTCAAGTAGAGGAGAAACAATTGTGTATTTTGTCAGCTGCTAGTCTCAAAGTCTCTACTTACCCTTGGCTAAAGGCCGAGGTATGACTCTTGCAAGAGCCTCTCTTTGCTGAAGACAATAATAAGGACAATGAAGGTGAAGGTTTGAACATGGGGGATGTAGCCCAGCTCCTCTGGCTTTCATGCATACCATCCTAAGTAAGAAATGCAGATATAGGTCACCCTCCCTATTGCCATTTATTCTCAGCCACAGGGCTATAAGAAGGAAAAATGCTTTTTAATGGGATTCTCTAGAAATTCTAAAAGATATAGAGGTGGTAACTTGTTTCGGAAGACTGAAGAAAGTTAGAAATGGAAAGTATCTGCTCAAGGTTTGTTGTGCTTCTCCTTGGAAATGACTTGCAGTCTTTAATTGGAATTATAATGTTTAGGTAGAGAAATACATAATTGTATGTTAGAAGATAGAGACATACATGTTATGTACATATATAGCAAATATTATCCATAGACGTATATTTTTATTTACATTTACACATAAAAATATATATTTAGTACTTTAGCAAGTTCTCGCCTCTCGAGGTTTTTAAACAAAGGTCCATGTGCTTTACTGTGTTAATACTGGTAGCTATACTTTTAATCTTTCTTTTTTTTTAATTTCCCTCTGAAATAGTGACAGTCCTCTTTTCCACTTGATTTTCCTTCATTTCCTATGTTCTCATGAAGTTGTCAATCATGGTGCCAGCATCCCATGGCCATATGGATGGGCACATAAGCCTGGAGCAGCAGCCACTATAATTCACCCGCTGGAGTACTCTCCCCATCATGACGTCCAGAGTGTGGCTGTGCTCCAGACAGACTCCAGACTCCTCACTTCAATTTTCCCCAGAAAATCCTGAGATGGCCCAGGGACTCCAATGGCCACTGTCTCTTCTAACTTATGGAGAGACTATCAGAAGCACAAAGCTTCAGAGGAAGAAAGAGACAGAAACACAGCAATCACTTTTCTCCCTGAATTTTGCACTAAGTTAGACCTTAAAAGAGCTCCATGCCTGCCTGCAGGAGCCACAGCAACTGAAGGCATTAAGAATAATATCTTGGTAATAGTTGAGTAACCAGGTGGAAAGTTCTATGGTCTTGGAGTTGGGTATCAGAATTTCTTCTTTATTGGGAAGATAACTGGTGAGCCCTGGGGTAAGTCAGCTTGAGCTAAGATTTCTGACTGGGGAAGTATTATTCTACAGAAGGGACAACAATGTGTAGTAGGTAGGGTGTACTGGGAAAAAGGGTATTAAGAGGAAATAGAATAGGAAAGATGGAAATGAGGACTTTCAGGTGAGTACAAGAAGGGATATAGAACATACGGATTACCCTTCCCTGCCCTCCTGCAAAGATTCACTAATGGCCCTGAATCCACCGGAGTTTTGAAGTGTTTGTACTTTTGCATGCAATGATAAGGGGTGATGCCTTCATGATAGGGGCAAATGTTGCATAGGTCTTCACTGGTCACCATCAAATCCTAAGTCTTAGAAAGGGACAAAAAGGTATTTGAGAAGAGATGGGCTTTCACACACAGCAGAAGTAATTCCTTACTAATTATACACAGATTTCCGAGAACTCGACACACACTGGCTGACTTCCGGGTTATAGTTGTAAAATGAATGGATAATACCTTGAACACTGGAAGATGAGTAAAGAGGGATATTTCTCATTTGAAGAAACATCACTCTCTGTAGGCCCATTTCCAAGACTGTGTTCTAGGATTTAGGTCCTTTGCAAACCCTTATGAATAACAATGCTTTAAACACAATAATCCTTGCAGTTTTTTCAACTTTAAATAAATGACAATAGTGCTTAACCAAATTCTTCTCGCTAATAGCGGTGAAGATTTGGAGCTGTCTTCCTGACCTGCTCTTGTACATCTCTCTCTTCTCAAAATGCATGGTTCATCAAACCCGAGAAAGGACAGAACTAGGGTGGGTTACAACACTGTCAAAATGTAAGGCCACTAAACACCCCCCCTCCTCTTCCCGTTAAGTGTACCCTCCCATGTCAGCTTCCACTAGGCTGAAGAACTTCATTTTCATTGCACGGGAAGGTAGCACTCTAGAAAAAGACGAAGCTTGGTAAGAAAGCATTTAATCTAAGGAGTCTGATCACTCGGCCCCCACCAGCTGGTACCAGTCCTAGAGTCCCCTTCTCATCTTCTGATTTGCTTATCTTCTATTAGATCTTGAACTCCTTTTCTCGGCAAAAATGCCATGTCCAAGCATGCGATGACCACTCATAATTTATAATTTAGTGAAAAACTATCTTCCCCAGGAGCTTTCCAGCTATCTCTTACATCTTCTGCATCATTGATCCAGTTTTCCCTCCCACTTGTTTATTCCCATCAGCACTCAAATATGCGGTAATGTTTCCTTACTTAGTTTCTGCTGTCTCACACCAGTCTCTGCTATTATTCTGCTTCCCTGTCTAGTAGAACTTCAGGAGTTGCTTGTCTGTACCAGCTGCTTCTGTTGTCTCTCCTATCATTCCTTAATCCAATCTGAGTTTTTCAGTCCCCCCACCCCTATAACTGAAAGCTACACATGACCTCTACATTATACAATCTGTTTAGTTCTCAGTTCTTTTCTTACTAAAACTCACCACACAGTTAAAGCTGAACAATCTCTAATCTATAATGAGGAACACTAATAAGATACATGCTACCATATGTAAAGTAGATAATCAACAAGGACCTACTGCATAGCACAGGGAACTGTGTTCAATATTCTGTAATAACCTATATGGGAAAAGAATCTGAAAAAGAATGGATATATGTACATGTTTAACTGAATCATTTGCTGTACGCCTGAAACTCACATATCCTTGTAAATCAGCTCTTCTCCAATATAAAATAAAATTTTAAATAACCAAATGAAAGATACAGAAATTTAAAAAAATGGTACAGCTCACACATATAATACTAGCTATTGTAGGATTGGGGATCAAATCATGCAGCAAATGTGAAAGCATTTTGTAAAACAATTAGCTATTATATGCAAATTAATTTGTTGAGAATATTATGCAAAACCCAGCTCACTAAATTATCTTTAAAACTAGCAGAGCTGAGGAAATACAGGTGACCATATACTATCCCTTATTCTTTATAATCTTGAATTTGTGGCATGAGATTTTATTCTATTTTTTTTTAAGCCTTAGTTTTACACCATTTATAATTGTTTCTTAGTCTCACTCTCATTTTGGAAAGCTGTCCTAAAATGAAAATAACGGAATATAAGCATGTAAAGAGACATGCTCTCGGAACAATCTGTGTAAAGTTCACAGTTGTGATTTTACTGTTAGGCCTCCGTTCCTATTTCAATGACCTCAATATTAATCTTCCAATTCCTACACTTTAAAAATAAGACAGAATGTTCCAGTTGGAAGGACACTCAAGAAATAGCGGTTTAAAATCTTAATTTGTAGATAGAGGAGACGTAAAGCCTCATAGCAAATTTTAGAGAATGGGAACTACTGTGATTCATGGATATTGTTCCTTGAACCCATCTTTCCTTTGCTTTGCTATCTAATCTGCCTTCCTAAGTCAGACTTCAGAAAGTTTGGGGTATGATAAGCCACTGTGGTAGTATATTTAAATAAGAATAATTTGTCATAGTAGATTCTGGACTAGACTCTTAAGCCCTTCCTTATGTAACTGTAGTGCTTTAATCATAGTGAGAATCCTTTTTACCAAATAGTTTCTAAGAAGACCAAGTCTATAAATTTGGATATTTTGCAATAAAATGACAGGAGTTGGGGGAGAGATCACCTATGCTTTCTTCGCCCACATCCAGAAGAATGTTCTCAAGTTTATCTATTTTCTTCTTTGGAATAGATGCTGCTGGGATTGAGAGTGTAGCCTCTTTAGATTGTAACCTGGTTGCCCCAGGTCCCGGTATTTGCTTTCCTTGTGGTCATGTGAAAAATTACAGCTAAGTCAGTTTCAATTTCCCAACTGGAAAATTCACTTCTTACTAGAGTCTCAAACTTACTTGTTCTTGTTTGTATCTTGCTGATCCCTAAAGATTTTTTTACTGAATCAGAGGATCATTGATCATTGGCTAATTTGTTCCTAAGATCCAATTGAAGAGATAAAATCTGTAAGTCATCTTTGACTCAACTAATTTTTCATACTTTGCACAAGAGTGTTTGAATAATCTTCAAACACAATATGCTTTTCTGATGAGATAATTTTAACCAGTGCAGAGATATCTTTGATGACAATGAATTTGAAAATAAACATACACAATATGTAGCCTCAGCCTAAGTAATGTGATTTTCTATCTCTTTTTTCTAAGAACTGTCATAAAAATATTCTGTAAAAAAATTCCCATTCGTAGACAGATACCCATTATCTTTTTCTTTATACTGCAGATGAGACTTTTAAGAAATTGCCACATTTTGTGACAACTACTATTATTGTTGCTGTTGTTGCTTTTGAAGGCTGTCCAAGAGAGAACAAGCCAGATGTTAGTAAAAGGTGATAAAGGCAGATTTTATTCAATGATAACTTCTGTAGTAGTGAAGAGAGTCCAGGGTAAACTGAGCTTAACATCACCAAAACAAAAGGGAGGAAGGCGACTTTTTAAATGCTGGGTGTGCTAAAAGAAAGACATGGAAGGACATTGAGGGGAAGTGGGTCCATGTGAGTCAGTCATCTGGGTTTGCTAATTACTATTTGCCTGCATGCTAAGTCACTTCAGTTGTGTCTGACTCTTTGTGACCCTGTGGACTGTAGCCTGCCAAGCTCCTCTGTCCATGTGATTCTCCAGGCAAGAATACCGGGGTGGGTTGCCATTTCCTTCTCCAGGGGATCTTCCTGGACCCAGGGATCAAACCTGCATTTCTTACATCTCCTGCCTTGGCAAGGAGATTCTTTACCACGGGGCCCACGTAATTACTGCTTATGCAGGGGAAAAAAAGACTGCTCATATCTTGTGACAAGAGATAGTTGTGCAAGTTATAGCAGGGTGCCCAGTGAAGTTAGGCCCTTACCCTTCCAAAGGAACTGCAGGTGAGGGCTGGTCTCCTTGAATGTTTGCATTTCAGAGAGACTGTTCCTAAATCCTTGAGAAGACAGTTCTGAGTAGTAGAAGATTTATGTTTCAAACAAGCAGAGAAAAATATATATAATCCCAAACTTTCTAAAGGAACTGCTCTAAGCAACAGTTTAGAGGAACTATTCACCTATCACAAGGTTTCAGCTGGAGCAAACAATAAATTCCCCTGGCAGTCAAACAGGCATTTAAGGACACCTGGGGTCATGTTAGGAATATGGCCTTAAGTTTCTAGAAGGCATATTAGAGTTTGATCAAGTCTTTGAATGTAGGAGTTCAGATAAAATCATTTTGTGCTGAGTGTTTTGCAGTTCTTAGGGCCTACTCTGAGTCAGGTATAGAAGTTGTTGGAACATTGCATGCAATATTGAGTTCACCCCCACCAAAACCCTAAAAGGGACTATTTTCAATTCCTTTCAATGTCTTCATTAATTTAAGTTCATAGAAAGATCTCATGATTATCAGTTGGTAGGCCTAGGAGTTGAAGCCAGTTATGTCTTCAATGCAAATCTTACTGATTCTCCAAAAGGTAAAATGTATAAACTCGGTCATTTTTTTCAGATTCTTGTCTGAAGAAAATGTTTTTCTGATAAAAAGTATTTTTCTAAAATTATTTCAAACTGATTTTTTGGGTGGGTATATAGGCTTCACATCCTTTTACCATCTCTTGTTTATATTGAATTAGATCTTTGAGTAAAGCAAAATGAAGAGAAAATGAGATCCATCTTACTTTTTTTTTCCATATTTTTTTAATTGTATTTTTTAACTTTACAATATTGTATTGGTTTTGCCATATATCAACATGAGTCTACCACAGGTATACGCGTGTTCCCCATCCTGAACCCTCCTCCCTCCTCCCTCCTCCCTCCCTGTACCATCCCTCTGGGTCGTCCCAGTGCACCAGCCCCAAGCATCCAGTATCTATTGTGCATCGAACCTGGACTGGCGACCCATCTTACCTTTTGAATTTTCTTTGTGCTCTTTGCTTTTATTTTCTCTATGTAGTCATGCTTTTTTCTGTTAGGAGAAAAGATGGTGACTAGCAGAAGAGAAACATGAGACTGTAAATGAACGAAAGCAACAAACTGCATTTTAAGAATTCTTCAAGTTTAGGTAAAATGAGGAGATTCTCCATCGCGACAGTACTCACATTTTGAATCAGACAGTTCTTCATTGTGAGGGTTCTCCTGTGTATTGTAAGATGCTTAGCAGCGTCCCTGACCTCTTCCAACTCCATGCCAATAGCAACCTCCCCTTGTAATTTGTTGTAGTTACCAAAAATATTTCCAGATTTGCCAAATGTCCTCTAGGAGCCAAAATGGTCCCCGGTGAATATTATTGGATAAAGTAACCAAAAAAAAAAAAAAGATGAAAAACATCCTACTTAATCTGTGTCTCAACTGCTGCCCTGGTGGGTTAGAAAAGTCTTTTGAATTTTACCCTAGTGCTTTTGGAATATGATCTTCCTCAAACCCTGGCTAGTATCCTCACAAACAAGTTGGCTCAGTTTTCACAGGACTCATGGTCTGGCCCAGGTTCATCGCTGAGTCCTTGCTTTGTTTGGTTCTTGTCTCATACCCTGGTTTCCTTTGATTCAGTTTTTTTTTTTCCTTTAACATGGAAATAGCAACATTTCCAGGGATTAAGGTACTGTTCTGCCCCTCCAGCCTCCTTGAGTGAGTGAAATCTTTATTTCCCTGACTTAGCCCACTGCAGTGCTGGTTGCCCACCTGTAGGGTGTTCTGCACCTTTCCTGCCACCAAACGCTTTTGCTGCTGTGCCCTGTTCTCCTGCCTAGGCTTCTAAGCCTGGCACGGGTACTTCATAAGTAAAGCTGCTCTCACTGCAGTATGCTTCAAAAATGAAACTATAAGACCCAGATCTAAAAAAGAAATACATAAAATCCTGGAAAAGTTGCAAGGACTGGCAAAAAAAAGAACACAATTGATTTACAGAGGGAAATATGACAAACTTAGCCTCCATGAGGAGACCACCCACTTCTACAGAAAGAACTCCCAGGCTGCACAGTAGAGCAATCAAAGAAGCAGAACTGAATTTTTAAGAAGGACTCACCCCCCACCACTAGTGAATTGCTCTTTCAGTCACTTTACTCTTCTCCCTTTTTATCTGTTGGTAAGGACTTGTTCACTGCTATTAATTATTTTCTTAGTTTGGTTGTGTTCTGTGTTCATGCTCAGTCATATTGGATTCTTTGTGACCCTGTGGACTGTAGCCCACCAGGCTCCTCTGTCCATGGGATTCTGCAGGCAAGAATACTGGAGTGGGCTGCCATTTTCTACTCCAGGGTTTCTTCCTGACTCAGGATCGAATGAGCATTTCCTGCATCTGCTGCACTGGCTTTACCCCTGCGTCACCTGGGAAGCCCTTAGTTTTGTTAGGTGCCTTATATGTGCTCTGTGGTTGTGAGATGCATTTAGAAATCTTTGGTTCTCATTTCCCCAGTATGATTCAAGGCACCACATTATTAAACAGCTGCTGATCCCTCAGTTTCAGTTCTTGAATGGATTATGGGTAAACCAGAGATATCTCTATATCTTTTGGCCTGGTTTTGTTTTGAATGGAGGACAATTTAATTCAGAATTCAAAGTAAGAACATCCTGAAAATTAAATCAACAACTTCACAAATTAAATCAATAAATAAGAAAATCTTTCATATGCAGCTTCCGAAGCTCCTATCAGTTTCTGAAAGTGAAGTCGCTCAGTCGTATCCGACTCTTTGTGACCCCATGGACACCAGCCTCCTCCGTCCATGGGATTTTCTAGGCAAGAGTACTGGAGTGGGTTGCCTTTTCCTTCTCCAGGGAACTTCTCGACCCAGGGATCAAACCCAGGTCTCCTGCATTGTAGACAGATGCTTTACCATCTGAGCCACCAGGGAAGCTCCAATCAATTTCTGAAAGTGAAAGTGAAGTCACTCAGTTGTGTCTGACTCTTTGTGACCCCATGGACCATACAGTCCATGAAATTCTTAGGCTGGAATACTGGAGTGGGTAGCCTTTCACTTCTCCAGGGGATCTTCCCAGCCCAGGGATTGAACCCAGGTCTCCCACATTGCAGAGTGATTCTTTACCAGCTGAGCCAAAAGGGAAGCCCAAGGATACTGGAGTGGGTAGTGTATCCCTTCTCCAGGGGATTTTCCTGACCCAGGAATCAAACCATGGTCTCCTGCCTTGCAGGCGGATTCTTTACCAACTGAGCTATCAGGGCCACATTTAACTGGTTACTGTTCCTTGACCTAGCAAGCACTTAGGGAAATGTATGTCATGTAGTGGGAGCCACCCTTACCATAGTCTCTCTTGATTTAAAACTGGGTTATAATAATTCAATTTCCTAGATCATCTTCTGTTGTTGTTTAGTCGCTAAATTGTGTCTGACTCTTTTGTGACCCCATGGACTTTAATCTACGAAGTTCCTCTGTCCACAGGGTTTCCCAGGCAAGAGTACTGGAGTGAATTGTCATTTTCTTCTCTAAGGGATCTTTCCAACCCAGGGATTGAACTGGCATCTCTTGCCTCTCCTGCATTGGCAGGCAGATTCTTTACCACTGAGGCACTGGGGAAGCCCCAGGGCATCTTCCAAGGGCAGACAAATAATATATACTTTCCTTTCTACCTTTACCTGAAAAGTCCACAGATATAACTTAGCAATCCACATATTTATTTCATCTTTACCAGAAATTCTTGTTCTAGAAGAAATTTAGAACAGAATAGCTTAGAGATACTTAATGCACTTATACTAAAGATTAATATATCCAGAAGACACACAGTGGTTTACAGCAAATGTGTATTTTGTAAAAGATATGGTTTTTTAATTCTTTAGAAAAAAATTCTGTCCCTCGATCAGTGATAGGCTCTAATTGCAAGTACTAGGAATCTAAAATTGGTGGTGTATTTCTTTTTGACTTTTCATTATTGGTTACATCAGCTTATTAAGTACATTTCTTGTTCAGAAAAGTCCATTGCTCTACTTACTCTGAATTAGATTTCTAGAAAGCTTATCAGATCGTTTTCTTCTTAAAATAATTAGAAATCATTAGCAGTGATCTCACAAACTATTGATAACACCCAGTATACATACTGCCTGAATTTACAGATTGGATTATGTAAAGCTTTTTCAAATATCTCTTTGGTAAACTTGAAGTTTCAGTTATTTGATAGTGTACTTGATTTTTGCTGTTATATTTACATATATTTCTCATTAGACTATCATAAGAGAAAAAAATAGTTTAAAGAGAAGTTTTTTTGTTTTTGTTTTTTAATAATAGGAAGAAAAGCACTATTTCCACTATTGGTCAAGAAGACAGGCGTGCGTGGCATGCTCAGTTGCTCAGTCGTATTTGACTGTTTGTGACCCTTTGGACTGTAGCCCTCCAGCTTCCATTGTCCATGAGATTTTTCCAGGCAAGAATACTGGAGTGGATTGCCATTTCCTCCTCCAGGGGATCTTCCCGACCCAGAGATTGAACTTGCATCTCCTGCCTTGGCAGATGGATTCTTAACCACTGAGCCACCTGGGAAGCCCCAAGAAGATATGTTCAGTCCAGTTCAGTCGCTCAGTCGTGTCTGACTCTTTGAGACTCCATGAATCGCAGCATGCCAGGCCTCCCTGTCCATAACCAAATCTCAGAGTCTACCCAAACCCATGTCCATCGAGTCAGTGATGCCATCCAACCATCTCATCCTCTGTCGTCCCCTTCTCCTCCTGCCCCAAATCCTTCCCAGCCTTAGGGTCTTTTCCAATGAGTCAACTCTTCACATGAGGTGGCCAAAATATTAGAGTTTCAGCTTCAGCATCAGTCCTTCCAGTGAACACCCAGGACTGGTCTCCTTTAGGATGGACTGGTTGGATCTCCTTGCAGTCTAAGGGACTCTCAAGAATCTTCTCCAACACCACAGTTCAAAAGCGTCAGTTCTTCGGCACTCAGCTTTCTTCACCATCCAACTCTCACATTCATACAAGAAGATAGGAGGTAGTAGTAAAATAGATTTTCTTAAGGGTCCAAAATAATAATAATAATATGCTTAAAAAAATAACTGTGTTTTCAAGTAGGCTAGAGTTGGGCTTTTAGAGTATGAAAGAATTTCCCTATTTCAGAAACTAAGTAATAGCTAATTACAAAGTACATCAAAACCAACAAAGGCCAGTCTACAATGTACAAAGCAGAAGATTTAGCTGTGACTTAACAACATGAACATGAAGAGTAGGAAAGATTCATGAGCAAGGCACAGATTTAGAATGACTAAATATCACTGTCATCTATCATAGTAATATATAAACTAGCAGTGCAATACATTGAATAAGCCAGCACAGACAATATAATCATGAAGCAGGTTTTTTTTTTTTTAATATCACACTTATTTTTCCCCCCAAAAATGGAAACAATAATACTTCATTCATTCACTTGAGTGCATGAGTGCTCAGTTGTGTCTGATTCTTTGCCATGTCATGGACTGTAAACTGCCAGGCTCCTCTATCCATATAATTTTCCAGGCAAGAATATTGGAGTGGGTAGCCATATCCTCCTCCAGGGGGTCTTCTCGACCCAGGGATCGAACCTGAGTCTCCTGTGTCTCTTGCATTGCAGGCAGATTCTTTATCTCATCAGAAAGGATTAGATGAAGTATGGTACATTTATGCAATGGAATACTATGTCATCATTTTCCAATGGAGTAGATTTACACAGCTGGACTTTGAAAGAGATATATATATATAGATATATATAGATATAGATATATATATGTCTTAAAAAAAGGACTGCAAAGAGCAAATTCTTTCCTTTCTCTTAGATAAAAATCTGGGAAGCCATTGCAGCAAAACTAATAGTTGGTTGCCACAAGTCTTAAAACACAATCTCCATCAAGTAACAAAAACATCCATCCCCATGAAATCATTAAGGTCAAGATGTAATTTAAAATTCAGTTCAGTCACTCAGTCATGCCCGACTCTTTATGACCCCATGGACTGCAGCACACCAGGCTTTCCTGTCCATCACCAGCTCCTGGAGCTTGCTCAAATTCATGTCATAAGGGAGGCTTGTTCATTGTCCCACCTAAATCTGGAAAAATCTTAAAATTTGGCAAAGAAAGCAATAGCTGCCTTCCCACACATTCCCTAGCTTCCTTCCTTCCAATCTTTCTAATTTCCCATTCCTTTTCCCCTTTTTGGCCGTCCTATTCCTTACCAGCAGCATCTAGAAAAATAACAAGAGCCGAAGTAATAGATAAAGAAAACTTCTCTGTGGACACTGGATTAACTAGTGCTCTCTAAATTTGGCAGGTATTCAAGGCTGACTCAACTTTACGGCTCTTGGCCAACATTTCTAATCCATTTTGAGGAATCATGTATATGCAGTCCTCCTGACAGGAGTAACTGTGCCTCTATTTCTGCTGTCCCTTCATCTGTCCTCATCACTAAGGATTGTCCCCTCTATTTTTTTTTTTTTCTCATTGCCATCTATTTGTCCTTCTAGACTGGGTTTTAGACAAGACCTAAGATCACCCATGGAAGTTCTCGCTCATTCTTGGCCCACAACTGGCTGGACAATACTGCCAAACTCTTGGAGAATGTCTTCTAACACAGCCCAAACAAGCTCTCCCTTTGCTATGGTTGTTGTTCAGTTGCTAAGTCATGTCTGACTCTTTGCAACGTCATGGCCTGTAGCATGCCAGGTTCCTCTGTCTTCCACTATCTCCTGGAGTTTGCTCAAACTCATGTACATTGAGTTGGTGATGGGATCTAACCATCTCACCCTCTGCTGCCCCCTTCTCCTTTTCCTTTGATCTTTCAGCATCAGGGTCTTTTCTAATGAGCTATTCCATGTTCAAAACAGCTAGTTAGAAATCTCTTGGCCTTAGGTCTTCCAGGTGTCAGTCAGACCTCAGTTTTTTCATTCCCCAACCTTTAGGAATACACATTTAAAAAAATATTTTTATTTATTTGGCTGTTTTGTGTCTTAGTTGCAGCATGTGGGATCTTTCGCTGCAGTACACGAATTTTCTAGTCGTGGCATGCTGGCTTTGGTAATTGCAGCTCACAAGCTCTGGAGCATGTGGGCTTAGATGTTCTGCAGCATGTGAGACCTTAGTTTCCTGACCAGGGATCAAACCCATGTCCTCTTCATTGCAAGGTGGATTCTTAACCACTGGACCACCAGGGAAGTCCCCCACATTAACTATTAAATGTTCTCATTGAACCCTCTTAATTTTGTTAAAGGGGAATCAACTTCAATGTTGCACTCCTTTTTGAATAGAAGATAATCCCAGTCCACAAAAAAATGTCTCTGAATAATTCATTGGAAGTTCTTCTAACTGGTTTTGGAATTTGGAGGTAGCCACAAAACTCCCTACCCTTTGGTGGAGCAGGACAAAGAGATTTACAGTACAGCTCATTCCTGATAAATTTTTAAAATCCTCTCTCAAGCTCAAAGTCTTATCACCTGCTATATCCTTGTTATGAGTGAGAGGATCAAAGTTTATGGAACATACTTCAATAGGTATACTAAATGTTTTCATTGTTTTAGCCTCTCCTTTGGTGTAAACCTCACCTGTCTTAATATTTACTTCTGTATTCTGTCTCAGATCAACTGTAGGTGTTCTTTATAGTTTGTATAAATTATTACAGTAGCACAATTTCTTTCCTTCATCTTTTGCTATGATTGTCAGTGCTAGTAAATGTTCTGGGAATGTTTTTTTCCTCACATGGATTTTAACTTTCTTAATCTTCATTAAAGTAGTATCATGTCTCATTACCAAAACAAGTCATTTTCTTTTAAAGTCTTTCATTATTCTTTTTTCTCCATTAAAACATCATCAATCTCATCCTTAAAGTTAAATCATTGTGACTTAAA
The DNA here is from genome assembly GCF_000754665.1 of Bison bison bison. Taxonomy (NCBI): domain Eukaryota; kingdom Metazoa; phylum Chordata; class Mammalia; order Artiodactyla; family Bovidae; genus Bison; species Bison bison. The sequence goes on along the minus strand of NW_011494868.1, from coordinate 1,908,138 downwards.
GAGAAGTTCATCCAACTTCTATAGACGAGTTACAAAATTAATTACAACTTTGTCAAAAAAAAGGAATATAAATTGGGATGGATATATGAAATGACATGATATTGAAATGATATATGTAGTCTGTTGAGTAATATTTGATCCTGCTAATTTCCTGGGAACATTCATATTCTCAATATTTAAATTTCAAGCTATGACAGTTGAGATGAAGCACATTTTATCATCATGGGTAACTATCATTATATGACTATCATTTAAGAAAAGGATCCGTATACTCATATTTCAAATCTTTCTAAAACTGGATGCTGTTTTATTGTTTAAAAATTTTGGACAGCTTTCATGAATATATACATGAGCAAGGAAGATTCTCCTACTTTGTTCTGAGGTTTTACATTCAGGGTAGAAAAGAAGAAATATTTTCTGATATTTTCCCCACTCCACTTTCCCTTTTTTCCTCTCTCTCTTCCCTTCCTTTTTCCTTCCTTTCTCAATATTTGCTTTAAATAAAAAGGAAGTTGATACAATACAAATTTGCTTCTCCTAAATCATTTCCATTAGCAATGTATATCATATCTACCCCAAAGTTTGTTCAAATCACATATACCCTGGCCACTCACTATTTAAAGTTAATTTCTGCAAGTTAGAGAGAGCAGTAGCATTAATGCATGCCATATCACCCAATTTCTTTCCTCTACATAGAGAAAAGACGGAGGGAAATGTTTGTTCCCAAGTGCCTCAAACTGCTTAGTGTTTAGGGGGAAAAAAAAAGGAAGGTAATTGGGAAGTGCTTCTAAGAGAAATTAGTTTCTCTTGTCAACTGTCATTAAGATGAATTACACTCAGTGGCATCGCAGAAGCAGAAATGAAATCTAACATATTTGCAACTAAGACAATAGTGTGCATGTTTTTAAATTGCATCAGGTAGGGCCCATTATTTAAGATTCGTTGCTACTGTCATTGTCACAACATCCTACATTATTCAAGCCAAGCATCAATTCCATTAGTCAGTCTCTCCTTCGCTGTCAGAGATGCAAACATAGGTTTGTGTTCCTTAGAGTAAATGTATCATCTGAATGGAAATGTGTCAGGAAATATTAAATGATATGAGGTATGATTCGTGAAATAAAATCAAATAAACAGATGAGTCCCTCTCTCTCCCAAAAAAAGGAAAATTCTTTATAAAAAGCTGTAAGGTTATGAGTTCTTTGTAGATGAGAAGAGTAATACAATCATTTCTGTATTCCCAGTAAATAAGGTGTAGCTGGTGTTTAATAGGTACACAATACATATTTTTTAAACAAATTAATTCAATAAGTAAATGAATGAATAAAGGAATGAAGATCAAAGTAATCTTGCTTAATATATTAACAATACAGTAAGGAAAAAAATTTGGCCTATTAACATCTCCCTGGGTGATCAAAAAATATGAAATAAATATGCATTACTTCAAATTTTCAAATAGCCTATAATGGGTCATATTAGTCAAGGCTATGATTTTTCCTGTGGTCATGTATGGATGTGAGAGTTGGACTGTGAAGAAGGCTGAGCGCCGAAGAATTGATGCTTTTGAACTGTGGTGTTGGAGAAGACTCTTGAGAGTCCCTTGATCTGCAAGGATATCCAACCAGTCCATTCTAAAGGAGATCAGGCCTGGAATTTCTTTGGAAGGAATGATGCTGAAGCTGAAACTCCAGTACTTTGGCCACCTCATGCGAAGAGTTGACTCATTGGAAGACTCTGATGCTGAGAGGGAATGGGGGCAGGAGGAGAAGGGGACGACAGAGGATGAGATGGCTGGATGGCATCACTGACTCGATGGACGAGTCTGAGTGAACTCCAGGAGTTGGTGATGGACTGGGGGGCCTGGCGTGCTGTAATTCATGGGGTCGCAGAGAGTCGGACACAACTGAGCGACTGAACTGAACTGAACTAACTGTACACATAGGAATTGGCAATACTTCACTCTGATGAGCAAGACTGAAGTGCTCTCATAATTAACTACATTTGAATGGATTCTATCACATATTTGCTACTTGCATGCTTTCATTAACATGTATATCCAGGAGTTCAAAACACCAGGGGGAATTTTTTTTTTTTTTTTGTCAGTAAGAAATATTAAATCAAGATCCATATCATGAGTTAAGGATGAAATGTACAACACTTTCGCCAGAGCTAATTCTCCAGACATCAGAAGTAGCTATTGGTCAACTGATTAAAAGGTTTTGAGTTCAAAGTTCACAAAAATGATTCTGTTAAAACGTGGAGACTGTCATGTAAATTTAATCAGATTAATAGAATATCTGCTTTGCTTAGAAAACTTATGTAAATGCTGTAAGTGTTTTTATTTATTTGATGGATGATCTAATTCTTTCACACTGTATTATCTATGTAGTTAGAAAACACCACATTTATTTTACTTTACTATAACTATTTATTATATGAATATTTTGCTAAGTACTTTGAAATCTGCATATAATGCCTCATGGAGTCCATGATAATATAAATTTGAAAAACAATTTTTTTAATACTAAGTACTAAAAATAGTGATTATTTATTGCAAATATATTATACCTCATGCAATTTACAGAGTATATCATGCTTCTGATGCCAGGCTGAATGAATCACAAGTTGGAATCAAGATTGCCTCAACAATCTCAGATATGCAGATGATACATACCACTGTAATGGCAGGAAGCAAAAAGGAACTAAAGAGCCTCTTGATGAGAGTGAAAGAAGAGTGTGAAAAAATTGACTTGAAACAACATCCAAAAAACTAAAATCATGGTATCTGATCCCATCACTTCATAGCAAATAGATGGAGAAAAATTGGAAAGAGTGAAAGATTTCATTTTCTTGGGCTCCAAAATCCCGTCAGACAGTGAATGCAGCCATGAAATTAAAAGACACTTGCTCCTTGGAAGAAGAGCTATGACAAACCTAGACAGCATAAGCAGAGACATCACTTTATGGATAAAGGTCCGTATGGTCAAAGCTATGATTTTTCCTGTAGTCATGTATGAAAGTGAGAGTTGGATCACAAAGAAGGCCGAGCACCAAAGAACTGATTTTTTTTCAATTGTGGTGCTAGAGAAGACTCTTGAGAGTCTCTTGAACTGCAAGGAAATCAAACCAGTCAATCCTAAAGGAAATCAACCCTGAATATTCATTGGAAGGACTGATGCTGAAGCTGAAGCTCCAATACTTTGGCCACCTAATACGAAGAGCCGCTTCGTTGTAAAAAGCCCTGGTGCTGGGAAAGATTGATGGCATGAGGATAAGAGGCAACAGAGGATGAGATGGTTGGATGGCATCAGCGATTCAACAGATGTGAGTTTGAGTAAACTCCAGGAGACGATGATGGACAGGGAGGCCTGGCATGCTGTGATTCATGGGGTTGCAAAGAGTCGGACACGACTGAGTGACTGAACTGAACTGAACTGTACATATGCACGGGGGCTTCCCTGATGGCTCAGGTGTAAAGAACCTTCCTGCAGTGCAGGTGACACAGATTCAGTTCCTGAGTTGGAAAGAGTCCCTGAATAAGGAAATGGCAAAAATCAAATTACAAAGTTTTTTTAAATGACAATTTCATCATGTTTTATCTCAGTGGCAACCTGCTGTATTTAAACCCTGAAAGGAAAAAAAAAAATTGTGCCTACAATTTTTTCTTTATGAACATATGGGAAAACATACATTTAACTCTTGCCTGGAAAATCCCACAGTGAAGGAGCCTGGTAGGCTGCAGTCCGTTGGGTCACGAAGAGTCGGACACGACTGAGCGACTTCACTTTCACTTTTCACTTTCATGCATTGGAGAAGGAAATGGCAACCCGCTCCAGAGTTCTTGCCCGGAGAATCCCAGGGACAGGAGAGCCTGGTGGGCTGCCTTCTATGGGGTTGCACAGAGTTGGACACGACTGAAGTGAAGTAGCAGCAGCAACTACAAATAACGTAAATATTGACATATGAGTAACTATTTCTATGTCTGGGCATGAAACATTTAATTTTAATATCCTAAATGTTTTACATTAGCATCTGTTTTTGCAAGCATAGTCTTATAAATTACACTGCCATACTGAATAAAGTATATTCTTAATTAGCAAGGGTTAGGTAATCCATAGAGTGCAAAAATATGCATTATCTTTACATTAGACTTGCCTCATGTTTTCCTCAACTAGTCTGTTGATGGAATTACTGTATTTTAACTTTATAGTAATAACCTAGCACCTTTAATATATATGTCTATGTAGCTGGAATTTCCACAACAGAAAAATCACACCACAAAAATTAATTATGACTCAGTTCTGGTGTGTGCCTCTAAAAGAACGGATATAAAAAATAAAATTAAAAAAAAAGTAAATAGGATTACTCATGAAATAACTTACTCATCTGGTATGACTATGCAGATTCTTTTGTTTCAGCTCATCCAGGTCTTCTCTGCTTCCTGCGTTTCAATTGACCAAGCATATGATACACAGGGTAGATAAAGAGCCTTAGTAACTCCAATCCAAGTTTTGGCATTTGAGCAATATGAAATCTCCAAAAATAAATATTTGAGGAGTAATATTAACATGGACTTTTTTTTTTTTTTTTTTTTGTAAAAATGAAGGTGTGAAAATGAAGTCATTTTCTCAGGTGACTTGATATGTCACAGTATACAGTGGAACTTTTTATTTGCTTGTTTTTTTTTTTTTTCAATCCTTCCGCCATTGTGCTCAAGGTACGGCCTCAGCAAGTGCAAGACATCCGGGAACCGATTCTTCTCAGAGTCCCTTAGCCTCTACAGTGGAATTTTTAGTTAACAAATAAAATTATGAAAACTGTGTTCTTTAGTCATAAAAATACATTACTTTTTTCTTTTTATTCTTATTGTGTATTGAGAATAATAAAATTCCATAAAAATAGACCTACCACAAACTTCCTATATAAAATTTACAGGGGAAAAACAAAAACGTCAGGGTTTTGTAAAGATATATCATGTGGGCATGCATAAAATGACAAGCACGTGTAAGCTGAAAGAAGTGTCTTCTAATAGGTAAAATCAGCAAAAATGAGCAAAGATATAATCTAGGGATTTTAAAAGACACTTAAAAATGAACTTTCAGGAGTGGAGGAATTTTCACATCAGCTATTAAATGTTTATGAATGATCATTGGGGGGCTTCCCTGGTGGTCCGGTGGATAAGACTTCACCTTCCAATGCAGGGAGTTTGGATTTGATCGCTACTGGGGGAGCTAGAATCCCATGTGCCTTGTGGCCAAAAAACCAAAACATAAAACAGAAGCAATATTATAACAAAATCAATAAAGGTTTTAAAAATGATCTACATTAAAAAAAAACTGTTAATTAAATAAAAAGATATCATTGGTTTTGCCAAGACTCAGTGATAATTACCTGAGTTAACCTCCCATAGAAGATTCTTACAGAGGTGGACACATTACAGGCACCAACTATTGATGACATTGGATGAGAGATAGAGCAGGGTTGTGATTCTTAAGAGAAAGGAAACACATAAAGATGAGCTGCATGTTCTCCTGGGTTCTCCCTTGGATCCCTTTTCTAAACTGAGAGGATGGAGTCCTGAAAGAAAGAAGTCATCTTGCCTGGCAGAGGAAACTGAAGTTTAAATTCAGAGATGCAGAAGAAAATGGAAAGAGGAGTGTAGGTTGCCAGAGAGGAGGGAGTCACACAGAATAGAGACTCTAGCAATCTGCCGAGAGTTCCCTTAACTTTTTGACCAAATCTAATAATCTCTTCGGAAGCTTTTGTTGACAATGATGGCTACTCCATTTCTTCTAAGGGATTCCTGTCTGCAGTAGTAGATATAATGGTCATCTGAGTTAAATTCACCTATTCCAGTCCATTTTAGTTCACTGATTCCTAGAATGTCGACGTTCATTCCTGCCATCTCCTGTTTGATCACTTCCAATTCTATTTCTGCTTTATTGACTATGCCAAAGCCATTGACTGTGTGGATCACAAAAAACTGGAAAATTCTGAAAGACATGGAAATACCATACCACCTGACCTGCCTCTTGAGAAACCTGTATGCAGGTCAGGAAGCAACAGTTAGAACTGGACATGGAATAATAGACTGGTTCCAAATAGGAAAAGGAGTACGTCAAGGCTATATATTGTCATCCTGCTTATTTAACTTATATGCAGAGTACATCATGAGAAATGTTGGGCTGGAAGAAGCACAAACTGGAATCAAGATTGCTGGGAGAAATATCAGTAAGCTCAGATATGCAGATGACACCACCCTTATGGCAGAAAGTGAAGAGGAACTAAAAAGCCTCTTGATGAAAGTGAAAGAGGAGAGTGAAAAAGTTGGCTTTAATCTCAACATTCAGAAAATGAAGATCATGGCATCTGGTCCCATCATTTCATTGGAAATAGATGTGGAAACAGTGTCAGACTTTATTTTTTGGGGGTCCAAAGTCACTGCAGATGGTGACTGAAGCCATAAAATTAAAAGACACTTACTCCTTGGAAGGAAAGTTATGACCACGTAGGTAGCATATTCAAAAGCAGAGACATTACTTTGCCAACAAAGGTCCGTCTAGTCAAGGCTATGGTTTTTCCAGTGGTCATGTATGGATGTGAGAGTTGGACTGTGAAGAAGTCTGAGCGCCGAAGAATTGATGCTTTTGAACTGTGGTGTTGGAGAAGACTCTTGAGAGTCCCTTGGACTGCAAGGAGATCCAACCAGTCCATTCTGAAAGGAGATCAGTCCTGGGTGTTCTTTGGAAGGAATGATGCTAAAGCTGAAACTCCAGTACTTAGGCCACCTCATGTGAAGAGTTGACTCATTGGAAAAGACTGATGCTGGGAGGGATTGGGGGCAGGAGAAGAAGGGGACGAAAGAGGATGAGATGGCTGGATGGCATCACCGATTTGATGGATGTGAGTTTGAGTGAACTCTGGGAGATGGTGATGGACAGGGAGGCCTGACGTGCTGCAATTCATGGGGTTGCAAAGAGTCGGACATGACTGAGTGACTGGACTGAACTGAACTGAACTGAATAATCTCTTCATTTGCAAGGAATGACCCAGCTATATCATTTGCTGTTGTTCAGTTGCTCAGTCGTGTCTGACTCTTTGTGACCCCATGGACTGCAGCACGCCAGGCTTCCTTGTCCTTTGCCTCTCCTGGAACTTGATCACATTCATGTCCATTGAGTTGGTGGTGCCCTCCAACCATCACATCCTCTGTCGTCCCCTTCTCCTCCTGCCTTCAATCTTTCCCAGCATCAGGGTCTTTTCCAATGAGTCATCTCTTTGCATGAGGTGGCCAAAGTATTAGAATTTCAGCTTCAGCATTGGTCCTTCCAATGAATATTCAAGACTGATCTCTTTTAGGATGGAGCAGTTGGATATCCTTGCTGCCCAAGGGACTCTCAAGAGTCTTCTCCAACACCACAGTTCAAAAGCATCAATTCTTCAGGGCTCAGCTTTCTTTATAGTCCACATCTCGCATCCATACATGACTACTGGAAAAACTATAGCTTTGATTATATGGGCCTTTGTCGACAAAGTAACATCTCTACTTTTAAATACGCTGTTTGCCATGGTTTTTCTTCTAAGGAACAAAGTTCTTTTAATTTCATGGCTGCAGTCACCATCTGCAGTGATTTTGGAGCCCAACAAAATAAAGTCTGTCACTGTTTCCATTGTTTCCCCATCTATTTGCCATGAAGTGAAGAGACCGGATGGCATGATTTTAGAGTTTTGAATGCTGAGTTTTAAAGCAGCTTTTCCTCTCTCCTCTTTGACCTTCATTAAGAGGTTTGTTAGTTACTCTTGGCTTTCTACCATAAGGGTGGTGTCACCTGCATATCTGATGTTATTGATATGTCTCCCAGCAATCTTGATTCCAGCTTGTGTTTCATCCAGCCCAGCATTTTGCATGAAGTACTCTATCACATCATAAATACAGATATAAAATTCCTTAATGTGATTTAGTAATTGAATTCAACAATAAATAAAAACATAATACACAAAAACCAAGTGGAATTTTCTCACAATATCACTAATTATTAGTGTAGTGTGTATACGTATTATTGAGTAATGGAGACAAATTATATGATCATCTCAGTAGATAAAGGAAAATACTTTAAAATACTCAAAATCTATTTATAATTTAAAAAAATCAACATAGTAGAAATACAGAAAAACTGGTCTAATCGGATAAAAGGCATCTGTAAACAACTTGCAGCTAATATAGTTTATGGTGAAAGACCAAACACTTTACCCCTAAGATTTGAAACAAGGTTTTCAAAGACTACAGGAAGTTTTATAGTGTCTCACATGATCATTTTGCTGACAGAAAGGACCTGAGCAGTTTTAAATCCCTAAATGTTATAGGATGAATAAGATAGATAGAGGAATAGATCAAGAGATATAGGTATATAGATACCTGGATATATAAATAATTATATACTATATAAATAATCAACATTAATCATATTAAATCATTATATATGTGCATATAGTTATCTGTTGTTTCACAAACTGGTTCCCATACACAAAGAGCAAGAAGATAGTGAAGAAAGAGACGGACTGCTTCATATCATTAGGCGGCAGGTTTAAGAAGCAAGGGAACTTCTGTGCCAAGTTTGTCTGGGCAGCAAGACTACTAGCAGATCCCTATACCCACTGGAATCTTACAAGTTTATACACAGGACTTACCTGGGTTCAGCCATATATCCAGCACAGATGGTCTCACAATCCATTGCTCTCTCTCAAAGCCGTGTCAAAACGCTCCTACTCTGGCAACTGTGGGCAGAATGTATACTCCAAGGACGGGGAAGGAGTGGGGAGCCTAGGAGTTCCCAGGTCCAGCTCGCAGGTCAACCGAAACTCACATTCTCTCCATGATCCCCTCCAATGCTGTCTATCTTCTATCTGTCTGCATCTATCTGTGTTCTATCATCTTTAAACACTAAAGGAAATGTTAACACTATTGTGAATACTAAAATTAATAATCAAATATATCTCATACTTTGAAAACTTCCAAAGAAATAAAACAAGAAATAACAAAGTTACACTCATGGAAATAAACATCTGGCTTCTAAAAGTGCTATTCTGAAGGCGAAATACTGATTTAGATGTTAAGTTTCTCATCTGCCTGCAGACAAAGACAGTTCATTGTTCTTGTTACATATGCTGAATTAATAATAATTAATTGTCACAAGGAAGATTGCCCACGTAAAATAAAAATATGATATATATTAAAGGCCTCCTCAATATGCTTGCAATGCATATTAGGTGATCAAACAGTCATCATTTATTCCTATGCTTGGAGTCATGCATATTCTGATGAACAAGTATGCCTTAAATCCAAGTATCTTCACTAATTAATTAAATTAACTTTTGATACTTTCCACAAGACTATCTACAAAGTGATTTAATTACAATATGATAGCAGTAGTTTTAATCTTAATATAATGCAGAAAAAAGATAATTTTCTAGTGTGAGCAGAAAATTTACAATATTTCAAAGGCATTATTGTGTAATGTCGTAAGAGCTCTGCGTTGAACCAAATTGCTTTGGTTCAAATACGAGCTGTGCTGCTTAGTGTTTTTTTGCTTTTTTCTTTAAGCTTGATAAAATTAATTTATCTATGCCTTGGAGTCCTCATTTATAAAGTGTGAGTGATCAGAGTATTCCCATTTCATTGATTAAAGGTGATAATGAACTGATATATTGAAAGTTTTAACTATTATAAGGAAAAGTTACTTCATGACCTATGAGAAATTCTCTATAAAGATTCACCTGTACTTTTATATCTTCTTCCATGGATCTGTTGTGAGATACTCTCTTTAACTGGCCCAGTCTTGAACAGTGGATTGAATCACATCACTATTACATTATTATAATCATGTTAATTATGATTAGTTGATCACCCAATATATACAGGCTACCGTGATAAAAGCTGCCTGCAATGTAGGAGACCTGGGTTCAATCCCTGGGTTGGGAAGATACCCTGGAGAAGGGAATGGCTATCCACTCCAGTGTTCTTGCCTGGAGAATTCCATGGACAGAGGAGCCTGTTAGGCTACAGGGCTATAGTCCACGGGGTAACAAAAAGTCGGACATGACTGAAAGACTAACACATAATACTGTGATAAAGACTTTATTTTACTTTATTTATTCCTCATTAAAGTCCTATAATATGGCTACTATCCAAGTTTAACTGATGGGAGAAATGAGGTTCAGAGTGTTTAATCAATATTACTTTCAAGAGCTAACATTCAAATTCAGGTTTATGTCAATTTCAAATTACTATTTCTTTCATTAGGATTACTAATTTATCACATTTTCACTCTCTTGGGCTTCAATCCTCATGTATTTCTGGTTATGAAATAAAAATTTACTGGTTACTCTTTATCAATGAGCAAAACAGGTAGTAAAGTGTGTTTTTCTTGTTCCCTTGTCTACACTATATAATAAGCTGCCAATAATATGCTATAAATAGTCTAATTAGTAGCAGCTGGTGTTTTTATTGCAGGCAGGTAGGTCACTTTTATAGAAAAAAGGAAGAGCTATACTAAACACAATATATTTCCCAATTAAAAGGGTCATTTCTCTAAAAACATTGAAAATATAATAAAATCTGAAGATAAAACAGAATGGCATTCGTTGTACTCTGCTGAGGGATCTAGGGGAGATGCGGAGCTCACCTGTGCTATGCCACACAGCTCTTCACCAGGTGGCCTTCTACAGCCCCTCTGAGTGGCTTGCTCTTTGCACAGATCCTTTCTCTGATAATTCAAAGAGGAAGGGTGACCTTTCCATGGAAGTCCCCATTTTCTAGCTGTAATTAGTATGATTAAGCCATAAAGAAAGAAAAAGCATCCTTACTACAGGACTCCAGACCAAACCGTGGATGAGTTATAGCTCTGCTTAACCTCAGGTAGTACTGACATTTAAAAAATTGAACTGCTTAAGACATATGCATAAATCTCTAACGTTGGAATTTCAAAAGAAATGTTTTTGAGCAAAACTTTCCCCTTGGAGCCAATAAAAGTGTTACATTTTGGGTGAGGACAGTCATGATTCTTTTTAAAGATAACTTTGAGTTTTGGTGGACATCTTTTCACATTTGGTTGATGCAGTCCTATGATAGCATGTCTTGCCATTAAACGTTGCCAACCCAGCATTTTCCAACCCTCTGTTATGGTTGAATCTTTCAACAGAAGACAGAAACTCTCTCTATTGTTCTTGTTATTCATTCAAAGTGATTCCTCAAACATATACTGAGCATCTTCACAAAGGCAATGAGTGAATACTATTTCATGTCCCCGAAATCTGTCTTCCCTTCCTACTTCCCATAGCCTGGCTAATGCCTTCTAGTCCTTTCAGTCACAGGCAAGATGTCATTGTCTGCAAAGGAGTTTTCAAGAGTCAATAAGGTAATTTTGCACTTCAGCAATGTATTCAAAATCTATTGCCCTCAAAAATGTAGATATTCCTTGACAACAGCAACCATGGCATGCCCACTTTTGTATTCCCAAAACATAGAAAATATGCGTAGAGTGAATCAATGAGAGATACTGTGCGGAAGACAAGGAAGATGGCAGACTATCAGGGGACTTTATTCTTTAATAGGGACTATATTACTGTTCCAGAGAAGACAATGGCAACCCACTTTAGTACACTTGCCTGGAAAATCCTATGGATGGAGGAGCCTGGTAGGCTGCAGTCCATGGGGTCGTGAAGAGTGGGACACGACTGAGTGACTTCACTTTCACTTTTCAATTTCCATGCACTGGAAAAGGAAATGGCAACCTACGCCAGTGTTCTTGCCTGGAGATTCCCAGGGACGGCAAAGCCTGGTGGGCTGCCGTCTATGGGGTTGCACAGAGTTGGACAGGACTGAAGCGACTTAGCCGCAGCAGCAGCATACTACTGTTCATTCATTAAAACTTAAAAGTGAAAAACAAAAACGATGACCTCAAGGGTCAGATGCAGATAAAATTCTCTAGAAATGTTTAACACTTTCTATTTCCAATCACAAATCTGGGAAAGGTTAAAGAAAACATACTCTTCCTTATCACACAATTATTCATCATTTTACTTTCTTACAGGAGCCATTATAATCTGAAATAATCTTGGAAAAAATAGGTCCTAGTATTTGTAATATTTAATGCTTATTTTCTATTAAAAACCCCAGAGGAAAATCCGTCAGGTGTTTGATCATGTTGGATTGAATGTTGATTACACAAACAGAAATTGTCACTGGTTACTGTGGAGTATGTGCCTCATAAACTATTGATGCTGCTGCTGCTATTGCTGCTAAGTCACTTCAGTCATGTCCAACTCTGTGCGACCCCATGGACTAGTGATAGCCTACTTAAAAAAAAAAAAGATAAAGTGTATTATTGATGAGACATTAGTGTAAGTAATAAATAAATTAAAATATAGTGTAAGTAATGAATTAAGATAAATTAAGATAACTGCCCATGAGATTCCCAGGTGGCTCAGTGGGATTAATCCCTGGATCGGAAGGATCTGTTGCCGGAGATAATGGCAACCCACTCCAGTATTATTGCCAGGAAAATTCTGTGGACCAAGGAGCCTGGCAGGCTACAGTCCTTGGGGTTGCAAAGAGTTGGACAGGACTGAGTGACTAAGCATGCATACACACATGCATGCAACATAATTGAGCATCCTACAATCTGAGGTCACTGCCTCTGGATAGCTGTGTTCAAGTGCATATGCCTTATCTGAAATACTAGCATACATCTTGAGATGAACAGTTAGTGGGATAAGAAATCACAAACATCAATGTAAAGTGAGGTTGACAGAGAATTGTGCATCCGCACATCCTCCAACGGGAAATATACTGTCAGTATCTGTGAGAAAACTGTCAAAAGTACATGGATCCATCTATGTAAAGTGGGAAAGCCACCATGGTTCTATTTGTTTTGTGATGTAGTTAACATGACTAAATTTCCAGAAACAAATTGTCAAAGGAAAACACACACACACACACACACACACACACAAGTATTGAGAATAACTAAAGTCACCCAATGTCCATATTTTTGAGAAATAATTTTGCCTCTATGATAATCCCCTTTACGGGCTGAAAACAAAATAGTTCAAAAGTGAAGGCACAAGGATACACTACATATCATTCCAGGCTAGAGATCAGTATTCAAATGGCAGAGGAAAAAACCTGGGCATTTTTATGCATTCTATGGACTTCGAAGACCTAGATCTGTCTTGTCAGATCCTAGGAGGTAAAATAATTGTATCAGAGAGCTTCAGAAGACATAAGGGCAATAAGCATCAGACGGCAAAAGTGTCTTATTCGCACAGGTTGCTTTAGTGGAAGAACCCTGGAGACCTCCATTCTAGGAAGCTAACTGCATATAATCCTGGTGCTTATTAAGTGCAGTTAAGTATTCAATGGCAGCAGGCTGCCTATAGCCAAGCAAATGCCAATCATTTCAAATTACATTTCTAAGGTCAATTTTGCTTCTTTAGACACCACAGTGAGCCAAAATTCACACCAATACATTAACGTAAAGTTTCATCATCCTACTTTTGAGGTTCAAATTTTTATTCATTTAGAGGACAGTCAAGTGACTTCCTAGAAAAGTCATGGGAGTTCAGAACCAAGTTATAAATGATCTTTTGGATCCCTATCAATGCAAAGTCCTGAAATCCAGGTCAATGATTATAAATAAGCTGGTCTCTCACAAATGTCTCTCTTCCCCCTGAACCCCCAGCCCCCACACCCAGGCTTCTCAAGCCTCGCTAGGTGTAAACTGAAACAGATGTCACAAGAGACAGGCCTAACAGAAATGTAATCATCACAGTCAACACATACTGAGCTTCACTAAGTTCAGGTACTTTCGTATACGTTTGCTCTAACTTTTAATTTTAGAATAGTGTTAGATTTACAGAAAAGTTGCAAAGATAGCACCAAGAATTTCCTTATATCCTGCATCCAGTTTCCTCTATTGTTTAGATCATATATTATTTTGTCAGAATTAGTGAATCAATACTGATACATCGTGATTTACTAAAATCCATAATTTATTTGTCTTTCTTTTGTTTTGGCTTCCCTGGTTGCTCCAGTCAGTAAAGAAACTGCCTGCAGTGCAGGAGACCCAGGTTCAATCCTGGGTCAGGAAGATCCCCTGTTGAATGAAACGGCAACACACTGCAGTATTCTTGCCTGGAGATCCCCATCGACAGAGGAGCCCGGTGGGCTACAGCCCATGGGGTCACAAGAGTCAGACATGACTTAGCAACTAAACCACTTTTACTTTTACCTAACAAACTTGTTTTTCCCCAAGATCCCATATGGGTACTATGGGTACCATCATCATGTCTCATTAGGTTCCTGTGTAACCATTTCTCAGGCTTACCTTTATTCTGATAATATTGATAGTTTTGAGGGTACTATTCAGGTATGTTGTAGATTTCCTTCAACTAGAATTTGTTGGATGTTTTTCTCACAATTAGACTGGAGTTATGGGTTCGGGCTGGATGAAGCACAAGTTGGAATCAAGATTGCTGGGAGAAATATCAATAACCTCAGATATGCAGATGACACCACCCTTATGGCACAAAGTGAAGAAGAACTAAAGAGTCTCTTGATGAAAGTGAAAGAGGAGAGTAAAAAAACTGGCTTAAAATTCAACATTCAGAAAACTACAATCAGGGCATCTGGTCCCATCAATCCATGGCAAATAGATGGAGAAACAATGAAAACAGTGACAGACTTTATTTTCTTGGTCTCCAAAATCACTGCAGATGATGGCTGCAGCCATGAAATTAAAAGACACTTGCTCCTTGGAAGAAAAGTCATGATCAACCTAGACAGCATATTAAAACGCAGAGACATTACTTTGTTGACAAAATTCCATCTAGTCAAAGCTATGGTTTTTCCAGTAGTCATGTATGGATGTGAGAGTTGGACTATAAAGAAAGCTGAGCACCAAAGAATTCATGCTTTTGAACTGTGGTGTTGGAGAAGACTCTTGACAGTCCCTTGGACTGCAAGGGAAGTCCATCCTAAAGGACATCAGTCCTGAGGCTGAAGCTGAAACTCCAATACTCTGGCCACCTGATGCAAAGAACTGACTCACTGGAAAAGACCCTGATGCAGGGAAAGACTGAAGGCAAGAGGAGAAGGGAGCAGCAGAGGATGAGATGGTTGGATGGCATCACTGACTTGATGGACATGAGTTTGAGCAAGCTCCGGGAATTGGTTATGGACAGGGAAGACTGGTATGCTGAAGTTGCAAAGGGTCAGACATGGCTGAGTAACTAAACTAAAGCTGAATGGGTTTGGGCAGGGGAAGACCAGAGAGATAATATGCCATTCTCATAACATTATGGGTCTTCCCTAGTAGCTCAGATTGTAAAAAATCTGCGTGGAATGGAGAGATTGCATGTCCTGGGTTGCGAAGATCCCCTGAAGAAGGGAATGGCTACCCACTCCAGTATTCTTGCCTGGAGAATTCCATGGACAGAGCAGCCTGGCAGGCTATAGTCCATGGGGTCACAAAGAGTTGGGCTCGGCTGAACAACTGACACTTATCACATCATATCAAGGATATACACTGTCAACATTCCTTATCACTGTTGATATTAACCTTGAACACATGGCTGCAGTAGTGTTTATTAGTGTTTCCCCTTGCATGGTTCTTATTTTCCCATTCTCAGACTGCACTCTTTGGAAGGATGTACCATGTGCAGCTTGCTCTTAAATGGTGGAGAGTTATGCTCCACCTCCTTGAGAGGTATCAAATACATCTTTCACAGATTATCATATTGAATTTTCAAGATAAATACTATGAGGTAATGCTTATCCATTTTATAGATAAGAATGGGTTTCAATAAAGAAAAAGTGCCCCCAACTGCACATCCAAAGTTGGTTGGTCTCCAATAGGAACTTGGGCACCCTGGTTCCAGATCCTGAGCTGAAAGTCAAATGTGCAAGTGAAGTCCAAGTGGTCATCAGAGCATTAAAGTCAAGTGGATGAAAGCCCATCATAGAGAGGAAACTGTATATTTGTACTGGGTACTCCAGGGAGACAAAACAGAACCGATGGATGGAATACAAAAGGAGAAGCACTTCAACACAAACTGTTGAACAATACAATTAGAATTTAATAAGCTACCTGAGACTAGCAGCACTTGGATGGTAAAATTATTTCAGAAAGAATAAAAGAATAAGAATGAAAACATAAGATCACTTAGAATGGTTCTCCCACTTTTCATAAGTGTTTTAAATGCATTTACTCATATAATAATCACAAGTCTACAAGGTACCTAATATTATTATCTCCATTGTACAAAGATAAAATTGAGGCCCAGAAAGTCTAAATAACCTGCCCAAGTCCACACAGCTAGTAAGCGGCATTCAAACCCAAATAGTCTTAGCTCCACTGTTCTTGGTTTTACCACAGCAGGTTGGTGTAGCCCTCACTCAAAATCTGCTAGATATTGTGGTATCTTCAGTATTCCTAATCCTTAAGTATAAAAGCACTGTCTGCTTATCATTAAAAGTTTTATGAATGCATGTTAATGCTTATAATTTTAAGCTATAATTTCCTTGAATTAGTGTAAAGACGGATCAACTCCTTCCATCTTATTTGAGAAACTAAATCTTGAAATAGGAGACCAAAGATGAAGTCATCAGTTTAGACAAGTGAATACATATTCAAATCAAGAAAAATATAAAACAAGTACATAATATATATCTTTACAATACCACAGTACCTGATGATTTTTTTTTCTCTAAGTGTAGTAAAAGTCTTGCTCCTGGAAATTAAAATTCTCTCTTTTCTTATTAGTGTTTTTGTAAAACAAATGATAACAAAAATCTGTCACTCATTTATTTGGAACCAATTTCAGGGATGGCATCTGGAATTAACTTCCAGTTCCTGGAGCTAAGGGTTTAAAGAAATGTTCAAAAACAAGATTAAAATATATCTCCATTCCCCAAACTGAGTCTACCTAACTCAGTAAAATTCCATTCTTAATGGAGAGAGTTAGAGCAACAGGCTGAGAAGTCAACTAAGCTCAGCAGAAAGCACTGCTTTCCCCTAATCAATATCATGATTACACAAAATTAAAAGGGTGAGAAATCTGAGCTTAAGGCAGAAGAGAAAAGAAGGCATTATTTTGTGAACCCCTACCAGCACTGAATCGTGGCCCGAACAATGTAACAAGCGGAGATGATAAATGCAATCCTGGGGTTCACCTTTCAGGTTTCAGAACCGGAAGGTTAGTTGAGGTCTCCAGAATTGATCCGGATGCCTGCAAACAGGAGGCCTCCAGGAAGTGGGGTAATGAAAGGCTTTGTCGCCCACCCACACACAGCGCTGGGCTGCTGACAGTGTAGAATCCACTGGGCTTCTCCTGATTGACACATGTGGTTAATTGAGTGTCACATTGTGTTCCTGCTTCCACCTTTTTGAAGCACACAACAAGAGATCACTCCTGACATGAGATAGCTCAGAGCGGGAGCATAAATAAAGCATTTCATGGATCGGGCAAGGGCCGTAGATAGACCCCAGGGCCCATCTCTTTGACAACCCTTGCAAATCCTGAGCAGTGTAATCTTTTTCTCTCTCCCTTCCTTTCCCGGTATGATTTAAGCACACGGCCATTTAGATTGATTTACTGGCCACCAAGATGCTGCTGCTTTGTCTACAGCAGGATTGGGAGCCTCCACCCTCCCAACCCACACCCGTGCCCCCTGCCTGAGTCTTTGCATCAGGAAAAGTTTGTTTTCCAGGAAGAAATGCTAGAAGTACTGCCACAAGGCTGCCAGTTGCAGTTACACATGAGGAATCGATAATCTCCTTAAGGGGCTCTGACAGCAAGTGGGTGGGGACATGGGGAGGAGAAGATGGTAGGGAGAAAGGAAGGAGCAGAGGATTAATGCAATGTTGGCTAAATACTCTAAGCCACATGTTGTCCATCAAGCCCTGCCTGACCCCCCTCAAGCACAGCTTGTCACATTAATCATCTGTGTTACCATGGCAACTGAGCAGATCCATTTTACTACATAATCATCTTTTTGCAAGTAGACTTTGAACACACACCAAAGTGTGTGCTTTTGGAAAGCTATATTCTCATTGCTTCAGGAGCTATACAAAGCAGAGCAAAGAGAAGGCCTTAACTAAGAGTTTGGTCGAAGAGTGTAATCAACAGTGGGAATCTGTCTGCTCACTGCTCCAAAGCCAATAAAGAGGCCAGGCTGGTGGAAGGGAAGGTGTCCTTTATTTTGGACGGTGGGAACCAGGAGGGCAGACTTCTATCTGAAGACTGACTCCTGTCAGCCCCCACCACCCTGCGGACAATCAGTGGGCAAGGGCTTTTATAGAAGGAAGGAGGGGGCTACATGCAGAAACAGCTCTGACAGTCATCTTGAAATTAGTTACGTGGTGGTGTGATCAGGGTCATCTTGACTGTTTTAAGTACAATTAATCTTCAGTTCCAGGGTCTGTTTTGTCCCATCACCTTGAGGCCAGCTCTTGGAATTGTGGCAGCTCATGTCATGGCTACAGTCTGGATATCATGTAGTTAACTCCTTCCACCTGCTGGGGGTTTCAGTATCTATATGGCAGCTCACAGGCTTAAAATATTAGCTATAGCCCTGAGAAAGAGCTAAAGGTCCTTGGCTTTGCTTAATGACTAAGCTATCATTATTTGGTTTCCTTGGAGTTTTCCTTTGTGTCTGTATTTTCTCATTTTTCTGATTAAACATATTCTTTGGCTAAGATTTTCCATAGAGAAAAGGCAGTTGGAGGACATGACATGGAAGGCCTATAGCGTCCCTCTCCATTTCAAGAGTATGTGAGTAATGAAAAAAGTCAATGTTAAGAGCAATCAATAATTTACTAATTCACATAAATTAGAGGTCCTAAAACATTTCAGCCTCAGGACCTCCTTACGCTCTTCAAGTATCAGCCACCTGAAGATCTTTTGCTGATGTGGATGGCATTTAAAAGTATATGCCATATTTTAAAGTCTAAGACAGTTTTGGCTTCCCTGGTGGCTCACATGGTAAATAGTCCACTCGCAAGGCAGGAAACCCAGGTTCGTTAAGATAGTTTGGGAATATTTATGTATTGATTCACTATAAAAGAAGAAGTAAACCCATTATATGATAAGATAAATACTATATTTTATAAAAAATATTATAATTTCTATAATATAATGAATTTATGGGGAGAGTGGCATTTTATTTTTTACATTTTTGTGCATCTCTAACATTTTGCTTATTCAAAGATAGCTGAATTCTCATATTGGTTTCTGCAATCACTATGTTGAAAAGCCACACATAATGTGTAACCTGTAGAATACACCACTGAACATTTTCAAGACAATGACAGTGATAAAGGCAAATGACTTTGTAGTATTATTATGAAAATAGTGTTCATACTATGGAACCCCTGAAAGGATCTCAAAGACCCTGAGGTGTCCCTGGATGACATTTTGAGAAACTCTAGTAAGTGTTTTAAAATTCTATTCACTTTCAGTGACCACTAATTTCCAATGAAATGTTGCACAGAAAAAGATGAGCTAGTCTGTGACGCTGAACCTGAGGGTCCTATTGGTAAGGTTGTAAAATTTTGCAAAGGTGGGTCTTCACATTTAACTCTTCCACTCACTTCCTCAATTTCTGTAAATTCCATGCTTGAAAATGATTTTGTCACAAAGCAAGATCTAGCCATCCTCAGCTCCATCATCCAACCACTTCCCCATTGGGACCTCTTTTTGCCCACGCATTTACAGTGTCTTGTCTCTCTAGCAAATCCTTGGCTGAGTCTAAAGTATCAGAGAAATGAAAAATTATTCCTTTTCTCCAGAGGTTTGGAAATAAATAAAGGATACAATGTCTATTTTGAAGACTAAGCATAAACGAGGATTATTATTATGATTTTTTTAACCTGGAAGCCTGAAAATTGCACCTGTCAATCTTGGCTCTTTGTTACTGTCTAAATTTAATTTCAATTAAATAGGAATGAGATTCCCAATACCCTTAATAGCAGAATCGTATGGCCTTACAGCCAAGTATTGCTTAAAAAAGAAAGAGCAAATCAGAAACTCCCCCCAAGGACATGGAAGCTAACCCTATCAAATGGACTATCAATAATTAAGGCCTTTGATGCTTGGAATCATTTAGATAATAAGATTGCTTTGAAGTAAATAAATATCAAATTAGGATTTGTGGCAGTCACAGGTGTTTGGCACAGCTAGCCCATAATCACAGAGAAAATGAATGCATTTTATTCAGCATAATTAGAAAAAGAAATGAAGTTTATATGCAAATTGTAAACCACTTTAGTCCAAGATAACCGGTCAGACTGCTTTTGGTAATTTAAACTTTCATTTAGATGAGAATTTGCAAAGTATCTATTTTCAATGCAATGTGAGTGCAGCTGGTTGCACTCTCAGTCGACTGAGAGGAAAATTTAAATGTCCCTCATAACCCTCCAGTCCTGTTTTGGTGCCGACAGAACAACACATGCATTTTTTAAACTTGACTTCTCTCACTCTTGTCTGTATAAGACGTCAGTTCTGGAAGGTTGTATGGGTTTTTTTTAGGGCCCAGTAGAACTCTTGCCTGAAAAATCCCATAGGCTAAGGAGCCTGCTAGGCTGCAGTCCATGGGGTCGCTAAGAGTCGGACACGACTGAGCGACTTCTTTCCCTTTTCACTCTCATGCATTGGAGAAGGAAATGGCAACCCACTCCAGTGTTCTTGCCTGGAGAATCCCAGGGATGGGGGAACCTGGTGGGCTGCCGTCTATGGGGTCTTACAGAGTCAGACACGACTGAAGTGACTTAGCAGCAGCAGCAGCACCAGCTTTAAAGGAACTTGTGGGAGCCAAGATGATAAAGATTAAGAGGAAGAAATGTCTGAATGGATGTAAAATTTAAGTGTTCTAGGAACAAATTAAATATGCAACCATTGCTGGTGATTTCCTTTTTCCTCAGCGAGAGCTACATGCTTCCAAACTTTTCTTAATTTCTTTCTGGTATTCTTCTGCCATGTTGTAATATTTACTTACTTGTCTTTTCTTCTTCCTGTTAGGCTAGAAACTGCTTAAAGCCAGGAAAGTTTGAGCTACTCACCTCAGTTTTGCCTGAGTAGCCTAAACCATTATCTGCCCTAAATAGCTTATTTTTTTCTTTTTCTTTTTCCTTTCATTTACAACATTGTGTTAGTTTCAGGTGTACAGCAAAGTGATTCAGTTATACATATAGATAATATAAACATATACATCCTGTTTCAGATTATTTCCCCTTACAGGTTATTACGGAATACTGAGTAGAGTTCCCTGTGCTATGCAGTATGTCTTTTTTGATTACTTGTTTTCTATATAGTAGTGAGCATGTTAATTCTCACCTTCCAATTTGTCCCTCTCCCCCTCCCCTTTTTGTAACCATGAGTTCTCTATGTCTGTGAATCTATGTTTTATAAATAAGTTCATATGTCTAATTTTTTCCAATTCTACATATATGTGATATCATATGATATTTGCCTTTCTCTGCCTGGCTTACTTCACTTAGTGTGATCATCTCCAGGCCCATCTATGTCAGAGTAGATGGTCTAAGATGGTGAGATGGCACCTGGGAAATGTCTGGATGACAACACCATACCTTATTTTCTGCCCCCTTTCATCTACCTATCTGGCACAGAGTCTTGTTTATAACCAGACACACGTAGAACAAGTTTGTAATATTTATCCACATAATTCACATGCAGAGGTTGGCACCTTCTTGTGTGACATGCCCCCAAAAGAAGGCAGCCTTTGTGGGTCAGAGCCCAATCAGTCAGATGCCACCTACCACACTTTTCATTTCTTCCAACTGTGAAACCTGAGTGTTTTACAAATAAGCAACCATTGACTCTCTAGGAAAATCTTAAGGACAGAGGTGCTCTTGATTTATCCCACTTCCCCACCCCCCACTTTTGTCTTCATTCTTGAATCTTAGCATGGATAAGCACCATGGAACCCAAGATAATAAATCTATAATGAACACTGTTAATGAGACAAGAAGATGCTTGCTACTGTTCTGTGTGTGCTCAATTGCTTCAGTCATGTCCAACTTTTTGCTGATTCATTTGAAAAGACCCTGATGCTGGGAAAGATTGAGGGCAGGAGGAGAAGGGGATGATAGAGGATGAGATGGTTGGATGGCATCACCGACTCAATGGACATGAGTTTGGGTAAACACCGGGAGATGGTGATGGACAGGGAGGCCTGGTGTGCTACAGTTCACAGAGTCAAATACGACTGAGTGACTGAACTGAATATCAAACTAACATTTTATTTCCTTTCTTGTGTTCTTTTTTATGTATCTGGAAGCTTATAGTCACCCTCAAAATTATTTTTTATTAATGTTTTCCTTCTACCTGTGTTCACTTTGTCTTTTATCCTTTTTAAAAAACTCAACACCTCCTAGGCATTATAGCTCATTGAGTCCTTAACTTGATGTGAATGGGTTTCTAAGCTGCCATCCTTTCTGACTGGAAAGTCTGGTGAGTCAGAGAACTTGGGAAGGTTGAACAGAACGTGGGGAGTGGAGAGAGCAGCAGGAGCGATAACACACTCAGAGTCTGATGAAGAACAGCTCTGTTGAGATACCTCGCTGGAATCAGAAGACCTGAGGGAAATCCAGTAAGTCCCCTTCAGTAAAACTAAGCGAAACCCCTTCAAAGAACAAAATGCTGTTTTCTAGAATCATTGTTTCTCCTTTTAATCTAACTCTCAGAATCTACTTATATCTAAAGCTGTTGTTAGTCACTCTGTCATGTCCAACTCTTTGTGACCCCATGGACTGTAGTCCGCCAGGCTCCTCTCTGTCCATGGAGTTTTCCAGGCAAGAATACTGAAGTGGGTAGCAATTTGCTTCTCCAGGGGATCTTCCCGACCCAGGGATAGAACCTGGGTCTCCCCCATTAGAGGCAGATTCTTTACCATCCGAGCCACCAGGGAAGCCCATCTAAAGCAGCTGGCCCTAACTTATTGCCTAGAATTCATTTTCCAGACCAGTACTGAAATGTGTTGACATCACAGACTATTTTTGCTATTTCCCAACTGATTAGGCCAGATCCAAATCTTCCATAATTAATCTTTCAGCACATTTTTTTCCCTACCAAATAACCTTGCTTATTAAGTTATACTTATATCTTGAGTTGTAGTCTAATTAATACATGCAAATATCAAAAGTAGAATAATTAAAGGAGTATGTATAATACAAAAGAAAAAGTGATGCAGTAACTCGAAGAATTTCTGTTATTAAACCTTATTTACAAATTAACTCCTTCTTGAGTTTTTCTGTATAATGTCTGAGTTGTCAGGGTGTTTACTGTAGAAGAAGCCAAATCTGACTGAGTGATTAACACCTTTGCCTTTCACAGTTTTTAAAGCAATTTTCAACTTCTTAGCACTACCCTTGGCTGCCAATCTTTTATCATTATGATAGCATGGGAGAAGACCTCACAAAGTCAAAAGCTACCAAACACCTATGCTTCAAAGATGTAGGAGTGGATAATTTACATAGCTTTAATGAAAAGAGTAGCTTATTTTTGTTTGCTTCTGGCTCTATACAAAATACTTAATTCTTTTAACTAAATATTGTACTCACAGTAATCCCAAGAGGCAGATAATACTACCATATCATTTCGCCACAGAGGAAATGGATTGTGAGAGACTGGACTTAACCAGGGACTGTGCATCCTGGATTTGCCCCTGTCTGTGTGCTGTGCTTAGTTGCTCAGTTATGTCAACTCTTTGTGACCCCATGGAACGTAGCCCACCAGTCACCTTTGTCCATGGGGATTCTCCAGAATGGAACACTGGAGTGGGTTGCCATGTTCTCCTCCAGGAGATCTTCCCAACGCAGGGATCAAGCCCAGATCTCCCAACTGTAGGCAAATTCTTTACCATCTGAGCCACCAGGGAAGTCCCTTTCCCAGTCTGCTGCTGCTGCTAAGTCACTTCAGTCGTGTCTGACTCTGTGTGACCCCAAAGATGGCAGCCCACCAGGCTCCCGTCCCTGGGATTCTCCAGACAAGAACACTGGAGTGGGTCGCCCTTTCCTTCTCCAGTGCAAGAAAGTGAAAAGTGAAAGTGAAGTCGCTCAGTTGTGTCCGACTCTTCGAGACCCCATGGACTGTAGCCCACCAGGCTTCTCCGTCCATGGGATTTTCCAGGCAAGAGTACTGGAGTGGGGTGCCATTGCCTTCTCTGCTGCCGCAGTCTACCAAACACCATATCTTAAGTTCACACTTCCTATTCTGCTCTATTTCCCAAACTTCATCCTAAGATCTCAGGAACAAAGACCCCATAGAGAAGCCATGTGCATTCTGATTTTTGTGTGTGTGGGGCGAGGTAGAATATAATATAAATTTTTAATTACCATTTGTGACAGCAAGTGTTTTTAACAGGCTGAAAAGATCTCACTCAAATTACCTTCTTATTGTCTTAACTGAATTCCAAATTTCTAGCTTCTTCTTTTGGTGAAGATTTTCTTTATATCTGTGCTATTTTAGAAGGTTAACTTTTTACAACCTTAATTTTTCAGTTTGAAAGAATTTATTACTGTTTTTTCTCTCCACCACCAGAGAATCTGAAAATATTGAAATGCCTATGACTAAACAATGAGTTGCAATTCCTTTAGTAACATGGGAGAACTTAAGAAAAATACAAACTTCAGCAAAAAACTGTATGCATTCCATTTTCAGATACCTCTATATTAAGGTAATCTGGCAAGAAATAGAAAATAATCTATATAGATTTTGATAATGTGGGAAAGGTGGTCTGAAAAAACATAAAAGTGGGCATTGTTAGAAAGGCTACCAGTGGGTGCCATGGTTTCTCACTTTGCTTAACCCAGTGTGGACTGACCTGACTTTCAAATTCCCTTCTTTAAAACCATGTTGAAGACTTTTTTTTTGCATTTTGCAATTTCAGAATGATTGCGCTTCAGCTGAAAGTAAGGCATCATAATTTTTCTTCTCTTATCTTCTAGGTACCTTACGTTATTGTGTTTTTTGCTTTATGTTATTGAAGAGTTGGCTGGATTCTTTAGCCCTGTGAAGATTATGTCATTTTCTTATAGATATTGTAAAAATATATTGCTTATATATATTTTTACCTGCTCATCTTGGTTTATAATCTGGATGAGTAACTAATCACTTTTTTTTTTTTTTTTTCCAATGTCCTTTGTTCATGTTATACAGTAAGCGCCTACGATTCTAACGCAGCAATGTGACTTTGGCAGTTTTAGAGCTTCAATCATACTCAGCATTAAAACGAGATAATGTTTTACGCCTGCAAGGAATATTATTTTTTTGACCTTATATTTGGCAGGAAGAGGTTAAATTAATATTTTGGGAACGTTCATTGCAAACATCAACTGATACTGAGAGCTTTGAACTTTCTAGTTTCTTTACAACATAACTTGGTCTCAGAAAATGGTACCAATGAATGTTTTCTGGTAAACTCCATGTACATCAAAGCAAGTGAACTTGATTCTAGGAAGTCATTTAGATTAGGTTTGAGTTTATAATGGACTGTTAAGATCATCCATTTGATTTCAGTTACTATTTTCCCATCTAGATCATGCTCATTAAACATGAAACAGGAGGCACCAAGAGCAGACTAGACTGGGTAGTAATGGCAAATCAAATTATTCTCGTAATACCTGATGAAGTTAACAGAAACTTTTTAAAATGGTGATTGAAGGCGAAAGGAGAAGGCGTGACAGAGGATGAGATGATTAGATAGCATCATCAACTCAATGGACATGAATCTGAGCAAACTCTGGGAGGTGGAAAAGGACAGGGGAGCCTGGCATGCTGCAGTCCATGGGATCGCAGAGTTGGACACAACTTAGTGATTGAACAATGGTAAAGCAAATCATGTGGGCAATCAAAACAAGAGCATAGGGCTAACACTACATATCAAAGATAGAGCTATTTTATATAATAGATACAGAGAGAGAGAGAAATAGAGGACAGACACTGATACGAATTTAGGATTACTGCGTGAAATTTAGACACGTTTCCTTAACCCCCAAGCCATAAGGGCAACTGCTAGACATTCTTACAGATGTTACTAAGTCTGAGAGTACAAATTGTGTTTTTGTCTATATTTTTATTCTTCTGGCCTCCTAGGAAAACTAAGCAAGGCACAGAAGCCCTGAAGGGGTGGTTCCATAGGTTGACACAAGTTGAAGACCACTTCAGGGAGGCTTCCTGAAGATGGCAGCCTTCTTCTTTTCTTTCTTCCTTTTGTTGTCTATGAGAATATTTTTCTTTCAATTCCTTTTTAGATGATGATGATGACTCAAGGGAAGAGGAAACATATTTCCTTGGTTACCATGATATTCTTTTTCCATGTTTCTTCATCGTGTATGTCTTCCTCCAGACACATTGCTTTGTGTCAGACCAGATCCCTTGAGAGCTCTGAAAAGCCACCTGTGCCTGGGTCTGCCTGCGTGATGGAGCTTGATGGGAAGTCCTGTGTGAAGTAAAAGGTATTTGGCAAGAACCACAGTGGGTGCACACTCACTCACTTCAAGGTGCTGACATGGAGGCATCAAGTGGGAAAACTCTTCACCTATGGATGCCTCAACCACCTGTGGACAAGGCAGTCCTGGTGAGCACTTTCTGGGCATAGTGGAAAATGTTCCGTGAATTTCTAGTGGAACCTTTAAGTGGGAGACACTACAAAGATGCTAGTTCTATGATGGGAGAGAAGACTCCAGAATCTGAATCAGGGAAAATGTTCTGAAGCCTTAGTATTGGATAATCAGAATTCACCCTTCCACAACAATTGATGAGAATGCTGGTACAGACTTTTGTGATACTTCACAAGGGAGAGAAGTGGACAAACAGTCAAATATCTTATACAACTTTGTTTCACACATCTTTCTTCTCCATATCCTCAGATTACTTAAATTATGTCAAAATATGAAATACTCAGAAGAAATGAGTTCTTATTCTTATATTTAGGAAGAAAAAATAAATCATATACATTATATCAAAATAAACAGAAGATCTGAACAAAGACATACAAAATGAAGTAAGATAAAAAAGAATCATGACAACCAAGAAAATATATGTCTTCACTCTCTTCATCATAATCATCAAAAAAAAAAAAATTGAAAGAAAAATATTCCCAAAGACAATGAAAGGAAGAAAAGAAAAATAGCATGATAATTTATATGGACAAAACAATCTGTAATAAAATATAATGTAAGAATTAAGGTGAAAATTTCTAAGATATGATTTAGGTTGTAGAAAAAACTTAATAAAAACATATATTCAATAAATATATAGTTTAAAAAGATGATAAAATAGCAAAATGAGCTTGCAATGTGCTGAATTATGGCTCCCAAAGATATGTTCATCCAAAAATTTAGCCTGTGGCTTTATTTGAAATAAGAATCTTTGCAGACACAATCAAAGATCTCAGATGCAAGTTCTGTGGATTGGTTGAACCTTAGTTCAAACAAAGAGTATCTTTATAAGGCAGAAAAAGGGATAGAAACACACAGGAGAAGCAGATGTAGAGAAACAGGAGATAAGGCCACGTGAAGATGTAAGCAAATGTTGGAGGTATTGCAACTACAAGCCAAAAAATGCCAAGGGTTGCCAGTAACCAACAGAAGCTGAGAGAGAGGCATGGAATAGATTCTCTCTCAGAGCCTTAAGAAAGACCCAACCTTGTTATCAATTTGATTTCAGACTTCTCACCTCTGAAACTGGGAGAGAATACACTTGTGTTATTTTAAGCCACTGAGTTTGTAATAATTTGTTGCAGCAGACCTAGGAAATGAAAATAGAGATGAAAAGTGAGATTGCAAAGCTAAAGAAGCAAATCAAAGACTAAACAAGATTATTACAGAACTAATAATTAAATTAGAAGCAGTGAGGATAGATAAGCTAAACATTAAATTAATAACAGAAAATGTATTAGAATCTCTCGGTTTTCTGTCAGTGCCTCTACACGCTTTTCCTTGAAAAAACATCTCTCAAAAGACGTTTCCTGGTCTCTGTTGCAACTAGATGGCACAGTGCTACTTAAGTTCTGGTCATGGGGTAAAAATGGAAGTACATGTATGTTTTCTAAGGTGCCATTAAAGAATACATACATTAATCTTTCCACTTGCCTACTGGTTGACATGCAAGGGTTATGGATGGAAACAGAGTAATCATCTTGGATCCAGTAACGGTCCATGTTCAGGCTAGTATAGCAACCAAATTAAGCCAGTTGGGTTTCTGACAGTGAAGCACTTCCCTATCAGCCATGAGTGGTTTATGCCAGGCTTGTTGCCTGAAAAACAAATGGGCTTCCACCTTGTTTAAACTACTTATATACTCTGAGCTTTTGTTACTGAAGCCAGAACGTTCATGTTAAGTAATGTATCCAATTATGACATAGAGATATATCGAAAGTTATATTTAAAATATGTTAATAACTATTATTTGCTTAACTCTGCATAATATCTTTTTACTTAATAAAAGAAGGAACAAACTTTGAAATTAAACTGAGATTTAAACTATTGAACTGTCACTTGCCAAATGATCTTAGAAGAATCGTTTCATCTATTTGAAACCTAATTCTTCATCTATGAAATAAAGAGAAATCTACCTATTTAACTTTCCCTTGCCTCAGTTTTCTAAACTTTAAATTGGGAATATTAATATTTCCTCTTTCATATGGTTGTTTTCAGGTCCTGTTTAAAGTCCTTAGAGTAATGCCTGGCTCATATTAAGCACCATATGATTTCCAGTTTTCATCAATGTCATTATTGTCATTCCTAAATTTTATTTCCTAACAACAAAAATGTCATTTCCTGGTAACATATGAAATTTAAACATGCTAAAATATATAAAATATTTAGCTTAATTCCCAACAAATAATAAATGCTACATGATAGTCACATTATTTCAATTATTATTTAGTAAGCACATTAAGATGTGTTTTCTCATTAGTCTCCTCCTGTCATTCTAATTGAGGTCACTTAAGATAGACGACAGAGGATGAGATGGCTGGATGGCATCACTGACTTGATGGACGTGAGTCTCAGTGAACTCCGGGAGTTGGTGATGGACTGGGAGGCCTGGCGTGCTGCGATTCATGGGGTCACAAAGAGTCGGACACGACTGAGCGACTGAACTGAAGATAGAACACAATCTTCATTTCCTGTTTAATATTCTGATATTTTTATTTCTAATGGCTTCTCTTTTTTTTTCATTTCTTATATGATATTATATATGTTTTAATGCCATTCTCCCAAATCATCCCCACCCTCCCTCTCCCACAGAGTCCAAAAGACTGTTCTATACATCTATGTCTCTTTTGCTGTCTCGCATACAGGGTTGTCGTTACCATCTTTCTAAATTCCGTATATATGCGTTAGTATACTGTATTGGTGTTTTTCTTTCTGGCTTACTTCACTCTGTATAATAGGCTCCAGTTTCATCCACCTCATTAGAACTGATGGCTTCTCTTACTTCAATTCATTTTAGTCAATTCTGTCAGGTTAATCCTTTTAAAGCTTGACTTGGTAAAATCACTGTTTTGCACTAAAGGTGGTGTCTTCCCAAAGTACATGCTGAAGGCCAAATACCCAACCTGATCATATTTGAAGCTGGTGGCTTTGGGAAGCAGTGGGGCTCAGAGAGTAAAAAAAAAAATCTGCCTGCCATGCAGGAGACCCAGGTTCAATCCCTGGGTCAGGAAGATTCCCTGGAGAAGGAAATGGCATCCCACTTCAGTATTCTTCCCTAGAAAACCCCATGGGCAAAGGAGCCTGGAGGGCTAAAGTCCATGGGGTTACAAAGAGTCAACAGGACTGAGCAAATAACACTTTCACTTAGATAATGGTGATAGAATCCTCATGATAGGATTCAGTTCAGTTCAGTCGCTCAGTCGTGTCTGACTCTTTGAGACCCCATGAATCGCAGCATGCCAGGCCTCCCTGTCCATCACCAACTCCCGGAGTTCACTCAGATTCACATCCATTGAGTCAGTGATGCCATCCAGCCATCTCATCCTCTGTCATCCCTTTCTCCTCCTGCCCCAAATCCCTCCCAGCCTCAGGGTCTTTTCCAGTGAGTCCTCTTCACATGAGGTGACCAAAGTACTGGAGTTTCAGCTTCAGCATCATTCCTTCCAAAGAAATCCCAGGGCTGATCTCCTTCAGAATGGACTGGTTGGATCTCCTTGCAGTCCAAGGGACTCTCAAGAGTCTTCTCCAACACTACAGTTCAAAAGCATCAATTTTTTGGTGCTCAGCTTTCTTCACAGTCCAACTCTCACATCCATACATAACCACTGGAAAAACCATAGCCTTGACTAGAGGGACCTTTGATAGCAAAGTAATGTCTCTGCTTTTCAATATGCTATCTAGGTTGGTCATAAATTTTCTTCCAAGGAGTAAGTGTCTTTTAATTTCATGGCTGCAGTCACCATCTGCGGTGATTTTGGAGCCAAAAAAAAAATAAAGTCTGACACTGTTTCCACTGTTTCTCCATCTATTTCCCATGAAGTGATGGGACCAGATGCCATGATCTTCGTTTTCTGAATGTTAAGCTTTAAGCCAACTTTTTCACTCTCCTCTTTCACTTTCCTCAAGAGGCTTTTTAGTTCCTCTTCACTTTCTGCCATAAGGGTGGTTTCATCTGCATATCTGAGGTTATTGATATTTTTCCCAGCAATCTTGATTCCAGCTTGTGCTTCTTCCATCCCAGTGTTTCAGGGTCTTTTCCAATGAGTCAGTTCTTTGCATCAGGTGGCCAAAATATTAGAGATTCAGCTTTATTAGTATCAGTCCTTCCAATGACTATTCAGGACTGATTTCCTTTAGAATTGCTCATTGTCTTATAAATGTTTTCATAATATAATTCCAACATTGTTTTACCCCTTTGACTTTTATACCTGTGTTCAACACTCAAGTCAGATAGAGAAGCTGGAGTAGGAAATGGAAACCCACTCCAATACTCTTGCCTGGAGAATCCCATGGACAGAGGAGCCTGGTGGGTTACAGTCCATGGGGTCGCAGAGAGTTGGACACGACTGAGCATGCATGCATTCCAAAAATATTCCTCACAACTTGCCCCATCCACAGCTTTGTTTATGCTATCACTTTCACCACTTGGAAAGTCTTCTTTTCTTCTTCCATTATACACAAACATTAAAAGGCTCTCTAAGCAGTTACTCTTCTACCGGTTCTTTCTGAGCATTTCTGAGTGGATGCACTTTCTCTCTCCTGATTTTTAACCTCTTTGTAACAACAATAGCTATGTTGGATGTGATGAGGACTGGTCCACAAATTTAACTGTTCACTTTTCTCTCTACTTAGTACCATGTAAAATTAGCTACAGACATATAGAAGACAATATTAATAACTAAGTGGGAAATTAATTACCTTCCTCAGTTACTCCCCACTCCCACTAGGTTGCCTAATGTAACATAGACAAGGAAGCCAAGTAACTCTTCCTTTAGGTACAACATCGATTCTTAAAATGAGAGGGAAAAAATTATTGTGAATTTTGAAATTAGCCAATAATTTAACATAAAAGCTTGTTGCTGTTGCTCAGTAGCTGTCGTGTCTGTCTAACTCTTTGTGACCCGTTGGACTGCAGCACGCCACGGTCTTCGGTCCTCCATTATCTCCCAAAGTTAAACTCCTTACTGACTATTAGAATTGAATTAATTTATTGTGCATAATTGGAGAAGGAAATGGCAACCCACTCCAGTACTCTTGCCTGGAAAATTCCATGGATGGAAGAGCCTATAGGCTACAGTCAGCCCATAGGGTTACAAAGAATCAGACAGGACTGAGCAACTTCACTTTCTTTCTTTCTATAGTTCCTTTTGGAGAAGGAAATGGCAACCCACTCTAGTGTTCTTTCCTGGAGAATCCCATGGACAGAGGGGCCTGGTGGGCTACAGTCTATGGGGTTGCAAAGAGTCGGACACGACTAAGCAACTAACACACACACACACACACATAGTGCATAATAAGTAATACCTCAAACAGAGAGATCAAAGGGCCTACTGATTTGAGCTTAAAATATTAAAAACCTCTACTCTACATATTATTCCATAGGTTACAAGCTTTTATGGTTTTGAAAAGTTGTCAGAATCTTTTATGATGGATGTCATATGTTTCAAAGTACATACATAATATGAAGGCAAAGTCTAATGGTGGAAAACATATGCCTTTATGTTGTAAAATAGGTGACATCAAACCAGGTGATTGATTTGATACACTGACTACAGAATTGTGGCAGACATTCTCCACACCTCCTTCTCTGTGAGGCAGGGTACTAGATAAAAGGGATATAAAGTTAGATAACTTTTTCATGCCCAAGAGGGTGGACTCTAGTGTAGAAGACAAGCTGCTTATACTAATAGCTGTAGTGATATTGGGGGAGTTGATAGGGGAGAGAAGTCCTACATATCTTGGGATAGAATAAGAATCAGGAAAAGCTGCAGAGAGAAAAGGGCATGTGTCATGACTTGAAGACTGGTCAGAGTTTTACCAGCTAATGAAGAGGAATGTATTCATCGGGGTTCTCCAGAGCAACAGAACCAGTAGGATATTTTATTTATGTATTTGTTAACTGCAGGAATTGGCTCAGGTGGTTATGAAGGCTAAGAAGAACCACGATCTACCCACATTGCTAACGGTGGATCTCTGCTCAGTCCACAAATCAAACACTAATTTCTCCCAGAAACACTCTCAGAGACTTACCCAGAAATGTTCTTCCAGCTATTCTGGATGTCTCTTAGGCCAGTTACACTGACACATAAAAATAACCATCACAAGGAAGGAAAAAAAAATCCAGGCAGGGGGATAATTCTCTGAACCCTAAAAGATCAAGTCTTTGTAAAGAGTCATGAGACGCTCTGTCCCAGTGGGTGGTAGGAAACGGCAAGTCCTGCCCACGAGGCAGGAGAGCCCAGGGGTTAAGAACATGGCTCTGGTCTCTGATTCCTTGAATTCAAATCCTGACCCCACAGTTTATTATCTGCACCTCACTGGACAAGTGATTTAACCTCTCTGTTCCTTGGTCTCCTCAACTGTAAAATGAAAATAAATTTCTTACCAGATTATTGTGAGGAACATATGAGATAATGTTTGTATTGTGCTTAAAATGATGAAATGTGTCTAGTACAGAGTAAACCAACAAAAAGAGAGCATTAAATGTGTTTCTACAAGGTCTGTATTGTATGAACTGTGCATATTCAGTTCAGTTCAGTGCAGTTCAGTCGCTCAGTCATGCCTGACTCTCTGCGATCCCATGGACTGCAGTACACCAGGTCTGCGCTGTCCATGGGATTTCCGGGCAAGAATACTGAAGTGGGTGTCCATTTCCTTTTCCAGGGAAACTTCCTGACCCAGGGGTCAAACCCACATCTCCTGTATTGCAAGCAAATTCTTTAACACTGGGCCATCAGGGAGGCCTATATATATATACATACATTTGTAATAGAGGGAGGAAAAAGACATAATATGTAATACATGTGTGTATATTTGTAGAGGGAATGAATATGAAAATGTCTGGACATATATATATATGTGTATGTGTGTATGCTTGTGTGTGTGTGTGTGTGTGTCTATATCTGTGTATAGGAGGGGTTCAGAGACATTACTTTGCCGACAAAGGTCCATCTAGTCAAAGCTATGGCTTTTTCAGTAGTCAAGTATGGATGTGAGAGTTGGACCATAAAGAAGGCTGAGTGCCAAAGAATAGATGCTTTTGAGCTGTGGTGTTGGAGAAGACTCTCGAGAGTCCCTTGAACTGCAAGGAGATCAAACCAGTCAATCCTAAAGAAAATCAATCCTGAATACTCATTGGAAGGACTGATGCTGAAGTTCCAACACTTTGGCCACTTGATGCAAAGAGCTGACTCCTTAGAAATGACCCTGATGCTGGGAAAGATTGAAGGCAGAAGGAGAAGGGGACGACAGAGGATGAGATGTTGGATGGCATCACCAATGCAATGGGCATGGTTTGAGCAAACTCCAGGTGATGGTAAAGGACAGGGGAGCCTGGCATGCTGCAGTCCCTGTGGTCACAAAGAGCTGGACGTGACTGAGTGACTGAACAACAATAATAGGAAGGGTGCAGGGAGAGACAAAGAGAGAAAAGGCACTGATATAATTTTGTAGACAAAAGCCTACATTTTAGATCATGACTTTGAAACAGCTAAACTATAGAAAAGCTTTAATATTTTTTAAAGATGGATTTTTTAGTTAACTGCATATTAGAAAGGGTTATGCAAGAGATAATAAAATGGCTTTCCAATTAACTACAGTAATTCAATAAAGCCACTAGGTAAGGTCACAGACTCAAAGGGTCATAAAGATAGAATCAAATTCTAATTCTCGGCCTCCTATTCCTCTATCTTGACTCTTTTTCTTGTGTCATCCCAGATCCCTACAACTCTATGACCCACCCACCAAGATCATGCATACCCATTTTGCTTATTTAGTTCAAAGTTTGAAAACTGAATGTGGAGGAAAGAAGTTCTTAGCCTCTGTCTTTTGTTACTTACTTGGCCAGCCCAGTATCCTCCTGATACCCTAAAACTACTCTCACTCATTCACGTCACTTCCTTTGGCACATCATTTGCTCCATTTCATGAGATGTTTTATCTACTGTGTGTATCCTGGAGAAAGATGTGGTTCCTTAGCTATTCCCTTAAACAACACATGATGAATGAAATTACTCTGAGACATTAACTGCTTAACATGTAATGATAGCCTGGTATATGTGCATTTTTACTTTCTTTATGCCACCTGAGCAAATTCATAAGCCTTCCTTATACCTTCCTCTGGTTAGTAGGAGAGCCCTTCTAAAATCATAACTCTCCACCAACTCCTATGAGTCACAGTAGTCTTGCTGCAAGATCTTTCCTTAATGCCATGTATTGCTGAATATGATGCAGTTGATTCTGCTTATAGGTGAGCTGAATTCAAACCATGAATTAAATCTTAACAGAATTAACCTTCAGTTGGGACTGGGTAGGAGTGTGGGGGAGCTTCTTTTCTTTTTTCCTTTTTGGTATCTTAGTTTGAAAATCATATTTCTATTCAAAAATTTTTTCTTGACAGAATAGAGTTAAGCACATCATAAGGGATACCAGTGTTTTTCCTCTGAGTGTTTTTTTTTTTTCTTCATCATCACTGCTTTTTGCCATTCTTTTTAATCTTATTATAATTAGTCCCGTCTGATGCTACTCTGCTTCCTTCAGAAACTTTATTATCTATTTTTTTCCCTCAAAACAAGAAGGACATTGATTGGATTGTAATGCTTGAATGGCTTACAATGTTGCAGTTTTCTTATTAAGAGAATCTCATGTCTATGAACATCCACAGAGAGCCTTGGTGTTTTCATTCACCAAGGATTGAGGCACTCATTTGCTATGCTTTCTGGTTCTCTGCCATTCAGTTTTAAGGGGAGGAAAAAAGTATACAGGGCTCGGAAGACTGACAGAACTGAAATGAAGCGGCTTCGATTTTGAGGTATTGCAAACTTCACCCATGCTTGCAATTTTTAAGGACATTTTAATTTTCTTTGGTGTGGCTTTCATAATCACTTAGACTCTGGGAGAGGCACAGTATCTGACACATGAAACCTCTTTCAAGCACAGAAGAAGAAGGTGCATATTTGAGAGAACACTCTTCAACAAAAATGGGAACACGCTATCAGATCTTTGGTCTGTAATCTCTGGTAAGGTCAGGAATCTTGTCTAATCTGGGGATCACATTTGGCATTTGATAGATGGTCACACAGTCTCGAAAAATTAAAAATAGATCTACTATGTGATTCAGCAATTCTGCTAAGCCACAGAGTGCCAAATCAAATGTAAAACAGATCTTTCATGGGTGAAAGACAGGTCTGTACATATCAAGAAATGGGGAAATGATCAGACGCAATGACTGGCAAGTCCTGACAGAGGATAGAAACTGACTAGTCTTGAAGTTAGGCAGAAGGTACAAGGCCTAACATACAGGAAACAGGGGAATCGGTGTATTTCATCAAATGTATGATGTCACTGATTGTAAGACACATTTTGTGCATCACTAAAGGGGAAAATGGTACCAATTATGTTCTGTGTTATCTCTTTGATTTTTGTAACTTTATATTTATTTAAAAAGCTCCTTTATACTCATTTGGTTGTAAAAGAAGACAAACCATCAACAGGCACATGAAAATGTGGTCAACATCACTAATTATCAGGTAAATGCAAATCAGAGCCGCAAAGAGCTGTCACTTCACACCTATTAGAATGGCTGTGTGTTGGTGAGGACATGGAGAAAAGGAAACACTTGTATTCTCTTGGTGACAATGTGAATTAGTAAAGTCACCGTGGAAAACAGTATAGAGGGTCCTCGAAAAATTAAAAATAGATCTACCGAGTGATTCAGCAAGTCTGCTAACTCAAAAAGATATCCACACCCTCATGTTCATTTCAAGACTTTTACAATAGCCAAGACATGGAAACAACCTAAGTGTTCAATGATCTGGATAAAGAAATCCATATCATTGATGGATAAAGAAAATGAATGAATAGATAAAAAAAAATAATGTGTGAGTGTATGCCACACACACACATATGTATGTATATATTTTTCAGCCATAGACATTTGCCATTTGAGACAATATGGATGGAGCTAGATAAAGCTCCAAAACATAAAGTGGTCAAAATGGACGAAGGGGATCAAAAGTTACAAACTTTCAGTTATAAAATAAGTAAGTGCTAGAGATTTAATGTACAGCACCACCATGGTGACTGGTTTACAAGACTGTACTTTGTATTTGAAAATTTTCTAGCCAGAGAACTTGCCAGATGTGAAACTGGACTCTGAAAGACTCATTATAAACTAAATAATCCCTCCACTTGATAACTGAATATCAAATGGCCCAGGTTTACACCAAGTGAAAGTGTTAGTTGCTCAGTCATGTCTGACTCTTTGTGACCCCAAGGACCATAGCCCACCAGGCTTTTCTGTCCATGGAATTCTCTAGGCAAGAATACTAGAGTAGGTGGACATTCCCTTCTTCAAGGGATCTTCCCAACCCAGGGATCAAACCTGGGTCTCTCGCATTGCAGGCACTCTTTATGGTCTGAGCTACCAGGGAAGCCAGGTTTACACAAAAGTAGCATTGCATGTTATATGCTTTTGTTTTAGTTCTCAAAGAGAGAAGTAAAGGATTTTATTTTTTAAATACCCTCTGGTTCACATAGTAAAGGGGGGGTGGGAAAAAAAAAGGACATTTCTGTTTCCTCACCCAAATAGCTATGATTTACTTTGAATTTTCATTTAAATCTTCCAAGTGACGGTACTTATACAATATCTCCTCCAAAAAACAACCAACTGCCTGCAGTAAAACAGAAAGAGAACAAGCCAAAAAGAGTGTGGCTCTTCCAGTTAGGAACGATATTTAAGATTCTTATTTCCTACCACCTTTACCATCCAGACCACTCTGCTGCAGTGACTGGGGAGTGGATTTCATTACTAAACCTAAGGTCACAGGTGGTTTTGCATTGAAGCATAATTAAATTGTGCAGAAAGAATTTAAGTGGTTTAGCAAATAAGGCCTTCTTAATTCAGGATGAATAGGACAGACAGAATGTGGTGCCATGTTCAGGCTACAACAAGGCAATAGCTGGGCCCACGGAGATTAATCTGGAGAGCAATCACTTGATGATCCCTGACTATGAATACTTAGTTGAAATTATTCCTCAGTCACCCTGGGATGAGGAAAGCAATCACTCATAATTAACAGGTCACTTTTTTTGTAGGAATATTTATGCAGGGCACAGAGAGGATGTCATAAGAGAAACCTCTCCTTGTTTAGGGAAAGATTGCTATGTTAGCTTGGGATGAACATAATGATTAAAAGCTATTAAAGAGAAACGGAATTTATTAAGGATGGAGAAGTCTACTTAATTGCATATTTCTGCATGTGAATTTTGACTTTGGGGAGAGGAAGGGGATGAAAAGTGCCCCTGCTAGGGTAGGTAGCAGGTAGTGAGAAACTTTTCTCATTTTGAGAGGAATCTTTTAGACTTTGAGGAAAGACACAAATAAGCACATTTGATACTGACTGTTCCCCAAAGAACAAGGAAATCTAAATATAGAGTGAATCCTAACCCCTCAGATTGCAAGGAAAAAACAAACAAACAAAAAAAACACAACTGTATCTCTAGTTCAATCCTAATGCGTCCTTTAAACTACTTCTGTGCTGTGCTCTGCTGTGCTTAGGTGCTCATTCCTCTCTGACTCTTTATGACCCCATTGACTGTAGCCCACCAGACTCCTCTGTTCATGAGATTCTCCAGGCAAGAATACTGAAGTGGGTAGCCTATCCCTTCTCCAAGGGATCTTCCTGATCCAGGAATCGAACCGGGGTCTCCTGCATTGCAGGCAGATTCTTTACCAGCTGAGCTACCAGGGAAGCCCAAAACACTTCTACATTACCCCAGTTAGTTACTTGTCAGGGAATTAAAACCTTCAAAATTACCACCTAAAGCTGCACTTTTTTTTTTTTTTTGGACATTTCCTTCAAAATATACTATGCAACACTGATTTATAACAATATTTTATATGCATTATGTGTGAAGTGTGTGTGTATATATATGTGTGTAGTATTAATTGTTAAATAAATCCATGAGCAAGTAGGAGAGACCAGCTGTTGACTTACTGGATAGGAAAATGTAATAATTTTTACTAGTGTACCGGAAACACTTAAATATAATGATTTGTCTGATTATTCACCATGTAGGGCTTTTAAAAGATTCAGGCCACCAACTGGATTACTTACACTGCTGAATTCTAAAATTTTCAGTAGAGATATAAATTTTCCTACTGCTTTGCTGCTAATCAGGAGCAGAGTTTAACATAGCTGTTAGTTAATTTATTTTTTAAAATACATGCTGTTCTGGTGTATTACAAAGGATTCAGAGTATGTAAGTACAAACCACAATTTTTAATACTGTTTAATTTCTTCCTACCTAATCCAAACACCTTATTTCAGGTTGTCATCCAATAGGTAATAAGAGGTAGGTTTTCACAATTAAACTAATTTACATTCACATTGGGTCATAAAGAAAGCTGAGTGCAGAAGAATTGATGCTTTTGAATGGTGGTGTTGGAGAAGACTCTTGAGAGTCCCTTGGACTGTCAGGAGATCAAACCAGTCCATCCTAAAGGAGATCAATACTGAATATTCATTGGAAGGACAGATGCTGAAGCTGAAGCTCCAATACTTTGGCCACCTGATGTGAAGAACTGATTCATTGAAAAAGACCCTGATGCTGGGAAAGATTAAAGGCAGGAGAAGAAGGGAAGGACAGAGGATAAGATGGTTGTATGGCATCACTGACTTGAGGGACATGAATTTAGGCAAGCTCTGGGAGTTGGTGATGGACAGGGAAGCCTGGTGTGCTGCAGTCCATGGGGTTGCAGAGTTGGGACATGACTGAGTGAGGAACTGAACTGAACATTAATGGCTGATGATGTTTTACCTATGCAAGAAATAAAGTAACATTTAAGGTGGATTAATGGGCTTCCCTGGTAGCTCAGACAGTATAGAATCTGCCTGCAATGCAGGAGACCTGGGTTCAATCCCTGGGTTGGGAAGATCCACTGGAGGAGGGCATGGCAACCCACTCCAGTATTCTTACCTGGAGAAGCCCCATGGACAGAGGAGCCTGGTGGGCTATAGTCCATGGGGTCCCAAAGAGTCAGACACTACTGAGTGACTAAGCACTGCACAGCACAAGGTGGATTCATATGAATCTAAATAAATGTGGTAAGCAAATTAACATATATAGGTAGTTTGAAACTATTCAGTAGGCACAGATCGATTCTGGAATTGAAAGCTACTTTTAATACAGTTCATCCTCTGCCTTCTTGATCAGTTTTCTCTACTGATTGTTACTTTCCCCAGCTTCTCTCTTAAGTTATATACATATATTTGGAGTGTATTTTGTTTCTTTAATATAAAAATACTACATCTATGTTTGCATCTGCATGCATACTCAATCTAAGTAGCGAGAGAGAATGAATTAGTTATGAGTTAAGAAGGACATCCTTTACAAGAGTGAATTTCCCATCAACAAAGCCTGTGTTTTCAGAACTAGAAATAAACCGGAGCTACTCCTCAGTTTGCCTGAGATAGACCGTGTTTACATCTGTTGCCCCATTTTCCAGTCCAGTTTTGCATTTGCTCCTGACTTTCTTCATTTT
Organism: Bison bison bison; assembly: GCF_000754665.1. NCBI lineage: Eukaryota > Metazoa > Chordata > Mammalia > Artiodactyla > Bovidae > Bison > Bison bison. Next base: position 1,867,861 of record NW_011494868.1, on the reverse strand, counting down.
AAGGGCTTCCCTAGTAGCTCAGGTGGTAAAGAATCTGCCTAACATTCAGGAGATCCCGGACCAAATCCTAGGTCGTGAAGATTCGTTGGAGGATAGGATACCCACTCCAGTGTTCTTTGGCTTCCCTGGTGGCTCAGCTGGTAACAATCCACCTGTAATGTGGGAGACCTGGTTCAGTTCCTGGGTTGGGAAGATCCCCTGCAGAAGGGAAAGGCTACACACTCCAGTATTCTGGCCTGGAGAATTCCATGGACTGTATAGTTCACGGGGTCGCAAAGAGTCTGACACGACTGAGCGGCTTTCACTTTTCTTCATTTTAAAATGTTATTCAAAATACTTTCTTTTGGAAAATTATGGAGAACTCGGGGTGGGTAGTGCTAGGGAGGTCTCCAACGTTGTGCCTTCCCTATTCGCGGTTGCTTTTCTCCCAGTTGGTGGTCACCTATGCTACCAGGGCTTCCCCGGTGGCTCAGAGGTTAAAGCATCTTCCTGCAATGTGGGAGACCTGGGTTCGATCCCTGGGTTGGGAAGATCCCCTGGAGAAGGAATGGCAACCCACTCCAGTATTCTTAGCTGGAGAATCCCATGGACGGAGGAGCCTGGTCCACGGGGTTGCAAAGAGTCGGACACGACTGAGCGACTTCACTTTCTTCTTTTTCTTTCATGCTATTCCTGAATCACCCACCTGGCTGGTTCTCCAGGTCTCCATTCATACAGAGGCCTCCCTCGAGGTAACGAGTTGCATCGCTCCAATGTGACCTCATGCCACTAGGACTTGCCCCACCCATCGCAACTTGCCCAGCCCACTACGGCTTGCCCCACACATCACGACTTGCCCCGCCTATCACGGCTAGTTCCCTGGTTTCCAACAGGCAGGATGCAGTCGACCGAGACGACATATACTTGGCGTAGTGGAATTGGTGTCCACTACGCCAGTCCTAGGTGGTGAGCAGAATTGTGTTGTTACTCCTAATTACGCTTCGATAAGCTGTTATGAGTTTGGTCGACCTCCATTTTCCATCTAGCAGTGTGTGAAGTGCATGTATGGGAAACAAAGTTCCTACTTGAACTCTTGGTAAAATAAGCAGAAATGAGCAGAGATGCCTCAGATCTCTTTCTCCCGATCCTTTCTAGTCACATACGTGCACATACACATGTGTATCCTCCACTTTCCTTCCAGGGACCAAATACATTCATTTGTATAAGTGCCCTTGAAACAGACAAGGGGCCAGAAAGGTGAGTGCTTCTGTGCCCCTCTAGTCCCCAGATGCTTGGTTTAGCCACCAAAATTGCTGTAACCTGTGCACCTTAACCTTTAGCCATGAGCTGGACATCATTCTCCCCAAAAGCACATAATATATATATGTATGTATTTAGCCCTGCAGGGTCTTAGCTGCAGCACTGAGAATTTTTCTTTTTATCTTTGTTGTAGCACGTGGGATGCTATAGTTGTGGCATGCGAGCTCTTAGTTGTGGCATGTGGGAGCTAGTTCCCTGACCAGGGATAGAACCCAGGCCATCAGCATTGGGAGTGTGGAGTCTTAGCCACCAGGGAAGTCCCCAGGGAGCGCGTTTAATGAAAATCAGGAAATTAAAGAATGGCTTTACATGAAATGTTTTGGAAATAGAGGTTGAACACGTATGAGACATAGTCTGTATGGAGAATAAATGAATGTACTTGGTAGCTGGTTTTGTCATTTATTTTAAGACGTAAATCTATAAATATTCATATTTTTGCTCAGTAACTTATTTTAAGATTTTTTCCAGAGATCCTTTCAACAGAGTTGACCTTTTGAAATGCATATTTAGTAAAAATGTATGTATAGTATTTCATTTCTCAAGAAAGTTTTGTAAATGTGTGAACTGAACAAAATATTGTTGGCATTTATCATCCACCCTGGAGGATGTAGCAAAATCACTGACCACATAAAAACTGGCAGCAGCAGCCACATTAAAAAGTGGTCAGATTTAACTTGTGTTACTGCAGAAGGTGCATTTAAAATCATTCTGGGACTTCCCTGGTGGCCCACACTTTCATTATTGCCCATCAGCAAAGAGTTTAGAAGTGCCTGAGCTATTGAAATACTACTTGTAAAAGTCAACCAGTATATCTCTTAAAGGTACTGCATAACTTATGAAATGAGTTTTCTCAATTACAGTGGTATATTGTTCAAGGTAAGTTGAAATCCTTAATTAAAGTAATCAACTAACACAGTGCAAAAACTTCAGATTTTCAAGCTTTTAAAAAATTGCAGTTATTGAAAAAAAAGTATATATAAACAGGAAGTCATTGACAAGTATCCCTAAAAAGCAAGTGAATAGCTAACAAATTAAATGGCAACCCACTGCAGTACTCTTGCCTGGAAAATCTCATGGACTGAGGAGCCTGGTAGGCTGCACTCCACGGGGTTGCTAAGAGTCGGGCATGACTGAGCGACTTCACTTTCACTTTTCACTTTCATGCATTGGAGAAGGAAATGGCAACCCACTCCAGTATTCTTGCCTGGAGAATCCCAGGGACAGAAGAGCCTGGTGGGCTGCCATCTATGGGGTCGCACAGAGTCGGACACGACTGAAGTGACTTAGTAGTAGTAGTAGTAGTAGTAGTAAGAGCACTTGTACTGCACAATATTTAATATTGGAATTCAATAATACAAAGATTCTTTAGAATTTTTCAACATCAAACACATCTTTTAGTTAGAGGTCCATTTATTAATTGTATAAATTTTATTTCATTCAAAAGTCATGCAACTTTGAAACTTCAAAATTTGATGAGCTGTATTTTTTAAAGTCATAAATATAAGCAACTGATAAAAAAATCTAGAAATAGACCAGTACCTATAGCATATTTAAATGAGATATTTACATATATTAATATGAATATATGCATGAGGCAGTGACTGTGGAAATATTTTGACTGAAATAGTTACATTTAATATAAATACTGCTGAAATATTCTCTATTCACCGGATTTTATCTTTTAGTAGTCACCTCAGAACCTGAAAAATCGTTTTCTCAATTCAGAAATATCAAGTATTATGTACTATGGAAAAGACAAGTTTTAAAATTACAAATTTACTACCTATAAGACACATTTTGAAGGAAATTATAGGCAATATTATGATTAAAAATAAAGCTATATTTATAAGCAGTTTTTATGAAAATACAGGCAGAGTTAAACTGTTTTACTTATGTAAGTAAAACAAAATAACTTGTGCTTGGTTTGTTTTTTTACTGTTCAGAAATCAGTATGCTGCTGCTGTTGCTAAGTCACTTCAGTCGTGTCCAACTCTGTGTGACCCCAGAGATGGCAGCCCACCAGGCTCCCAAGTCCCTGGGATTCTCCAGGCAAGAACACTGGAGTGGGTTGCCATTTCCTTCTCCAATGCATGAAAGTGAAAAGTAAAAGTGAAGCCGCTCAGTCGTGTCCGACCCTCAGGGACCCCATGGACTGCAGCCTACCAGGCTCCTCCGTCCATGGGATTTTCCAGGCAAGAGTACTGGAGTGGGGTGCCATTGCCTTCTCCGTCAGAAATCAGTATAGAGATTTTAAAATTGTGCTTTCATGTACTCAGAGATATATGTTTTTACTTTCAGAAATAATTTTATTCTTGAAAATACATTTCAGTAGGACTATAAATACAATGTAAATGACATAAGTAAATAATATAAAATAATAAATACACTAAAACCCAAAATTATTATTTTTTAGCATCCTTTTTTAACTTTAAGATTTTTTTTGGTAAGTTTGTATTATAATTTATAGCATTTTCTATGTATAGACCCCATACTAATAGCAATCAGGGATATTAACCAAATAAACAGTGGTTACAACAATAAAGAAATCCTAATTACTTGCATCCCATGAGTTACTTTTTCATGAGTTCTATCTTTATTATTAGAGGGCCTAGGATGATCCTGCCTTCAAATACTCCGGGTGGCCAGTAGCTCAATGTTCTGCCAAATATATATGCACAGACAATATATTATGTTATCATTTATTGAACAGGCATATACAAATAGCATGCAGGCATTTATCGAGTATCAACTACATTGTTTTTCTAAGTTAAATATTTACATTTTCATTCTCAAGTCCAGATTTTACTTATGAAACCTTCAAAACAAGGTGAATAGACCCTGAATTTGCCCATTAGAAACGTTGAAGTAAGAATCCAGTAGTAAATTTGGAAAAGCAAATCAAACATATTCTTGCCCTCCTTATTAACCCATTTACCTCCTTATGTGCCAGTTAGAAAAAGCTACTTTCTTTGTTGTTGTTTTTAAGTAGACTTTATTTTTAGAGTAGTTTTTTGGTTTCACGGCAAAACTGCACAGAAGATGCAGAGATTTTCTCCTTACTCCCCACCTCTACACACACATTTGTTGTTCTTTAGTCACTAAATTGTGTCTGACTTTTTGCAACCCCAGTGACTATAGCCCACCAGGCTCCTCTGTCCATGGGATTTCCCAGGTAAGAATACTGGAGCAGGTTGCCATTCCCTTCTCCTAGGGAAATTCCCGACCCAGGGATGGAACCAAGTCTCTTGTTTTTCAGACGGATTCTTTACCACTGAGCCACCTACATGACCTCCCCCATAATCACCATCCACCACCAGAGTGGAAACAGCTACTTTTAATCTATGCTTTAAGATACGTTTAGCCTAACTGTGTGTTAAAAGTAGAATGTTTGTACTTTCTTTTTTTTTAATCCTTTTCCATTAAAATCTTCTTAGCTGACTTTCTCCCCACTATCCCTTAGAGCTTAGCTAGCAAGTCTGTTTAGAGCAAAGGATTGGAGAGAAAGGCTTATTCTAGCTTTCTTTGTTGGCAGAGTATTTACACTGCCAAGGGCATCCCACCCTCTGCTAACTATTGATTTTAATGGATTTTGTTGGTCATTCCTAGTCCATCTGTCTGCAATAAAACACAGATCCCTTCAACCCCTATAGGAATTTCAGAGCTATGAAAACTCCGAAAATGCCTCCTGGGAGATGACCTCCCTTTTTGGCAAAGATTAGCGTGTTTCTCTGGGATTGATTAGTGCTCACCCAAGTTTTGGAATAGCTACTTTTCTCACAACTCAGAAAAAAAAAAAAGGATCCCCAGTGAGATACCCCCCTTACCAACCCCAAAATGCTGGGATAATGATATTCAAATACATGGACTAATGAACATTTCTCTGAGGAGATCTATTGTAGCGGGACCAAATTTACCTTTAAAAACTCAGAGACAACATCCTTGCATCTCGTCTTCACTCTGAAAGGGCATCTCCTTTTTTAACCTTCTGTTCATTTAACATCCTTCCAAGTGGCTCAGTGGTAAAGAATCTGCCTGCCAAACAGGAAACTCGATTTCCATTCCTGGGTCAGGAAGATCCCCTGGAGAAGGAAATAGTAGCCCACTCCAGTATTCTTGCCTGGCAAATCCCATGGGCAGAGGAGCCTGGTGGGCTACCGTCCATAGGGTCTCAAAGAGTTGGACATGACTTAGCAACTAAAAAACAACAGTAAATACATAATTCTTGTTTCCCTTCTCTGTGTCATATCACCAGGAAACCAAAAGTGAGTGGAAGAATTTAACTCTGTGGATTCTTTGGCTAAAGTCAAATGTTTTTACTCATTGCCTAACCCAGATTATAATTCCACGATGTTTCTGCACTCAAATCTTAGAAGACAGAGGGGGATGTTGCCTTCTGAATTACCGTGGAAACATCCCAAAGTCTTTGGGCATCTTATCCCAGGGCAAAAACAGTGGATGCTTGGAAGTTTAGGAACAGGTGTAAATAAATTTCAGCTCTTCTATAGAGGCTGAAACTCTGAAAACAACCCCAGGCTCTCTCTCACTTACATCTTTAATTCTTACTTCTGCAACCCAGTGGGAGCAAAACTGACTCCTGGCTCCAGAGCTGCAAGCTTTCAGTTTCCAGAAAACTTGTGGATTTAAGCTTAAGGAAAACAAATACCAAGATGCTGTAGTGCCCGTGATTTATACTTCCATTCATTATCCTTAATATTTTTCTTCTCTATCATAAATGTCTAGAAACTGCCACATGAAATCTAAGGAATGTTATTGCTCAAACAACAAAGGGAATAAAGTGACTTAATGTACTTTACCACTTTATGGGAGGCAAACTAAAGTGAGTAAGTACCAAGCATCATAAAAAGAACCATATTTTTAAAAAGCCAAATAGAGAGGTGCTAATAAAAATGCAAGCTTTCCTAGCTCACTCAGCCCCTGCAGAGAAAGAAAAGGAAAGCATTGAAGCTGAACTGAAGCTGAGAGGCTTGGTACTCTGAGCCAGGGGTCATGCACAGTTGTCTAGGTACTGCTTTTCACCCTCCTAAGATCAAGATCTAAGATCACACATGCCTGTGCGGGGCAGCTAACATAGTCTGGAGGACTATGTCAACTTAGAGGAGATGAGTAAAAGAGGTCCTTGGAGCCAGATATCTTCAGCATGAAAGATCTGTTGCTTTTGCTGGCAAAGCCTGTCCCCAGCCTGGTCATCTCCCAACTCACTTTACCAACGCAGCCACTGTCTGTGAAATACTTCCAAGGTCCAGACAGGGATTGCCCTTCTAGCTGCTGGTCAACAAGGGGGTAATGAGGTATGCATGGTTAACTGACAGTGGCTGCACAGAAGGCACGGGCTTCCTTCTGGAGGGAATGTCCGGTTGCCTTACCATTACGACAGTCAGGAGATTTTCTGTCCTCCCTATGCATGCTTGCTAAGTCACTTCAGTCGTGTCCGCAACTCTTTGTGACCCTATGGCCATAGCCTGCCAGTCTCCTCTGTCCGTGGGATTCTCCAGGCAAGAATACTAGAGTGGGTTGCCATGCACTCCTCCAGAGGATCTTCCTGACCCAGGGATCGAACCTGTATCTCTTATGTCTCCTGCACTGGCTGGCAGTTTCTTTACCACTAGTGCCACCTGGGAAGCCCTCCCTATGGAATGAAGCAAGGACAGTCAAAACCGTCTGATTTAGGAGCATGAACTGAGATTCCTATGACGATTTCAAGAGACCAGGATCAAGACTTCCAGTTTGAAGTCATTCAGCACTGCTTGTTATCAACTGCTGGTTTCCCTCAGATTCGTCTTTAATGTTTGGGCATCTACAGGATTGTGCTCCTAAAAGCAGAAGACAGATATTTGCCTTGATGCCCTGAATACAGAGTTGACTGGTCAGTTCATCATATTCTGTATATCTAAAAACATGATATATATTTTTTGAGGGAAAAAAAAACTTCCATAGTAGTTCATTGAATATTAATGATTTTCATGGGATATTTCTCTGATTAAAGAGTGAAAAATGTACATGCATATTGCTGCTGACTTAGAGTCCAGTAGGGGTAAAAGGGAAAAGTAGACAGCTGAAAGAAGCTAGAGACAGGAAATACATCTGAAGAGGGAAGAAGTGGAATGTCTTGTCTGTGATGAAACCCATGGGAGTAATTTGGATTTCATATAGAAAATATTTTCTCTCATCTTTTCCAAAGGGAGTGTAGTAGAACATATTTCCCAGCAAAAATAAAACAATGTATTGAATGGTGGGACTGTGCATAACACTTGTGTGTTAGAGGCTGGCATTGAAAAATATTGGGTTGGCCAAAAAGGTCATTCAGGTTTTTCCATAAGATATTATAAGCTTTATGGCCAACCTAATAAAAGAGTGTATATAGGCATAAAATTTTAGTAAGTCTTCTTCATTGGAAAAAGTGATTAAATTTTGTTGTAAAAAATGCTTAAAAAATGCAGTTTCATATTTGGCCAGCAGAAGGTAGGCTGCGCAAAGGGCTGAATTACAAACTAGCCTGGTACACAGGTCTATAAATCAGTTCGGATAGTAGGTTGAGTTATGTTCTTAATCAGGGAAGGATACTTTCGCTTGAAACTATTCTTTCTCATATTTCTAGTAGTTGCTCTTATTTATGGGCATGCTGGAATCTGGCCAGGGCTTTTCCCCTTGGTAAAATGACAACGTCTTAATTAGGAATGTTTGGTCTGTGGCAAGAGTTGCCAGAGAGCCGTCCATTGTTCTAATGCACAGACATCCATCACCAGCCTGCAACCAAAGCCCTCAGCGCAGTGGGAGAAGCACAGGGCTGGAAGACATCGGAATTACTTTTTGGATTCCAGGACTGCCCAGTTATATTTTAAAAAAGGCAAACGGTACTCTCCCTGGAATTCAGCCATATTATCTTTCAAGTGGCTATCCCAATTCCTAGTAGAATTGTGAAAATTAAATAAATTTAAATCAAAGAGATAAGTTCCCCCCATTAAACGCATGGGCTAAACAGATGTAAAGTAATGTTGATAGTAATCTTTTCTGGAGCAAAGTATTATAATTCTCAGGTGAGCAAAATAAATGTTATGTTATGATTTTAGCTATTAATTCCTTACCTGTATAATAGAAAATCTGAATTTCTTGTAGGCTTGCAATCTACTCATCTTAAAAATCACAGAGAATGCATGCTGTGTGCTCAAGAAGTATTTGTGAATGCAAAGGAGAAGACTTCATAGCAAAATAAAAACAAGCAAAAACTCTGAGAATACTACAAAACACCCATGAAAGGTACATAGAAGAGCAAAACTTTCCCTGTGAGCATCTGAACATTACATGATATCTTATAAGAAAATGAGCAAGGATCTAAGAAAAAGCTCAAAATGTTATTTCCAACATCCCATGTGTAATGGAACAGAAAAGTGTTTCTTATTTGTTATATATCTCCTAAGAATTTCTTTGGACTTTAAAGGAAGCTTAAACTGGTGTGTGTGTCTGTGTGTCTTAGTGTGTGTCTTAGTGTGTGTCTGTGTGTGTGTGTGTCCTGTAAGGAATTGTGTGTGTATGGGAGGTGGGAAGAGTTCACAACTCAGGGCAATATGAGAAAGTGCTGGTCTGTATCAAATTGTAGTGATTTCAGAAATAAGGAAAATTCTGACTTTCTGAAACACACTGGGCTGCACGTCTTATGACAAAATATTTTGTTTTTATAAAGATTGACACTTGTCAAACTTTATTCAAAAGTATTTTAATCTTCAGGCCTGCCACCGTTGTCAAATCCTTTAGAAGTGCAAAGCAAATTTTCCTTCAGAAAGACCTAGGCATATATGAAGGCCTGCTCCGCCAGCACTAGGTAAGAATGCTGAATTCGGAAAGACTTGTCAAATCATGCCCCGAGTCACAATAAAAAATGATGCAAAGATCAGAAACATTAAGATACGTTTTAGATTAAGAATACCAACTCCTTATTAGCAGTGTTTTCAAATCTGGTACCACTTACTGCGATAGCAATAGCTAATGAAATGCAAGAGGCATTTTGTTGATCTAAAACAGGAAAGATTTTTAAAAAACGTAAAATAAGGATGCCACTTCAGCTTTTCTTCATTGATTTCTGTTGTTCATTGTTTTCAAAGATTAAATGCCTGGTCACTCTTAACCTTACTCCAGGAATTTTTTTTTTTTAAGTGATAATCTAAGTGTCCTTTTTTTCATGCTTGTTATTTTCAAATAGGTTAAGACTCACAAGAAGTTGCAGAAATGCTACCCAAAATTCCCATGGACTGTTAACCAGCTTTCCTCAATGATAATATCTTACATAAATATAGTACAATGTCAAAACCAGGAAATTAACATTGGTACAATTATATTAACTTAAATAGAGGCCTTATTCAGATTTCACTAGCTTTTCCATGCACTCTTTTTTTTTTTCCCCCTTCTGGGACTCTTTGAGTTACTTAAATCTCTAACTGGTTATCAATAATAAATATTATATGATACAGAAACAAGTCATTGACCAGCAGCGACACTTAAAATCAACAGTGCTAAAGCGTAAGTCCCATCTGTTTTCACTTACTTCAGAAAGTTTCTGTCTTTAGGCTACTTAATCATTCCTACCCCCTTCCCTCTTCAAGCCTCCCTCCCAAGACCAGGATTCAGAGAGCAACTGCCTAAAACACGATTTGACACTTTTTAGTGTTTTATCTTTGATAAGCTCAAGGGGGTCATTTCTATAAATTCTCCAGATGCTTTTAGGCATTAATACTGACAAATTAAAGAAACGAACACAATTTGTAAATGTAAGAGCTTGTCAAAGATAGAGGACATTTATTTCTACCTGGTGAACACCTGGGTTTAACTTGCTCAGGAACAATGAGCATCATTGTTTGGAATAGAAAAGCTAGTGTAAGGGAGACTCCCCTAGTGCTAAGTGGGCACCAAGGCAGTTCTTTGGCATCCATGAAGATGACATACTGTTTGTGCCATACTTAAAAAATAGGAAAAGAGATCATTGCCATTTGTGACCATTAACTGCATCGTACGTGTTCTTCTGGTTGAATGGTTAAGCATCATCGCAATTTAGTATATCATAATGAAGGATCAAGAAGTTTTACAGAAAGAGATAATGAACCACACAGACATCAGTGGATAGGTGAGCAAATCATTGCCATTGTGCACAAATGGAGGAAAAATTGACCGATTTAACTAAAATTACGTAAGCTAGATTGATAGTTTAGAAAACAAAAGATGGGCAACTTACGGCCATTTTTTCTAAAATGCTTCAGTGGAGAAGCATGAAACCCTGAATACTTTTTATAAAGCATCAGCCAAACAACCTGGACAAAAGCAAGGAAGTCCACATGAGGAATAATAATAATAATAATACAGACAAGACTGAATTTTTTTTTAACTCCTGGAACATTAAAGCACCTTTTTGGGAGACTCTTTTACTTATTGCTTATGTAATCAGCTAATAGAGGAAAATTAAAAGAGATTATAATTCATCACCCTACTTTCTCAGTCCTGCTTTCTAAGTTCTCAAGTGAAGACTAGAGTTAATAGCATCTGTTTTCACTTCATTCTTTCTGCCGTAAATGCAGGCAGATGCTGTTGGGCTGTGGCAGGCCTGAGTGGGGAATAGCTTCTGGGGAAGGACAGCCTGAGGTGAGTGGACCCACAAGGTTAGACTTATGAGTACAGGACACGTAAGAGTACACGCTGGAAGGGGCTTCCAAGCAACAGAAGAGAGTGAATAGCTCTACAGAGATTTCTTTTTGCCTGCATTATGGTTTTCTTTCGCTCTTTGCCCTAAATAGTACTTCTGATAAGGCTATAGGAAAATATCCATGTCAACCTCAGGAATTAAGGACATTGAAATAGAAGAAAATAGAATGATTGGGCATCTTAAGAGTGAAGGGAGATTTACAGAGCACTGTCCCTTGTGGGAACTTTAGAGTCTGCAAAGATATCAAAGAAGGTTGGGCCTTCTATCACCCAACACTTGCTCTCACAACAATTTATCCAGCTTGATTTACTGGAATATAGATACGTGGGTGTGTGTAATTGCTAGGATCAAGAGGTCTTCTTTTTCAAGCTATAGAATTCAATTGTGAAATAAAAAGTTGTGAAATAGCATCTGAAATCTAATGATTAGCTACTGGCGATCTCATTGGGGTAGGCAAGCTATGGCTATGATTTCAATTTGTGTTTGTCAAATCTAATGTTTAGCTGTTCGGTTCCTTTTATGAAGATACATTTATCATTTTTTAGTCATCAAGTTACTGATAGTTAATATATTGAGTATGTAATATATTAAAAAAAATCAGATACTGAAAATAAACTGTTCTTCATAGACCAAAGTTTGCAGTCTGGGTTTATATAGGCAAGAAAAGATGCAGAGTTCAGTAAAAATGGTAATAAAGTTTGCCCTGAGAGCGAACAGATAGCGTAGGAACCCCGGGCAGTGGGAGGAGAGGGATGAGGGGCCTTCCCAAGGCTCTAATATTCTGATGCCCCTCACATGCACGTGAGTGAAATGAAAACCACCCTCAAAGCTTTGTGATTGCCTCTCCTGTCTGATCCAGAGCGGTGGTTGTCTGTAGCTTTCATGGAGCATTTGCATTATGTTGTCTTTTCACGTGTATTACTCTGTCATCCTTGTTACACGGTGAGCCCTTTGAAGCCAGAAACCTGCTTTTCTTTTCCGGCCTCACTGGTTACGAGTACTAATGGAGTCATGCTAACAACAAATTTCACAGTGCTCCGCCAGTGTGTCCTGCACATTGCGACCCCATGGACTATGGCCCTCCAGGCACCTCCTTCCATGGAAGGATTTCCAGGCAAGATTACTGGAGTGGGTAGCCATTCTCTTCTCCAGGTGGTCTTTCTGACCCACTATTATTATGTGAAAAATCTCATGGACAAAGGATCCTGGTGGGCGGCAGTCCATGGGGTCACAAAGAGTCAGACATGACTGAGTGACTGACAATTTCACTTTTAGGGATTCCCTGACGGCTCAGCAGAAAATAATCCATTTGTGATGCAGAAAAAAAAGAAAGTATTAGTCGTGTCTGACTCTTTGTGACCCCATGGACTGTCACCTGCCAAGCTTCTCTGTCCATGGAATTCTCCAGGCAAGAATACTGGAATGGGTAACCATTCCTTCTCCAGGGGATCCATCCGGGGATGGAACCTGAGCCTCCCCTACTGTGTACAGTTTTGTTATCATCTGAGTCACCTGGAAAGCTTGTGGTGTGGGAGACTGCCTGGGTTGGGAAGATCCTCTGGAGAAGGAAAAGGCAACCCATTCCATTATTATTGCCTGGAAAATTCTATAGACAGAAGAGCCTGGCAGGCTATACTGTCCATGGGGTCAAAAGTGCTGGACACGACTTAGTGACTAAACCACCATGACCTGTGTAGGGGCAGAGAACTTGATGTCCATAACTAAAATTCTTAAATGGTGGTTTCTGAATGTTCTTAGAGATTTTTGTTTTAATAAAAATTCACTTACCCTCGGATTATCCCCTACACCACCACGCTCCATCAGCCCTCTGCCCACTACTGCACAGCTCTGAAGTATCCTTCTTCCACGGCTGGTACTCGCGTGCCGATGACACACCAGCCCTAAGGAGGCTGTCTCTTAACACGGCCCATACCATAGGCATCCTGCTCTCAGATTACCCTCTGCTCCTTGAGCAGTGATGGTGATCTCATTGTGGTCCTTGTGTCTCTGTAGATCTAGTGAAACAGCTCTGCACCTTTTATCTACTGTCTTCACATGCTTAATCCTTGAGGCAGAGCCTGGAGCCTTGCACCATATGTGTTGCTTCCATTCCCTGGCTATACCTGAAAAATCATAATCACTGCTGAATCCAGCAGCTTTCCTCCGTCCAATAAATCACTTCATGCAAACGGATACCTGAGGTATATTCCTTAGGCTCAGCCTGCACGCCTGCTACGTTAGCATCACTGCTCATGGTCATCTATGAACAATCTCTCGATCAAGAGAGGTGTTTACTAATTGACTCGTGACAACATCCACTATGAGACGGCACCACCTAATACCAGGCAGTTGGGAAAAAACAAAACGACTTTTTCCTGTTTGGAAACCAAAGCAAATATATGTGGTGTGAACAAAAAAAGGCATCGCACTGTGCCACAAGACTGACAATGTGACAGGAATATGTGTCTGTCCACTGCCACGGCCACAAATTACCTTCTCATTTCATCTCTGGATTTACTGTCATCCTTTGGCTGGGAGTACACTTGTGAATGAATTGAAGGTTTTCTTGCATATAGTATTAGAAATCACAGGATTTGTCTCATAGTTGATTATATGAAATCAAATGAAGGAACATTCTTTACTGCATAGGGTATCTGAATGAGGTTTCCATAAAATCCATATGAAAGTATTAAATGCTATAAATATGGGCACACACTTCCACACACACTGAGGCACACACGCCTGCACAGTCTCTAGTAAATTTACAAGTGAAGATGTGTCCATTGTTTGCTTTAGAGTCTATGTCAGAGTTTCTTGAAAATAACTTAACTATCCTTCATTAAAACATTTCAATTAGTTGATACTGACTGAGATGAGAAGCAGAATGTTGTTGTTCAGTCGCTAAGTGGTGTCTGACTCTTTGTGACTCCATGGACGGCAGCACCCCAGGCTTCCATGTCCTTCACCATCTCCTGGAGTTTACTCACATTCATGTTGACTGAGTCTGTGATGCCATCCAACCACCTCATCATCTGTCACCCTCTTCTCCTTTTGCCTTCCATCTTTCCCAGTATCAGGATTTTTCCAAATTTTTCTTTGCTTCAAGTGGCCAAAGTATTAGAGCTTCAGGTTCAGCATGAGGCCTTCCAATGAATATTCAGGATCGATTTCCTTTAAGATTGCTTGGTTTGATCTCCTTGCAGTCTAAGGGACTCTCAATAGTCTTCTCCAGCACCACACTTTGAAAGCATCAATTCCTTGGCACTTAGCCTTCTTTATGGTCCAAGTCTCACATACCTGCACGATTACTGGAAAAACCATAGCTTTGACGAGACAGACTTTTGTCAGCAAAGTGATGTCTTTGCTGTTTAGGTTTGTCATAGCTTTTCTTCCAAGGAGCAAATGTCTTTTAATTTCATGGCTGCAGTCACCATCCTCAGTGACTTTGGAGCCCAAGAAAATAAGATAAAACAAAATCAGTCACTGTTTCTACTTTTTCCATTTCTATCTGCCATGAAGTGATGATACCAGATGTCATGATCTTAGTGTTTTGAATGTTGAGTTTTAAGCTAGCTTTTTCACTCTTCTCTTTCACCTCATCAAGAGGCTCTTTAGTTCCCCTTCACTTTCTGCCATTAGAGTGGTATTATCTGCATATCTGAGTGAAAGTTGCTCAATTGTGTCTGACTTTTTGAGATCCCATGGACTGTAGCCAGGTTCCTCTGTCTTTGGAATTTTCCTGGCAAGAACTGGAGTGGGTAGCCTGTCCCTTTCAGAGGGTATCTTCCCAAAGCAAGGATCAAATCCTGCATATCTGAGGTTGTTGATATTTCTCCAGGCAATCTTCATTCCAGCTTGTGATTCATCCATCCCAGCATTCCATGCGATGTTAAATAAGCAGGGTGACAATATACAGTCTTGACATACTCCTTTCCCAATTTGGAAAACAATGGTTGTTCCACATTTGGTTCTAACTGTTTCTTCTTGACCCACATACAGGTTTTTCAGGAGGCAAGTAAGGTGGTCTGGTATTCCCATTTCTTTAAGACTTTTCCACAGTTTGTTGTAATCCACACAATCAAAGGCTTTAGTGTAGTCAGTGAAGCAGAAGTAGATGCTTTTCTGGAAGTTCCTTGCTTGCTCTATGAGCAAATAAACTTTGGCAATTTGATCTCTGGTTCCTCTGCCTTTTCTAAATCCAGCTTGTACATCTGGAAGATCTCAGTTCACATACTACTGAAGCTTAGCTCAAAGAATTTTGAACAAAACGTTACTCACATGTGAAATGAGTGTAATTGTTCAGTATTTGAAGCATTCTTTATACAGTTCTGCATATTCTTGCCAACTCTTCTTAATCTCTTCTGCATCTGTTAGATCCTTACTGTTTTTGTTCTTTACCATGCCCACCCTTGCATGAAATGTTCCCTTGATCTTTCCAGCTTTTTTGCAGAGATCATAGTCTCCCCCATCTATTGTTTTCCTCTATTTCTTTTCATTGTTCACTTGAAAAGGCTTTCTTATCTCTGTTTGTTATTATCTGGAACTCTACATTCAGTTGGGTTTATCTTTCTTTTCTCTCTTGGTTTTCTCTTCTCTTCTTTCCTCAGCTATTTATAAAACCTCCTCAGACAACTGCTTTGCCTTCTTGCATTTGGTTTTCTTTGAAATGGTTTTGGTCATCACCTCCTGTACAGTGTTATGAATCTCTGTCCATAATTCTTCAGGCACTGTGTCTTCCAGATCTAATCTGTTTAATCTGTTCATCACCTCTACTGTATAATCCCGAGGGATTTAATTTAGGTCATTCCTGAATGGCCTAATGGTTTTCCCTACTCTTTTCAATTTAAACCTGAATGTTGCAATAAGGAGCTCATGATCTGAGCCACAATCAACTGCAAATCTTGTTTTTGCTGACTGTATAGAGCTTCTTCATCTTCAGCTAAAAGAATATAACCAATCTGATTTTGCTATTGATCAGTTGGTGATGTCCATGTGTAGAGTCATCTCTTGCATTGTTGGAAAAGGGTGTTTGCTCTGACCATTCTGTTTTCTTGACAAAACTCTGTTAGCTTTTGCCCTTTTTCATTTTGTACTCCAAGGCAAACTTGCCTGTTACTCCAGGTATCTCTTGACTTCCTACTTTTGCATTCCAATCCCCTATGATGAAAAGGATGTCTTTGTTTGGTATTAGTTCTAGAAAGTCTTGTATGTCTTCAAAGAACAGGTCAACTTCAGCTTCTTTGACATCAATGGTTGGGGCACAGAATTGGATTACTGTGATACTGAGTGATTTACCTTGGAAATGAACTGAGATCCTTTTGTCATTTTTGAGTTGCACCCAAGTACTGCAGTGGGCTCTTCTGTTGACTATGAAGGCTACTCCATTTGTTCTAAAGGATACTTGCCTCCAGTAGTAGATATAATTGTCATCTGAGTTAAATTCACCCATTCATGTCCATTTATAGTTCACTGATTTCCTAAGATGCTCTTGTTCACTCTTGCCACCTCCTGCTTGAGCATGTCCAATTTACCTTGATTCATGGACCTAACATTCCAGGTTTGCATGCAGCATTGTTCTTTATAGCATCAGACTTGACCGTCACTACCAGACATGTCCACAGCTGAGCGTCATTTCCTCTTTGGTCTAGCTGCTTCATTCTTTCTGGAGCTATTAGTAATTGCCCTCTGCTCACCTCTGGTAGCACATTAGATACCTTGCAACCTGGGGGTCTTCATCTTCCAGTGTAATATCTTTGCCTTTTCATACTGTTCATGGGATTCTCAAGGCAAGAATATCGGAGTGGTTTGCTCTTCCCTTCTCTAGTGGACCATGTTTGGTCAGAACTCTCCACTGTGACCTGTTCGTCTTGGGTGGTTCTGCATGTCATGGCTCACAGCTTCATTGAGTTATGTAAGCCCCTTTGCCACGACAAGGCTGTGATCTGTGAAGGGGGAGAAGCAGAATATTGGCCCTCATTTATCAAAGGACTTGGCATTTGTATGTGAGTATGTTGAATATAATGTCATGGTATAAAGGTAAGGATACTACTTAATGTCTGAGAATTCTTGTGTCCACGCAGGTAGCTTAATACTCATGGAGACTGTGACAGATTAAATAACTGATGCTTTTTTTTTTCTCATGGTGTTAACAGAAGTAAAAAGAGTTCACAGGAAACACATAAGCCTTCTTAAGGCCTAGACTCAAAATTTAGAACTGTCTCTTCTATGTCATCCCTTGGACCAACACAAAGTTTAAGTGGTCAACGTCAGAATCAAGTGATGGAGAAACGTACTCTGCCTGTGATGATGCTTTGACAAATGTATGGAATAAGGGAAGAATGAAGAATTTAGACCAACAGATCTGTCAGTCGTATCATTATTTCCTGTCACGTTCCTATTTCTGGCCTGCTTTTCTGATGAGCATGCATGATTAGAAAATTCAGTGTTTGAAACAGAGCCTTACTTAAGATTGAGGAAAAATACCTACCACAGTGGTTCTTGAAATGTAATACAAGGTCCACTGAAGGGCTATAGGGAGCCTCTTGAAAAACTCCAAACATAATTGCCACCTCTAGTCTTTAAAAAAAAGAAATTTGTTACTGGAATATGGCTGATGACTGCGGCTCTATAAACGTTTAGTTTTGAATAACATTAAAGAGCATGTATTGGTAAGCCATCAAGTGTGTTATTAAAGGTGGCTAAAAGTGAGTCTTCAGGATACTGCAGTGCAAGGTTTGGGTTTTAAGTTCAAGGCTAAAGTCTGGCACGCCATGTTAGCCTTGCAAAACTCCTAACACACAAAGGAACAATAAGGATTTCTACCATTTGGAACAAGAACGATGTGATATAAGAATTGTTTCACACTGAAAATGGTTTTAAATTCCCGTTTCCTTTTCAATTATAAATAAGTGTTGATGTATTTTAACCATCATTAACTTTATTTGTTGTATGCTTACCATTAATAAAACTTATTTGTAGCAGTAGTATTTTAGACTTTTTTAAAACTCTATTTTAAAACACACGCATGTTGTGGTTCGAATAATGGTCATGCATAATTTTGTTTTTATTGTAATTCTAGTCATGCACAGACATCCCCTCATGCACAGACATCACACACACACACACAGACACCACACACACACACATAGACACCACACACACACACACACACACCCCACACACACACCCCACATACCCCCCACACACACCACACACACACACACACACCCCACACACACACCCCACATACCCCACACACACCACACACACACCCACACACACACACACACCACACACACACACGCCCCACACCCCCCCACATACACCCACACTAGAAGATGAGGTAGAAAATTTTCATGACAGGGTAACTTTTCTGATGAAATGTAGGAGTGGACTGATAAGAATAGGGTGCCATAGGATTGTCTGTGCAGCCTAATGGGATGTACTTTCAGAGCTAGTCATCTAGAGCAAAGTATATCATATGATTTGGACTGAATCAAGGAAGGCTGTAAATTCAGCTCAATGTTTGAAACTGCCTTTATTTCTCTCTACAGAGTAGCCCTCATTTGACCTCTGCAGTCTCAGGTATTATAGGCAGCATTTCTGATGATGTGTCTCATATTACAGTAACCTGGTAGCATATAGCTTTAGGTGGTGTTTACTGATGCAATTCCCAAATTATTATTGAAACTCTAGTCATTGGGTCAATCGTCCAGAGGTTCCCTAACCACAGAGATAGTTCTATGCATACAGTTATTTGATATAAGTGGTTGAACTTTTAAATTTTGATCCAGATGTATTGGTGCTAATTAGTTGTAGCTGTTATTATGAATCTGACCTTTTCAAGTGCTTTGGTATGTATATTAAGAAATCACATGTCATGTCTTCTTTTAGTTCAAGGGTAGGACACCCACAAAGATTTAAAACGATAAGCTGAGATTCGTAAAATTTCTTGACAAAGGCAAAGAATGATGCTGACAGTATATAATAGCTTGGGTATTTATTGACCTTTACATTATATTACTAGATACGACATAGTGTACTTTGAACTGACTTGGTAAAGAATTACTTTGAGTTTCTACCTTAATTCAAGTCTTTAAAAACTTGTGTGGACTAGTTACAAGCCCAAGATTTGCTATGTTGAAGTCTTAGGGCATAAAATTGTTTGTAAGATTAAGTGAGTATTATGAAAAAAAAAGTCCCAAACTTTAGGGTCAGGGAGAAATTTTTCATATATCAATTTTAAAACTGTGTATTGTATAATATGGACAAGTCACTTAGCTCTGATAAAGCATACCTTCCTCACAAATGATATGAGAAAAAATGTCTAGCTTGTAAGATGGTTATAAAGATTAATGGTGGCATATGAACAGTGATTTCCATTAATTTCCCTTAATAAACAGTTTAAAATTAATTAATTTTACTTTAAGTTAGGAAATGATTAGATCTTGTATAGGAAGTCACCACATCAGTTCCATGAATAAACTAATGATTGAATTCTTAGAATGCCTGCTGCTACTGCTGCTAAGTCACTTCAGTCATGTCCAACTCTGTGCGAACCCATAGATGGCAGCCCACCAGGCTCCCCCGTCCCTGGGATTCTCCAGGCAATAACACTGGAGTGGGTTGCCATTTCCTCCTCCAGTGCATGACAGTGAAAAGTGAAAGTGAAGTCACTCAGTCGTGTCCGACTCTTAGCGACCCCATGGACTGCAGCCTACCAGGCTCCTCCGTCCATGGGATTTTCCAGGCAAGAGTACTGGAGTGGGGTGCCATTGCCTTCTCCAACTTCTCCATAAAATGTCTACTTCTCCATATTAGCTTCTTGCTTGGATTTCACATCTCAGTCTTATAACAATTAGGTCTAAGAATGTCATGATGATGAGAGCTGGATTATACTAAAGAGAAATAAAAAGATAATGGGAGATGGGAGTGAAATTGGGTATATAAGCAATTAGAGTAATGATCAGAAGGGTAAATTTTGAAGTTATTCAGAGTAAGATTCAATGGGCTCTAGAGATTATTTTGTTTTCTTACCTTTCCCCTAAAATTATAGGCTAATTCTAAATCCTTTGGGGATGGGAGTTTACCAGTACAAAAGGGCTAATTTCCACCCCCCACAAATATGCTGAATTACTAGTAAAAAATAGTGTATTCTAAGTTGCACCAGTCATTGACTCTTTGCGATCCCATGCACTGTAGCCCACCAAGCTCCTGTGTCCATGAGATTCTCCAGGCATGAATACTGGAATGAGTTGACATTTCCTTCTCCAGGGGATCTTCCCAACCCAGGAATCGAACCTGTGTCTCCTGTGGCTCCAGCATTGCAGGCAGATTCTTTACCACTTGAGCCACAAGGAAGGGAGTTTAAGGAAAACGTTAACATAAGACTCTATCTTTTTGCAACAAAAATATCTTGCAAATTCCTTTTATGTAGCAAAAAAAAAAAAAGATAATTTGATGTTAATTTTCAGCCTTTTAATGTTTTGCATAGTGGGGAGCTACTGCTGCAGTGGGACATGAGGGACAAGTTATGGGATGGGATCAGTGTTTTTGAATTTTGCTTTCTGCAGTTTCACAAACAGTTCAACTAAAAGTAAATAGAATCCCACCATTCTTTTAAAGAGTGCTGAGATACTGTAGTGATGAGAACCGTATCATATATGTATATACTGTATATATGAATGAATATATTTATTAAACATGTCTGTTTTTCTCCAACAATTTATTTATTCAGCTAATGAATCCAGTGAATTGTGATTTTACTCTGCTCTCCTGAAGTGCGGTTCTTGTTTCAGTTATATACTGCCATGTAACAACACATTCCAAAACTTACTGGTTTAAGCAACATTTTATTTGTTTTTGGTAATTTGATTATTTATTTTGATTATTTGAATATTCAAGCTGAGCTAAGCTTCTGCATTTACCTTGCTTTATCTTTGGTAGTAAGACAGGGGAACACTAGTTTTTGCATGGACACCCTCACAAGAATGTTTGTTTAAGAACGGGGTAGGGAAAGACTAGAGACCAAGGACTCAGTAATTATAGGACTTCTGAAACCCAGCCAGGCATATGGCACTTTCCACTATTCCCTGTTCTGGACTACAGGATGCAAGTTAGTTGGGACCCATTTCTCTTCCTCTTCATCTTGGTGTAAGTCTCTTCTTGGCTTGATTTTGAACCTGGACTCCTGACATGAAGACTCTTAAAAATTTTGGTTAAAACACTTAAAAACTTAAATTCAACATCGCAACCATTTTTAAGTGTCCAATTTAGTGGTATTAAATGCATTAACATTGTTGTGCAATCATCACCACCTTCATCATTCATCCCTATAACTTTGTTCATTTTGTAAAACTCAAACTCTGTATTCATTAAATAATAACTTTTCATTTACCCCACTCCTCAGCCCCTGTCAAATATACCCATGTTCAAAATAACATTATTTCCAATAGCTAAAACAGAATCAACTCAAATATCCATTGATGGATGAACAGATAGCAAAATGTGCTGTATACATACAATGGAATATTATTCAGCCTGGACGTTTGACTCTTAATAATTAACATTCCATAAGAAATGATTAACGTTTGTATCTGGGTAATTTTCTCAAGTCTGCTTCCTCACATTAGAAGTTTTGAAATCCAGAGGCTCATCTGTGCCCTGTACTGTCTCTGTCTCTTTTAGACCAAACTGTTATAATTCCTTTAATAACTTTGAGGACCTTTCAAGACTAAATCTTAACTGCAATTCACTTCATTAGACAAAAGCCATGCCCACAAATCTCTCTTAAGACAGGTCCAACTCCACTTGGACCTAGAGTCAGGAGGCCCTGTAACAGTATACTTAACATTTCCAGAAGCTCTTTCTTTCTAGGTGAGATCTATGAGGCATGCTTTTAATACCACTAGAAGTCTCCTTTTCTGTCTTTAGAGGGTCTGAGACGCTCTGTCTTAAGTCCTTTTGAAGTCTTTACATAAGTCTTCAAGTCACATCTTTGACTTGATTTTACTCTAAATCCGCATTTGGTTTTTGTCTTGAATTGGAATTTTGCCCCGGAGCCATTTCTATTTTGAGAACTTTTTGCTAGATGCAGATGCTATGAATTAAAAGTTTTTATTTTCCAACCCAGCAAGTCCAGATTGGAAATGTTTCCTGTAGATTCTGCTGGAAAAGGAAACAGTTCCTTCTTCAGTTTATTTCTATCTATAATTTCTCATAAAAAGCAAGGAAGCCAATAAGTGCTTGCAGAATTCTCCCTAGAAATCCCCTTAGCAAAATTATTTAGCTTATTAGGAATGTATTATAATTACCATAGATGACAGTTCATCTAATTAGTCTGTCAGTAAATTATTTAGACTCCTTTCTTCAACCTCAAATTAGGTTTCTTCTTGCTTTCTCAGCCTCCATTAATACACTCCTTAGAGTCCTTTATGGGGGAACAGAACGTGTCACCCCAAAAGATGTCTTTGGGATATGGATTATTTTAGGCAGGTTATCTTTGAAGAAAGAACAGACATGGGAAGAGCTCTGAAAACCAAGTAGAGGGTCCCCTTTATGAAGAGACATTTACATGTCTAAAGAAAATTTTCATTTGTAAGGGTAACTTTCTTGCTGTATAGGCATACCTTGGCAATATTGCCAGTTTGGTTCCAGACCACCACAAGAAAACAAATACTACAATTTTAAAAATCAGCTCACCTGAATTTTTTGGCTTCCCAGTGAATATAAAAGTTATGTTTACACTATATTATAGTCTATTAAGTGTATAATGATATTATGTCTAAAAAATGTACATACCTTAATCGAAAAATACTTGATTACTAAAAGATGCCAACCATCGTCTGGGCCTTCAGAGAGTTATAATTGTTTTGCTGGTGAGGATCTTGCCTTGACGTGGATGGCTGCTGACTAATCATGGTCGTGGTTGCTGAAAACTGAGGTGGCTGTGACAATTTCTTAAAATAAGATAACTGTGAAGTTTGCTGCACTGATTGACACTTCCTTTCATGACTAGTATCTCTGTTACATGCAATGCTGTTCTTTCAAAATTGAAGTCAATCTTAACCCTGGCTGCTGTTTCATCAACTAAGTTTATATAATATTCTAAATCCTTTTTTTTGTTGTTGTTTCTATAATGTTCACAACCTCTTCATCAGAAATAGATTCCATCTCACGAAACCACTTTATTTGCTCATCCACAAAAAGCAAATCCTCATCTGTTAGTTTTATCACGATATTGAAACAAGCCAGTTCACATCTTTGGGGCTTCCCTGGTGGCTCAGTGGTCAAGAATTTGTCTGCCAATGTCAGAAACACAGGTTCGATTTCTGGGTTGGGAAGACCCTCTGGAGAAGGAAATGGCGTCCCACTCCAGTATTCTTGCCTGGAAAATCCCATGGACAGAGGAGCCTGGTGGGCTACAATCCGTAGGGTCGCAAAAGAGTTGGACACAAATCAGCAATTAAATAGCAACAGTCACATATTTAGACTCCAGTTCTAATTCTAGCTCATTGAAAAAATAAGTGATTTAGTATAGCTGCTGCTGCTGCTGCTGCTAGGTCGCTTCAGTCCTGTCCGACTCTGTGTGACCCCATAGACGGTAGCCCACCAGGCTCCCCCATCCCTGGGATTCTCCAGGCAAGAATACTGGAGTGGGTTGCCATTTCCTTCTCCAATGCATGAAAGTGAAAAGTGAAAGTGGAGTCGCTCAGTTGTGTCTGACTCTTCGCTACCCCAAGGACTGCAGCCTACCAGGCTCCTCTGTCCATGGGATTTTCCAGGCAAGAGTACTGGAGTGGGGTCCCATCGCCTTCTCCGTTAGTGTAGCTACTTTCATTAATTATCTTAAATAGATCTGGATAGCTTGCTAAAACTTCTCCACCAGAGCTTGCTGCTTCATCTTGCACTTTATGTTATAGAAATAACTTCCCTCTTAAACCTCATGAACCAAATTCTGCTAGCTTCAGATTTTCTTTTCTAGCTTCCTTACCTCTCTGCATCTTCATAGAATTGAAAAATTATGCTCTGGCTTAAGGGAATGCTGTGGCTGGTTTGATTTATCTAAGACCACTAAAACTTTCTCCCTATCCACAATAAGGCTGTTGGACTTACCCTATGTGTGTCCACTATAGTTTGAATTCACAAGTTGGCTACTGTTTGGTGCAAGAGCCCTGGCTTTCAACCTTTCTTGGCTTTTCCGCCTTTTCCCCTTAGGTCAATCACTACTAGCTTTTGATTTAAAGTGAGAGAATACACTTCTTCCTTCCATTTGAACACTTGAACACTGTAGATCTTATTTCAATATTGTTTTGTCTCAGGGAATAGGCAGACCTGGAGAGAGGGAGAGAGATCAGTTCAGTTCAGTTCTGTTCAGTCGCTCAGTCCCTGTCCGACTCTTTGCAACCCCATGAACTGCAGCATGCCAGGCCTCCCTGTCCATCACCAACACCCGGAGTTCACTCCAACTCCCATCCATTGAGTTGGTGATGCCATCCAGCC
>NW_011494868.1:1821646-1843256 GCF_000754665.1 Bison bison bison | reverse complement strand
ATCCTCTGTCATCCCCTTCTCCTCCTGCCCCCAATCCCTCCTAGCATCAGAGTCTTTTCCAATGAGTCAACTCTTCACATGAGGTGGCCAAAGTACTGGAGTTTCAGCTTTAGCATCATTCCTTCCAAAGAACACCCAGGGCTGATCTCCTTCAGAATGGACTGGTTGGATCTCCTTGCAGTCCAAGGGACTCTCAAGAGTCTTCTCCAACACCACAGTTCAAAAGCATCAATTCTTCAGTGCTCAGCCTTCTCATAGTCCAACTCTCACATCCATACATGACCACAGGAAAAACCATAGCCTTGACTAGACGTACATTTGTTGGCAAAGTAATGTCTCTGCTTTTGAATATGCTGTCTAGGTTGGTCATAACTTTCCTTCCAAGGAGTAAGCGTCTTTTAATTTCATGGCTGCAGTCACCATCTGCAGTGATTTTGGAGCCCCAAAACAGTAAAGTCTGACACTGTTTCCACTGTTTCCCCATCTATTTCCCATGAACTGATGGGACCAGATGCCATGATCTTCGTTTTCTGAATGTTGAGCTTTAAGCCAACTTTTTCACTCTCCACTTTCACTTTCATCAGGAGGCTTTTTAGTTCCTCTTCACTTTCTGCCATAAGGGTGGTGTCATCTGCATATCTGGGGTTACTGATATTTCTCTTGGCAATCTTGATTCCAGCTTGTGTTTCTTCCAGTCCAGCATTTCTCATGATGTACTCTGCATATAAGTTAAATAAGCAGGGTGACAGTATACAGCCTTGATGTACTCCTTTTCCTATTTGGAACCAGTCTGTTGTTTCATGTCCAGTTCTAACTGTTGCTTCCTGACCCGCATATAGATTTCTCAAGAGGCAGGTCAGGTGGTCTGGTATTCCCATCTCTTTCAGAATTTTCCACAGTTTACTGTGATCCACACAGGTAAAGGGTTAGGCATAGTCAATAAAGCAGAAATAGATGTTTTTCTGGAACTCTCTTGCTTTTTCTATGATCCAGCAGATGTTGGCAATTTGATCTCTGCTTCCTCTGCCTTTTCTAAAGCCAGCTTGAACATCAGGAAGTTCACAGTTCACATATTGCTGAGGCCTGGCTTGGGGAATTTTGAGCATTACTTTGCTAGCATGTGAGATGAGTGCAATTGTGTGGTAGTTTGAGCATTCTTTGGCATTGCCTTTCTTTGGGAATGGAATGAACACTAACCTTTTCCAGTCCTGTGGCAACTGCTGAGTTTTCCAGATTTGCTGGCATATTGAGTGCAACACTTTCACAGCATCATCTTTCAGGATTTGAAAGAGCTCAACTGGAATTCCATCACCTCCACTAGCTTTGTTCGTAGTGATGCTTCCTAAGGCCAACTTGACTTCACATTCCAGGATGTCTGGCTCTAGGTCAGTGATCACACCATCGTGATTATCTGGGTTATGAAGATCTTTTTTATACAGTTCTTCTGTGTATTCTTGCCATCTCTTCTTAATATCTTCTGCTTCTGTTAGGTCCATACCATTTCTGTCCTTTATAGAGCCCATCTTTGCATGAAATGTTCCCTTGGTACCTCTAATTTCCTTGAAGAGATCTCTAGTCTTTGCCATTGTTGTTTTCCTCTATTTCTTTGCATTGATCACTGAAGAAGGCTTTCTTATCTCTTCCAGCTATTCTTTGGAACTCTGCATTCAGATGTTTATATCTTTCCTTTGCTCCTTTGCTTTTCACTTCTCTTCTTTTCACAACTATTTGTAAGGCCTCCCCAGACAGCCATTTTGCTTTTTTGCATTTCTTTTCCATGGGGATGGTCTTCATCCCTGTCTCCTGTACAGTGTCATAGACCTCATTCCGTAGTTCATCAGGCACTCTATCTATCAGATCTAGGCCCTTAAATCTATTTCTCACTTCCACTGTATAATCGTA
This sequence comes from Bison bison bison, assembly GCF_000754665.1. Taxonomy (NCBI): domain Eukaryota; kingdom Metazoa; phylum Chordata; class Mammalia; order Artiodactyla; family Bovidae; genus Bison; species Bison bison. The sequence continues at coordinate 1,841,354 of NW_011494868.1, read as the reverse complement.
AGGGATTTGTTTAGGTCATACCTGAATGGTCTAGTGGTTTTCCCTACTTTCTTCAATTTAAGTCTGAATTTGGCAATAAGGAGTTCATGATCTGAGCCACAGTCAGCTCCCGGTCTTGTTTTTGCTGACTGTATAGAGCTTCTCCATCTTTGGCTGCAAAGAATATAATCAATTTGATTTCAGTGTTGACTATCTGGTGATGTCCATGTGTAGAGTCTTCTCTTGTGTTGTTGGAAGAGGGTGTTTGTTATGATCAGTGCATTTTCTTGGCAAAACTCTATTAGTCTTTGCCCTGCTTCATTCCGTATTCCAAGGCCAAATTTGCCTGTTATTCCAGGTGTTTCTTGACTTCCTACTTTTGCATTCCAGTCCCCTATAATGAAAAGGACATCTTTTTTGGGTGTTAGTTCTAAAAGGTCTTGTAGGTCTTCATAGAACCGTTCAACTTCAGCTTCTTCAGCGTTACTGGTTGGGGCATAGACTTGGATTACTGTGATACTGAATGGTTTGCCTTGGAAACAAACAGAGATCATTCTGTCATTTTTGAAATTGCATCCAAGTACTGCATTTTGGACTCTTTTGTTGACCATGATGGCCACTCCATTTCTTCTGAGGGATTCCTGCCCGCAGTAGTAGATATAATGGTCATCTGAGTTAAATTGACCCAATCCAGTCCATCTCAGTTCACTGATTCCTAGAATGTCGACATTCACTCTTGCCATCTCTTGTTTGATCACTTGCAATTTGCCTTGATTCATGGACCTGACATTCCAGGTTCCTATGCAATATTGCTCTTTACAGCATCGACCTTGCTTCTATCACCAGTCACATCCACAGCTGGGTATTGTTTTTGCTTTGGCTCCATTCCTTCATTCTTCCTGGAGTTATTTCTCCACTGATTTCCAGTAGCATATTGGGCACCTACTGACCTGGGGAGTTCCTTTTTCAGTATCCTATCATTTTGCCTTTTCATACTGTTCATGGGGTTCTCAAGGCAAGAATACTGAAGTGGTTTGTCATTCCCTTCTCCAGTGGACAACATTCTGTCAGATCTCTCCACCATGACCTGCCCATCTTGGGTTGCCCCACGGGCATGGCCTAGTTTCATTGAGTTAGACAAGGCTGTGGTCCTAGTGTGATTAGATTGACTAATTTTCTGTGAGTATGGTTTCAGGTGTCTGCCCTCTGATGCCCTCTTGCAACACCTACCTTCTTACTTGGGTTTCTCTTCACTTAGTTGTATTTCCCTCTAAATAGAATCCCTGTCTCCAGATGAATGATGAGATCAGATGATTGAGTCTATGGGAGAGACTGTTAAGTGGGCACCAAAGTGGTTTCCTCGTATGGACGCAGAGCTGGATGGCATTTCCGAGTCCCCAGTGGATGGGAGTAGCCCTATTTAGAGTTCCAGCTAATGCAAAGTGAGTGGAAGGAATGTGTTCCCGTTCCAGGCCTGGCTTATAGACACCTCCCTGTGTGATCTCTTTTCTCTCCTCAGAGGCTGGCTAGTTGGCAACATTTGAGGAACCTAGGATGGGGCATGATGAAATTGGTGGGACTTCTGGCAACTTGGGACACTGAACGACTGTAACTAAATGGAACGGGGAAACCACACTTCTGAATGTATTTAACGTGACTTAGGAATAAACTCCTATGTGTTAAATATGGTGTTTTGTTATTTGAAGGTTAAAACAAGCATTCATTTTTTAGAGTCTTAAGACAGATTTTGCCAAATTAAGATTTGTTTTCCTTTGATATCAGTTTAGGAAGATATTAATTGATAAACACTAATTGCTAAATTAGTCAAATGTGTGCATGACTAAATAGTTTGTCCTATTCTGATTTATGTTCCTTCTCAGTGTGGCTTATTATTGAAGTATATAAATGCAAAATTTTTATAAAAAGAATAGCACATGTAAGATTTTTAACTTGATAAAGATATATGACAAATATATATGTACATATAAATAAGTATATATTATGCTATAAATGTGAAAATTCATGTAAAGGGAAACTTTTTAACTACTGTGTTGAAATGCTATGGCAGGTACTGTCCAAGGTCCTGAAAATATAACAAGATACCACTGAGAAAAAGTTATACCTTTGTGAGTCTTACATTCAAGTAAAGGAAAAATAAAATGATTTTTAGTATGTCTAAGAAACATTTAGTATAATTATTAACTACTCATAACAATTATTGTTTTGATATATTTATATAGTTACATTCTTAGATCTCATTTGTCATACTCAATATAAACCTCTGTGGCCCACAACAAATATTCTTTAATAAGCATGATATAGCTCTAGTCTTAAGGACAACATTCACAGTTTAACAATTTATTTTAAACCAATCACATTTATTTACTTCTATAAACCTGTTTGAGAATATATAGTAGTTGTTATAACTTTATGCACTAACATATTAACTTTGTTGAAGTAAATAATAATTTTCAAGGATAAATTTTAATTAAAACTGTTATATGGAGAAGGGAATATATCTGTATAGTTATTCAATAGATAAAAAAAGGAATTAATTAGTCCTTTGTATCTGCCCATCTTCACATGTAACACAGGTATTTGTGGTTTTATCAAGGACATATACTTTAAGTAAATTTTAGTTTGAAATGACTTGCACAGTTGTTTCTGTCTCTTATCTTCATTTTGAAATCTAATAGATAGGTCACAAGTTTTGACACAAACTCTATTTTCCTCTGTGAAGTTTTCTTTAATGACCACTTTCCTTTGCATTTTTTTCCTTGGCATTTCTATGACAACTATTATCCACTGCTCTCACTGATTAACCATCCGTATTTGTTTTCACTTTCAATTATGACAAACAGTTGCTGCTCTTATGTTGCTAAATTTTTGTTCAAGAAGCAAATTCTTAAACTTAAGTGTTTGGCAATAACTGAGTGCAGATAAGTGCTTAATGTCTTCAGATATACTAATGGACAAAATAAAGGTTAATTGGTTAATTAAAATAATTTTAAAGATACTTAAATATCTTGCCAAGACATACTTTGGGAATACTAATGTGGTGTTATCAATACTTCAGAAGAAAATACAATAAAAGACTGCAGTTGGCTTGGAGACACTTTAAGGTATTCTTCCCATGAAATCTTAGTTCTCAAACAAAGAAAAGCTGAAGAAGTTGTTGGTAAGGAAGATAACATTCTTCTACCCTTTATGTTCTTCTGGCTGGTCTAAGAGTTAAACTGAAATGAGACAGATTAACAAAAGAAAATCAAATTTAATTTTGTACATACTAGACTTGCACAACTGGAGAAGGAAGTGGCAACCCACTCCAGTGTTCTTGCCTGGAGAATCCCAGGGACGGGGGAGCCTGGCGGGCTGCCGTCTATGGGGTCACGCAGGGTTGGACACGCCTAAAGCAACTTAGCAGTAGCAGACTTGCACAAACATAAGAACTTCAGAGACAGGAAGGTAAAAGTTATTATATATGCCATCCTGAGCTAAGGAATGAGTTAGGGCCCTGGCTTCCAAGGACAGGAGGATCTTTCTTAGAATGTTAAGAACAGATGTTTGATAATTAGATATTTGCTCTGCCATAAAGACGGAGCCACTCAGATAAAATTTATCTCCAGTAATACCTCTTATCTGGGGAAAAAAAAATAAATTATTCTAGGCAGTTAAGGGAGGGCCAATAGCTTCTCTTGAAGCCTTGGGGTCTCAGTTGCCTTTAGCTCAAAATAATCTGCATGTAAAAGTGACACATTTTGAGAAGGTTCATTCTCAAGCCCCATAAAGTCAACAGAATAAATTTTCACTGAGGTGAAAAGAGTTCCTAATCCTCCTTAGTGGAATCCACAGTAAGCAACTTGTTTTGCTGGCTTGTGGGTTTTTCATCAGTTGATCAAAACCAATAGGCATATTTCAGCCTGTCTTAAGAGTAGAGGTCATAAAGCTAATAATGTTTCAGCTTAAAGAGGAAACATTTCTTAGGAATGCTCAAGTGAAGTTTTAAAAGGCATCACATTTTTCATTTTACACCAAGTTCTATAGATCTTCATCACATAAATGTATTTACTTTTTTTTTTCATATAAATGCAAGTGCTAAGTAGTGCTCTGAGATATGTTAGCATTGTTCAATCTCATTTCTGTCTTTTCTCCCATACACGCAACCCTCTGAGTAATCTAGATAGCTGGTTTTCTTATATGGCTTATATCTTCTCTCATAAATAATCATAGTTTTCCTGATTATTTTAAAAATATATTTTGAAATATTCTGTGTAAAGGCTTATATAATAGGTTAAGAAATTAAAAAAAAAATAAAGTTAGTACTCCCTTATGTACCCAGAACATACTCCTTTTCCTTACTTTCAAGATAACTACTCTTCTGAATTTGAGATTTATGATTTCCATAAATGATAAATTATTTCTTTATATTTTTGTTACATCCACATATTTCCTCAAAATCATATGGTTTGAAAACATGCATTTTAATTTTATAGAAGCTAGTTAATAACAGTCATAACCTTTTAAAACTTGGTGTTTTTTCACTCTACTATCTTTGTAAGACTAATGTTATGTCAATACAAGTGACAAAAACTGTCTAGTTATGCATTTTTTTAAAAAGTCCATTTTGGTGTGGAGGGATCACAGAGACTCTATTTTGCAGCCACCTTCATAGATAGGTGGGGCCATATGATTGAGTTTTAGGTAATGGAATGTGAATAAATGTGACAGTATATTTCTGGTCAGTTAATTTTAAGTAACAAGGAATCTCTCTGACATTTTTCCATTTCTGCTTGCAGAATGAGAATGATGACAATGTCTTAGAGGATAATGGGACCACAAGATGGAAAATGCATAGTTCCTGAACTACCACTTGGAGAAAAGCTGACAGCTGAGGAGAAATGCGTGTGAATAAAGAATTCTTTAGTGTATTTGAGCTATTACACAAAACATGTAATGTTCTTCTGACTAATATGACACTAATATAATACAATCACAACTGTAGCTCATTCATTTTGTTGCTCTATTTCAAGTACAAGTAAACTAAAATTATTTATTTCTTCTTCACTTAAAACACATTTAAAAAATTATTCTTATGAACAACGCTGCAATAAATAATGTGTACATCATTATCATTGAAGCTTTATTGATTGTGGAGTGAGGCATAGAGAGGGGAATTGATTAATAACTTGTCATTCACCAGTTGTTTATCTTTGCATATCATCTAATATTCTCATCAATTCTAGAAGGTAAGCAGGAGACCATTAAAAATTTACCTCAAGAAAAAAATGGAAAGTAATCCAAGTTGATGAATCTGTGACTATATATGGAATTATAGACAGAGCAAATAATACATGCATGGATATGTGTATTTGATCTCGAGCCCCCTTGACCTGCAGTGGCTTGAAGGAAATTGAGGTTGGACCGTGGCAGTGAGAGAGCTGAATCCTAGCCACTAGACTAGCGCTCAGTGACAAGACAAGACCCTGGCCCCCCAGCTTTGCAGAAAATAATTCCCATAAAGATGGAAAGCTGTGAAACAAGTAATGTGTTTACTAGGAGGGAAAAGAACAGTAGGCACATGTGGATAGACGTGTGTGGGTACACACGTGGGTGACTCAGACAGCCGTGTGCTTGTGGTAGTTTCAATCACTTATGTGAGGCACTTCTTCTGAGTTTTCTCTGGCCCAGCGTTTTGAGTTGCCTGGTTCTGAGTCCTTATTTGGCACATCTCAGGATCCTCCCACGTGTGCGCATGCGTCTCATAAGCAAGATGGATTCCTGCAGAATGGCTTATGGGTAATTTGGTGTCACTCCCCTTTTGACCTCCAAGGAGCTTTCTAGTCAGAAATGTCTCCTTGACTTTGAGAATGAAAAATATGTGGTATTTTATTTCTTATCTGGGCAGGGCCCAGCCTCCTCTCAATTATCCTATTTTTGCCGTTTCTGTCCACAAGGAATGAACTCAAGCTGCTCACCTTGAAGGGGTTAATCTATCTCCTGCATCAAATTCATTGTATAAAATAATCATAGTATGTAACTTATATAAATACAGAGCATAACATGGAAACATTATGTCAATCAACCAAAAATCAGTAGGGGTCTCTTGTAATTTTAATATTCCAAAGTTTTGTGTTTTTGTTAATATTTCAAGAGTAAAAATAATAATTAACATGAGGGTTTGCCAGCTTAGTGGATTTATGCTAAATACATTTGGTGTTTATTGAAAGAATTGGAACTCATTTTTAACTTCAAAACTATGAAAGAAAATCATTTTCGTAGGTCATACTCAGCATTTTGAAAGAATAGGGGAAAAATCAGTATGTGAACTGTACATACTTTGTAAATATTATTTTATAAAATACTTGGTTAAGAATTACCATGAAGAGAAAGCTTTACAGATTTTGTTGTATTAGGTTCAAACATTTCTCCAGAGGAACAGATATCCAAAATGAAGTCAAAAAGCATATCAGAAAAATATAAAAAATTTAAACATTGTGAAAAACAGTATATTGCTGTCAGTAATACACTAATGGTGTCCATAAATGGATGAGAAGTTACTGAATAAACCTGGGCAAAGAACATAAACTGATCATTCACTGAAGAAAGGACAGTAAAGTTTCAGTTGTGCACAGAAATATCCAGATGTCACATGTAGACTAAAAATAGGTAGTCACAATCTGAAAGTAGAGAGGTGTTTTATTTGGTGGGAATGTTTAGGACTCTGAGCCCAGGAGAGCGTATCAGTGTGTATGTGTGCTAGTCGCTTAGTCGTTTCCTACTCTTTGCGACCCCGTGGACTGTAGCTCGCCAGACACCTCTGTCCATGGACTTCTCCACGTAAGAATCCTGGAGTGCATTGCCATTTCCTTCTCCAGGGCATCTTCCCAATGCAGGGATTGGACCCAGGTATCAAACCCAGGTCTTCTGAATTACAGGCAGATTCTTTACCATCTGAGCAAAAACTGCTCCAAGGAGACAGGAGGGAAAGTCAGACTACATACAAGTTTGCAATAGAAGGAAGAGGCTGTCTAAATATCAAAGATCAGAAATCAAGTTAAGGGATTTAGCATTCTATTTATGGGAAGATGCAGGCCTCTGGGCTCATTGAATTCATTCCTTTCATATGTAAAATGAAGATCATGGCATCTGTCCCATCATCTCATGGCAAATAGATGGGGCAACAATGGAAGCAGTGACAGACTTTAATCACTGCAGATGGTGACTGCAGCCATGAAATTAAATGATGCTTGCTCCCTGGAAGAAAAGCTATGACAAAACTAGACATCATATTAAAAAGCAGAGACATTACTTTGCCAACAAAGGTCAGTCTAGTCAAAGCCATGGTTTTTCCAGATAGTCATGCATGGATGTGAAAGTTGGACTATAAAGAAAGCCAAGCACCAAATAATTGATGCTTTTGAAGTGTGGTATTGGAGAAGACTCTTGAGAGTCCCTTGGACTGCAAGAAGACCCAATCAGTCCATCCTAAAGGCAATCAGTCCTGAATATTTAATGGAAGGACTTATGCTGAAGCTGACACTCCAGTACTTTGGCCAACTGATACAAAGAACTGACTCGTTTGAAAATCCCTTGATGCTGGGAAAGATTGAGGGCAGGAAGAGAAGGGGACAGGAGAAGATGAGATGGTTACATGACATCACCGACTCAATGGACATGAGTTTGAGCAAGCTCCAGGAGTTGGTGATGGACAGGGAAGCCCGGCATGCTGCAGGCCATGGGGTCCCAAAGAGTTGGAGCAGACTGAGCTACTGAACTGACCTGATATGCTCCTGGGCTATCTGGCCAATTCCATTTCCTTGTTTACCTTGCTTGCATTGCCCCAGTTCTTCAGCAATCCTCTGGATCACAGTTATGGGAGCCCTCATTAACATTTGGAGGCCAGAAATCACTGACGGCTGTGAAATTTCTTGTTTATTGATTCCGTAGGAGATATTTTCATTTCACACACATATATTTAAAACAATGAAATATTAACCTTTTACTACTATATTGCTTTCACTCAAATTAATCTTCAAAGTATATAGGTTCAGGACAAATTACAGGAACATAAAATCATCATGGATTGCTTGAAATTGTTCAACATACTTTTGGTAGGTTACAGAATGCTTAAATAATGGTTACATTTTGGAAGTAGAACTACTTTTCTTATGAGAAAGACATTTTCATCATGTACTCTCTGTTGTCTGTGTTATTTTTATTATGTGCAAATATATGTTTTTGAATTTGGTGCCTGAATTTTTATTTAATTAATGCAATTATTAAACTAGCTTATTACTGCTTCATCTGTCACAAATTACTACAACTGTAGTGGCATAAAGCAATGTGTATTTATTATACAAACTTTTGTTCTGTTTTGTTTTTTAAATCAGGAGTCCAGATAAAGCTTAATTGGATCCTCTGCTTTCATTCTCATAAGCATAAAATGGAGGTGGCGATTGGGCTGTGTTTTTTACGGGGAGGCTGAATTAGGGGAAAATCTGCTTCCAAGCTTACTCAAGTTGTTGCAGAATTAATCTCCTTGAGATGATAAGACTGAAAACCCCAACCTTTGCCGGTTGTTGTTGAAGGCCAGCCACCCCCAGCTCCTAGAGGCTCCACACATTGTCTTGGTTTCTTCAACATGGTTGCTTCCTTCATCAAGCCATAAAGAAGCATCTCTAGATTGAGTTTGAGAGTCCTTATGGGCTTCCCTGGTAGCTCAGACAGTGAAGCGTCTGCCTACAATGTGGGAGACCCAGGTTCGATCCCTCGGTCGGGATGATCCCCTGGAGAAGGAAATGGCAACCCACTCCATTATTCATGCCTGGAAAATCCCATGGACTGAGGAGCCTGGTGGGCTACAGTCCATGGGGTCGCAAAGAGTCAGACACGACGAGCTTGCTAGATAGAGATTGCTATCACTTGCTTGCTAGGTAGAGATTGCTAGCAAGATGACATTTTATATAATGTAATCACAGGCATGACATCTAATCATTTTGGCCATATGTTATTGGTTAGAACCACTTCACAGATCTCAGCCATATTCCACAGAAAGATAATAAAACCAGAAATGGTACTGGCAGTGGGGATCATGCGTGGCCTAGAGTTGATTTACCACGTAAAGAGAATAGAAGGAAATAAAAGAAATGGCTGACATAATAACTATTCTAAACAAGCCATCTCACAAGCAAAAAGACAGAATAAAAACAGTATCTAGCATTTCCTATATGTAATAATCTTATTTACAGTAATCTAAATTGAAGGTATTATAAACTTTAGAAAATTTATTTCTTTGCTTTTCAAGATTGTATAAATGTCTTTATATATAAGATAGAATTAGAATTTTAAGTAAGAGCTATTTCTCCAAAGATGTGGATATCATTGACCAGATATTCATGAAAAATTTGAATAAATTCCTAGTTACTTAATGGCCATCCACTCCAGTATTCTTGCCTGGAGAATTCCATGGACAGAGAAGTCTGGTGGCTACAGTCCAGTCCATGGGGTTGCAAAGAGTCGGACACAAGTGGCACTTGGGTTTCACACACACACACATAACACATCACCTATCTTTGTTGTTGTTTTTAATTTTAGTTGTGCTGAGATACATACTAAGTCAGTAGGAGAGAGAACTCAGAGAGGTTATGTAAATAACCTTTGGGAATAACACTTGTGAAGCGAACATACGTTATCAGTAAAAATAATTATCATTTTCTATTCACCTTTAGCCAAAGATTGCAATGGGTAATTTAAAAAACATTTGAAATACTTGCATACTATTCAGAGTGTTACCTTTTCTTGGGTTCTCAGTTTTAACAGACCAAGCCGCAAAGCTTATGTATATGAGTAAAAAGAAGCCTTCTCATCAGAAAAACAATATTGGGCTTTATTATTTATTATTATCAGGCTTAGACAATAAGCTGACTTCATAAGGTGTCGATGTTTGTCCTTAAGTATTTAAGGAAATTCACCAACAAAAAGTCTGACATAGATGACAATGTATTACTGTAAGAACAGAAAATCTGTCCTGATTTTATTTGTGTGTCGATACAAAGTCTTCACAAAGAGTAAAACAGGAATATAAACAGCAGCTTTTTTTTTTTTTTTTGGCTATGAAGCATTCAAGTGAAGTCAAAGTCTCTCTTTTTTCCTTTGCTACCCTGTGGACTGTAGCCTACCAAGATCCTCTGTCCATGAAATTCTCCAGACAAGAATACTGGAGTGGGTAGCCATCCCCTTCTTCAAATAGCTCTTTAATTATTCAAATAGCACTTTAACTATTCAGCCTATTTCAGGCATTATTGAAATTCCCTTAGACTTTTTTTTAATGCTTGCTTAATTTTTTAATAAGATTCATTTCTTTGCTTGTTTACTTTTGGCTGCACTGGGTCATCATCCCAGCATGCAGGGACATCCTGGTTGTGGGGAGCAGGGGGCTACTCTGTTGCGGTGCATGGGCTTCTCATTGCAGTGGCTTCTCTTGTTTCAGCTCATGAACTCTAGGGCATGTGGGTTTCAATATTTGTGGTACACAGGCTTAGCTGTTCCATTACATGTGGAATCTTCCCAGACTAGGGACCCTGTGTCCCCTACATTGGCAGGTGGACGCCCTAATGCTTTTTATTGTTGTTGTTACTGTTGTCATGCACTTGAATATATGTTAAATGAGATTATGATGTCTCCATCATTGAGAATAGTCTCCATTCTCCATGACTGAAGAATATCATACCCTTTTATTGCAAGGAGGTAGCCAACAAAGGTCCCTTTTGGGACCTATGGTTTTCTTTTGACATTTTGATAATTTTATATCCAAAGATTTCATAAACCTGATTTATTTTCATTGCTTTGAGATATTTAGGGGGAATTGCTGTGCTTAGTTGCTCAGTCATGTCCAACTCTTTGTGACCCATGGACTGGAGCCCACCAGGCCCCTGTGTCCTTGATGATTCTACAGGCAAGAGTACTGCAGTTGGGTTGCCATACCCTCCTTCTGCAGATCCTTCCAACCCAGGGGTCGAACCCAAGTTTCCCACATTGAAGGTGGGTTCTTTGCTGTCTGAGCCACCAAGGAAGCCCATGTTTATTCTAATGTCACAGATTGGTTAAATGATACATTGAAGGAAGGGAGAAAAGTACCCCAACATGCTGATGTTGGTTTTGTTCTCCTTTGCTTTCTTGGGTCTGTCCTCCTCTTCTTCACTTTCCAGGCTCACACCTTGCTATTCTTGCTTCAGAAATAGATAGTGTATTTTGATTAAATATGTAATTCTCTATTCCAGATATTCTATGTAAGATGGATTGTGCCAGCTTCCCATTTCTCTGGAACCCCGCCCCTTCTCTACCCACCTGTTCTAAATGTGGGCTCCCTACTAGATCGGTGATTCTTACCAGAAGGCAGACATGATAATTTAGCTATTCATGACTTAATTGGGGCATTAAATAAGTTAGCGTATGTAAAGCACTTTAAAAAATGCATGACGCAAAATAACCATAAACGTTAACAAATATTTGTGATTCTAACTGACACAACTAGTCTATTTTAAGAATGAGCTGAGAGGCAGAGCCTGTGATTTAATCCTGTATTCTCTCAAATATAAACAGTAGCCAATAATTCAATTTTCTGTTTTCTATTGTTAGAAAGACTAAGATAATGAATATTGTTAAATAAATATAGCACTGAACAAATTAAGCAATATTTTACTTGAGAGTGTTGCATAGGGGAGAGAGAGTTCAATTTCTCTCCCCTATGGGGTTCAGGACATGTTACCCCAAACTATGGCATCTTGGCATATTGAATATTTTAAGCTGAAGCAGTTGAGAAAATTGTGGGAGAAGATGGCCACTGTGTCCTCCTTCTCCCCTCCCCTTTCTTTATTGAACAGGTCACAAAATCCTTCTGAGAGATATGCCCTTCTATCCTTGTTTCCAAAAACAAAGAGAAGCCAAGAAGAATCCTAAAAAACAGGGCTTGCTACCTTTCTCCTGGACTTCCCAGGTGCCTTGGTGGTAAAGAATCCACCTGCAAATGCAGGAGACACAGGTTTAATCCCTGGGTCAGGAAGATCTCCTGGAGTAGGAAGTGGCAATCCACTCCAGTATTCTTGCCTGGAAAATTCCACGGACAGAGGAGCCTTGCGGGCTACAGTCCACAGGCTTGCAGAAAGTCAGACATGATTGAGTATGCAGGCACACAATTTTCTGCCCGTTTTCTCCCATATTCCTTAACCTATCCTATTCCTCTGCAACTGTTCACTCTTCATCAAACCTAAACTTGTTTACTTTCATCAAACCTGTGCATAAAAATACACAGGTCTAACTTTTTCCTTGGGTTTTTGTTTCCTGTCTAAGTCTCCCTTGTCATGTAAAACTTACAGTAAATAATTTGTGTGCTTTTCTCCTGTTAATCTTTTAGTCAGTTTAATTTTCAGATGCAGCTAGGGATCCTAAGAGAATCTGTTTTCCTTCCCTACATACTCTGTTGAAAAAAATGGTGGGGGAGTTGTTCAGAGTTGAGGTGAGCTAGTGGGGTAGTACTGGGGGATGTGAGGAAGGTTGACAAGGAGAGTGAATAGACCATCTGTGTTAGGTATTTGGTGTTTATCTAAGCTCCTACTCTGTCCTGGCTTTCTGATCTTTGAGAAAGACATTTCTGAACTGTAAAACAGGCAGAGAAAGAAAGAAGATTTACATCTCAAAAGAGCACAGACAAAATTTACAGTTGCAAGTAAAGTGCTCTAAGAAAAGGGAGTTTAGAAAACTGTAGTAAAGCAGAAACCTATCTAAATTTTAGTGAAGCTGAGGGAAATATTAAAAGGCCATCTTTGTCAATACAAAGTACTTTATTACAGATGGTTTATAGTATACCAAGATCTCTACTTACCAATAAACATGATGATGATGATGACTTTGTGGGCTTGCTTTTCTTCTTAGGTATTTAATTTCAGATCATAGATCAAATGTTACACAATATAAGAAAGGACAGATATTTAGAGATGACCTAGTTCGGTTGCCCCACTTTGTAGTTGAGGAATTAATGATCTGTTACAAAGATGCTGAGTAAATGCATTCTTGAATAGAAATTTTGACACCAACAAATCATATCTCATGATAGCAGCTCCAAAGGACATAAAAATAAAAATTGTATTATGAAGAGAGCAAGCAAGTGGAATAAGGAACTCGGAGACTTGTGTTGGTGTGGAAAGTGTTATTTGCTCAGTTGTGTCTGACCCTTTGCAACCCCATGGACTGTAGCCCGCCAGGCTTCTCTGTCCATGGGATTCTCCAGCCAAGAATACTGGAGTGGGTAGCCATTCCCTTCTCCACTGGATCTTCCTGAGCCAGGAATGGAACCTGGGTCTCCTGCATTGTAAGTAGATTTTTTACCATCTGAGCCATTAGGGGCTGTCTCTGTGTTGGTGTTATCATGTTTAAAAATTAGGCTGCTCAGAGTTGCTTGGTTGCATTAATGTGTCCAAATTGAGTGACCTTTCAGATTAGTAGAAACTGGTGATCCAGAGGGAAAAGGAGATTTTGTACTCTGGTCTCTTTTCAGTCCTATTGGCAGTCCCTGTTTAGAAAAGCAGGGAGACAAAATTATAGGCATAAATAGCTGGCTGCCTTAAATCCATTTAACTTCTTTGCAAAATGGAAAATAAATTTATACAATGTCATTTTTTCCATCAATTATCAGAGAACTGAGGATTCAGGCTGTTGGTTTTACTAAATTAATCACAGTAACTTCTGGGCCAAGAATATGACAATATCATAAATACATGGAATATTTTTGAGACATTAATATGTGAATACTTTTCCCATGCAGCATTATTTGGCCTTGAATAGACTTTAATCCTTTGTATTTTTTTTTAAATATATCTTTTATTCTCACCTGGAATGTTTCCTTCCATGACATGCTATCCAGGTAAACATCAACAGGAAGAAGACCATCATTTGGAGTTTCACTTGGAATTGAGCAAACACAGTCAATCATATTATGCTCACAAAATATCAAAATCATCCAGTGGATTATTACTGCTACTATGTTCATTTCTCATTTGAGGAAACTGAACTTCAGAGATAATAATAATGTATCTATGATCCTTGACACTTCAGTAAATGATGACACTCTGGACCAGCAAGCTATTCAGTCTTCAATCCATCAGAGTTCAATTTGAAACAACACATACCTATTATGTGCCAGAAAGGGTGATTGGAGCTCTGGAACACAGGGGTGATTTTCTGTTGTTATTGTGATACATGTGTTCTCCATATTTCACTGTCTCAGCTCATGAGCGTTTTTCTAGTTTATTTGTCTTTCTGACTTTCTGATTGTTATCTTGAATGTCACTTATCTGCATGTCCTTTGGTTTTCTCCCTTTGTCATGATCACTGGTATATTGCTTTTTTGATTCCTTTTTGTTTACACAGACTCACATCTGTTCTTGTCCTACCATGCTGACCAATGTGTATCCTCCATGTATGTTACTGGTACCCTCTCTTTACTTGGTCTTAAGGTAATGCTTGATGTGTGTGTTAGCTTGTCTGACTCTTTGTGGCCCCATGGACTGTAGACCACCAGGCTCTTCTGTCCATGGGATTCTCCAAGCAAGAATACTGGAGTGGGCAGCCTCCAGGAGATCTTCTTGACCTAGGGATAGAACCCAAGTCTCCTGCATTGCAGGCAGATTATACTGTTTTATTAATCAGTACTTACCATTTTGGAAGGATGAAGAATATTCTTACTGCGTTTTTATGTGAGTTTTTGGACTTATTCTTCTCTCTGAGATTTTCCTCCATCTTCTTTCTCCTGCTCATAGTCTAGAAGACAGATAAACAGAGTAGTTTGCATTTCCCTACTGAAGCATACGACTGATCCTTTTGGCAAGTCTTATTGACGGGACATAGAAGAAAACATTAGCTTAGAAAAGTCAATAGCAGTATGTAACATGAGTCTCAATTTTTCTTTCTTCTTTTAAGGTAATGAGAGTAAATTCAATCCAAATGTGTTCCTGCAGTCTGGTTTATTTTAGAGAAATTTAAGCAATAATTCGCTACTGTAAGGCTCACGTTAAACTTTGAAATCGTCAGTTTAGCAATGGTGAGCTATTATCTTCAGGTTAATTCAGATTCAATTTCAGTGGTTAAAAATACAAAGTAACCCAAATTACCATCTTCCTGGTTCACAGATAATTCTGGGAAAATTGGAGCCTAGATGACAGGAGAACATCTTCTCCAAAGTTAATTTAAATTAACAGATTCAGTTTCATATGTGTTACGAGCTACCTGAATTTCCAGATGGGGACTGTAACATTTAAGCGGAAATCCCACCCAGAAGTTAGTCTCTCCACTGGCACATAATTTTGGTAAAATCATCTTTCAGAAACACGTCAACACAGGTGCAATGGAATATAATCAACATAATTTTCCATAACAGATGTGACTTTTCTAGGAATGCAGGAAGAAAAGAAAGGCATTACTGAAGATTTCAGAGGTACTATATTTCAAGCATGTTTATTTTGAATGAGAACAATATTCGATAATATTGCTATTGGATGAAATCAAATAAATATATTGCTAGACAAGACTAAAGCCAGGAATCCAATGTGCAATAAAGAATGTCAAAAATCACTGAAGTATTTATAAATAGTTCTTAATATATAGTTTCTGGAGAGGTTCCTTTACTTCACTTTTACAGTTATTTTATGACTTAAATATAGCAGCTTTTTAATGTTAGAATTGGGGCATGCTAAATTTGAAAATATTTCATTATCTTGTAATAATTGAGACCAGATTTAGGTGACAATAAGAAGAAAAAATATTATTTGCATAAAATATACAGTATGACTGAGGATTTTACATGTATATTAAGACATATACAATCATACACAGGCATGGTATAAATGTCTATATTTTAGGTTATAATATAAACTATGTTTTTTCTTTAAGATAAATTAGATTACACATTAACCTATAGTCAAACTATAGCACTGGGAAAATTAATAAGATTGCCATTTGAATACCCATTGTGTGCCAATTTCACATTCTTTTTCAAATCAAATTCCAAATTGATATTTAGTCATTGACATCCTTGAAGCAACAAGTCATAATTTGAAAATTCTGTCCTTAATCTTACTACTAATCTAGAATTTGCTTTTTCAGCCCTTTCCTTCCGTTTGAACATATCATGTAGTATGTTCTTTTCAGTCTGACCTTTTTTGTACATGTCATCAGTTTTACTTTGTAAGAGTTCAGTATAAAATCAGTAGACCACAGGGCTGTGTTTTGCCTTGTACTGGTCTGTACTATCTAACCTCTAACCTTCTGACCATCAGAAACTCATGTTATTTCAGTTCGTGCATGCTTTGTTTCCCCCTTCTGACGCCCATATGGTAAACAAGCTAACAGACACACTGCAACTCTCATGAGGTGTTTCTGTCTGTGGATTTCCCACAGAATCTTCTAGCATCTTTAATGCATGGATATAAGACCATTTACAGTAGTTGGTTTACAAAGATGGCCTTCATATCTATCCTTCTTTCCAGTATTCCTGCCCTCCTATGCTTTCTTCTTCTTGAATCTGTGCTGCCCCTTGAATTCTGAATCAAGAAAATAGATTGTTGTGATGTTTAAGTTCTCCTGAGGCCAAATTAGAAGAAGCTTTGAGGTTTACAGTTGGACCCCTTTGCATTGTTCTTGGGGTAATCCCTCTTGGAAAACAGTCTCCCTGCGGTGAGCTGCCAAGGACATGCAGAAAGGCCAAGTGCAGGTACTCTGATCAATATTCCTGGCTGAATATCCAGTTGACAGTTATTATTGTCTTCCACCGGCTATGTGACTGAGCCATCTTGGACATCTATCTCACCCAAGCATCTGACTGACCGTGTAAGAAATCCCAAATGAAAGCTGCCCAGCTGAGTCAAGTGGACCCACATGTCTGTGAGAGATTAAAAATAAATAATTGTATTGAGACAACCCCATGGACTGTAGCCCATGGGGAAGGGAATGGCAACCCACTTCAGTATTATTGCCTGGAGCATTACATAGACAGAGGAGCCTGGTGGGCTAGAGTCCATGGGGTTACAAAGAGCGGGACATGATTGAGCAACTAACACACAAACACACAATAAAATATCACATTTAGACAATAAAATATCAAGGTGATTGCCTACTTAACAGGAACCATGTAAGGAAAATAATAGTTCTGATATTTATACTATTTTTATTAGCCAAAATCTAACAAACTAATTATATACACTGCACTACTAACACTGTAGTCTATTATTTTGCTTAAAATGGTTATTCAACTAATTCAGAAAATTGTTTCAGTTCTTTTTGCTAGCTTCTTTGTTGACAAGACAGTGAAATCAATAGATCTATAATGATGACGGAGCAAGTACAAAGAATTAAATAAATAAATAAATACTGACAGCAAAGTATTTCATGACCTACTGAATAAATTAGACATGTCTGTTCCTAACTGTCAAAATTATACAAAAGTCAGTAGAAGTGATTTAAATTGAGCATTAACCATAATTTATATCAAGTAGTATATTTGTGTGTCTTTAACATATTCGGGCTATTTCCCAGTAAATTTAGTTCAAAGAGTGCTGTTAAATGTTATTTAAATGAACCCTAAGTGCACATCCTCCCTGTAACTCACGTTATGTCCTCACACCTCTTCCAAGGATACTATTTAAATCTGTGTGTGTGTGCAGGTGCATGCGTGCACGTCCACACCATTTACAGTTTCTGTCCTATTTCTTTCACAACACTTAACCATTTTATAGAATGACTTATTTCCTAGCTTCCTGGTGTTCCCATAACTTCAGAATATAAGCTCCACGAGAGGAGGGGTTTGGTCTCTCTTGTTATCCCCATGATAAATGTCCCACCGTATTCCCTGACACTTGAATGTTGTTGAGACAATCTAGACCTTCAAGAATACTTGTGAATGCACTAATGAACATTAACACAGTAAGGAACACTTTATGTTCAGGCTTCTATATTGCAGGCAGGAGAAAACAAACAAACAAACAAACAAACAAATAACTCTTACACTAAATAAATACTTTTTTCCCCCAGTACTCTTCTTACTTATTCAATATGTGTCTTCAAAATATTCTTCTCTTTAGTATATCCCAAAAGTTTAACTATTTTGTAGGAAAAAACCTAAAGAAACATGGGATCTTGTGCCTGATAGAGATTTCTGACATAAGTTGGGTTTGTGGTCAAACCAAGTGGTAGAAGTTTGCTTCATTTTAGTATTTAAATCATCACAGCCTGTAAAGTGGTACCTGGATTTGTTGCCTCCTGTGTTGTTTTGTGTATCTAACAAAAAGAGTTCACACAGGTATTTTGAAAAGTTAAAATTATACAAAAGTAAAGTAAAAGTATTGCTTACCTTTAATGTTATTCCTATGTCAAACTTAATTACACACACAAAGAGAGACAGATATATATATATATGTGTGTGTGTGTGTGTGTGTGTATATATATTAGGAACAGTGCACATAAAATTACTTGAGCACAATGTAATGACTTTTTAAAAATTTAACAATATAAAGGCGTTACTTGAGAACTGTTTCTAAAATATCTCACAATATTCGGATAAAGAGTTCACCTAAAATAAAATTGCACATTATCTAGAAAAAACAATTTTGAAAATGTGTAAAAACCACTGGAAGACAGCTGAAGCACAGTTTACATCAAAATGCTTCGTCTATTTTGATTTATTAACATAAACCTATATGCAGGTCAGGAAGCAACAGTTAGAACTGGACATGGAACAACAGACTGGTTCCAAATAGGAAAAGGAGTACGTCAAGGCTGTATATTGTCACCCTGCTTATTTAACTTATATGCAGAGTACATCATGAGAAACGCTGGACTGGAAGAAGCACAAGCTGGAATCAAGATTGCTGGGAGAAATATTAATAACCTCAGATATGCAGATGACACCACCTTTATGGCAGAAAGTGAAGAGGAACTAAAAAGCCTCTTGATGAAAGTGAAAGAGGAGAGTTAAAAAGTTGGCTTAACACTCAACATTCAGAAAATGAAGATCATGGCATCTGGTCCTATCACTTCATGGGAAATCAATGGGGAAACAGTGGAAATAGTGTCAGACTTTATTTTGCGGGGCTCCAAAATCACTGCAGATGGTGATTGCAGCCATGAAATTAAAAGATGCTTACTCCTTGGAAGGAAAGTTATGACCAACCTAGATAGCATATTCAAAAGCAGAGACATTACTTTGCCAACAAAGGTTCATCTAGTCAAGGCTATGGTGTTTCCTGTGGTCATGTATGGATGTGAGAGTTGGACTGTGAAGAAGGCTGAGTGTGGAAGAATTGATGCTTTTGAACTGTGGTGTTGGAGAAGATTCTTGAGAGTCCCTTGGACTGCAAGGAGATCCAACCAGTCCATTCTGAAGGAGATGAGCCCTGGGATTTCTTTAGAGGGAATGATGCTGAAGCTGAAACTCCAGTACTTAGGCCACCTCATGCGAAGAGCTGACTCATTGGAAAAGACTCTGATGCTGGGAGGGATTGGGGGCAGGAGGAGAAGGGGACGACAGAGGATGAGATGGCTGGATGGCATCACTGACTTGATGGACGTGAGTCTGAGTGAACTCCAGGAGTTGGTGATGGACAGGGAGGCCTGGCGTGCTGCGATTCATGGGGTTGCAAAGAGTCGGACACGACTGAGCGACTGATCTGATCTGATCTGATCT
>NW_011494868.1:1809938-1821490 GCF_000754665.1 Bison bison bison | reverse complement strand
AAAAAATAAAAACAAACTATATATATATATATATATGTATATGTATATATAGCCACTCTTTTCACTGTTTGTGGTAATATCTCAAAAAAATGGAGAAGGAAATGCCAACCCACTCCAGTATTCTTGCCTAGAAAATCCCAGGGACAGAGGAGCCTGGCAGGCTACAGTCCATGGGGTCACAGAAGTGTTGGACATGCTTAGCAACTAAACAAACTGGTTTTATAAACACATGTATGTAACCGAATGAATTTCCACATGTGGTTACAGGTTTTTCACAAAGAAATAGCTCCATTTTTGAGTGTGCTGGCATCTTATAAGACAGAACTTCAATTCATGTGCGTGCCCGACTCTTAGAAACTCCGAGGACTACAGCCTAACAGGCTCCTCCGCCCATGGGATTTTCCAGGCAAGAGTAGTGGAGTGGGTTGCTGTTGCCTTCTCCGAAATATGTGTATACAGAAGTACATACATTTGTACATATTTATATATCATTATGTACTTATAATGTGATAAAATCCAACTCACAAACTTTTAATGAAGATAAATGCATTTGTTATTTATTTATGTTTTCAAGTCTTATTATGTGCTTGCTATACACTCTCTAATTGTGTGAAATAAAGCCCCAAACAAAATACATACATACCTTTCCTTAAGAATATGTATTCCAATTTAATTTTTTTTAATTTTATTTTATTTTTAAACTTTACATAATTGTATTAGTTTTGCCAAATATCAAAATGAATCCACCACAGGTATACATGTGTTCCCCATCCTGAACCCTCCTCCCTCCTCCCTCCCCATACCATCCCTCTGGGTCATCCCAGTGCACTAGCCCCAAGCATCCAGTATCATGCATCGAACCTGGACTGGCATCTCGTTTCATACATGATATTTTACATGTTTCAATGCTATTCTCCCAAATCTTCCCACCCTCTCTCTCTCCCTCAGAGTCCGTAAGACTGTTCTATACATCACTGTCTCTTTTGCTGTCTCGTACACAGGGTTATTGTTACCATCTTTCTAAATTCCATATATATGCGTTAGTATACTGTATTGGTGTTTTTCCTTCTGGCTTACTTCACTCTGTATAATAATTTTAAAAACCTATCCAGGTAATGAAACATGCACATTATTTTCATTTTTTTATCAGCAAATTATTTAGATACTGTTAGAAGCATGCTCCCAGAAAGGTCATATTCAACCATCCTTGTATTCATTTAGCAAACTTTATTATTGCACTAGGCTTTGGGGAAACAGGTGTTACTACTACACAGACCAGAATTATAAGATTCTCACAGTCTGTTGGAGGTGTGTGAGGTGGAGCGGAGACAAGAATACAAGTATTGTAATGAACTGCAATTTGTTCTCACAGACTATTTCAGGTAGCACTGGGGCAAACAACTGAAAGATGGCCTCGTGCTGCTGATAGAAAGCTGAAATATGATGACTGATCCTCTTATTACTTATATTTGTGCTGGTAGAAACATATCTGAATGGTAGGACAAGGTAGGTGGCTTGTAATTTTAAGCCACTATAGATGGCTTCTTTGAAGTCATAGCAAAGTCTTCCTTTTTTTTCTAGATTTTAAAAGCCTATCAGGCCTTTCAAGGCAAGATAAATTTGTTATTTGGCTTAAAATCAAATGGAAAATATTCTCTGAAGGGTAGTAAAGCCTGCAAAACATACTGGGAGACATGGTTTAATAAGTCTTTTTTTTATTGGTCCCATGCTGCGTTGCTTGTGGGCTTTCGACAGGCAGAGTATGAAGTCCTAACCACTAGACCACCAGGTAATTCCCCCGCTTGGGGTTTAGACTCCAATTATTGTAAGTAGTTTAATTTAGAATGACAGCAATGGCAAAAGCTCACCTATACGTTTCTCAGAATTATAAGCCAAGAAACAATGAAATATTGTCAGGTACATGGATTTTACAGATGACTCTTTTTCATTTGATGTTGAAAAGTCAGTAGGAGTAAAATCTTTGTGGTTCCATCTTTCCAGTTCCCTTGAGAGATTCTCTGAACATCTATACATAAGAAATCAGAAGCACTAAAACTCAATAGAGCATTTAGTGAAATCGGTGTTGGCGTACATTCTTGGCATACTTTTAAAGCTCATCAATCACATAAGGTTGTCATGTGAAACTTGAAAATAATAGCTTTTAAGATTTAAGAACCATCGGTCATCAGAAATATTTACCTCTTCCTTTTCATGGCAAACAAATGGGGGTTAGTGGGGAATTCTGTCATTCCCCTCTGTTGTGACAAAATACAATTTAAATTGCTGCTGCTAAGTCACTTCAGTCGTGTCCGACTCTGTGCGACCCCATAGACGGCAGCCCACCAGGCTCCTCTGTCCCTGGGATTCTCCAGGCAAGAATACTGGAGTGGGTTGCCATTTCCTTCTCCAATGCATGAAAGTGAAAAGTGAAAGTGAAGTCGCTCAGTCGTGTCTGACCCTCAGCCACCCCATGAACTGCAGCCTACCAGGCTCCTCCGTCCATGGGATTTTCCAGGCAAGAGTACTGGAGTGGGGTGCCACTGCCTTCTCCAAATTTAAATTGAGGTAGCCCTAACAAAAGTACCTCACCAACACATGCATATACTTCCCCTCAGATGTTCCGTTTAATATGTAGCCACTTTGATTTTTTAAAAAGCTCTAGCTAAAAGTGTAAAATGTTGCTCTCATGATCAACTTAATCTCTTATTATGAGTTTATACCATTCACACAGAAGAATCCGTTAAAGTGCTATATGTGACAATTCTCTGTAAGTTATTGGGCTTTCAAAAGAGTTTATTAGTAGTTCTTTACCATTTAAGCTTCAGAAAGAATGAAGCACTATGAAATTTTGATGTAGTGACTATAGTAAAATGATGATTTCATTAAGTCAGCTACTTCTCTGGATGCTAAATGGAAAATCTGCTGAAAATGTGGTTAATGGTAAGGATGTGGATGACAGAGCTGTAAAGAAAAGCTAGGACAATGGTAAAAGATATGGAACATAATTAATAGGTGCTCCATACATGTCTATTTCCCTTTGCCCTACTTTATAATTTTGATTTAAGCCAGCAACAAGCAGGATCAACAACTTTTATATACTTGCCTAGGAAGGGTTCATGAAAATCAATGAAGAAACCTTTGAAAAATGAACATTGCTTCATAATACTAGTACTATGGTGTAAGTCAGGAATGCAATGTCCTTGGAGTCAACATTATATACTCAGGTTCATCTTATCTTGCTGCGTTCTACATATTCATAGTCCTTTTGGTACGTACTCACCGCTGACAGCTCAACTCATTATAGCCATCCAAGGCAGACCGAAGACGTAGTGCAGACATATATCTCAGGCCCCACACTGTCAGTGAAGGACAAAGCAATCACGTAGGGAAATTTCTTCTCATTCAAGTTGGGTAATATCCAGTCCTATGCATCCCATTCTAACTTATACATCAGCATACGGCATTCTGAAATTTTGAATCGGAAATTTAAATAATTTTATATAATACATGAGAATGACTAGAAAAAAAAGGTCAAATGGAAGCATGTAAAAGGCAAGAACTATTATTTTAAAAGGAATCTGAAAGCATTATTTTGGTGTGGCAAAATACAAAGAACAGGAGTCTTTCACATTAAGATATAACTAATAATGATTACTAATGAAATGTAATAATAAATTCAACTCATATCTTGTTTATGGCTCATAATTAGCACACTTAGCAATTAACTCACAAGGGGAGATAGACTCATACCACACTATTGTCAAACACTTAAATTGAAAACAATGTTTTTTGGGGAAACAAACTAATAAGCAGAAAAATCCACAGAATACACATGGAATCCTAGCTTTCAGTATACCATGGAGAGAGAAGCTTGCACTTGGCAGTCAGGCTGCATGTGCCATGGTCAGGGTTCCAGTAGAAACCGTGTCTAGTCTGTATTTTTAAGGATGCAAGCAAGAAACCTGAGTATGGATCTAAAATAATGGAAGTTCCTTAATCTAGGTCATGGAGATTGTGGTCTTGGTAGAAAGGGAGGTGTTTGAGGCTCAGGGGCTCGTTCTTTCACTGAACATAGATCTCATCACTTCTACTGACTAAAGTGGGGGCGATGGGCCTTCGAATTGTGTTTTGTCCATCCTCAGTAGGTTTTATAAGCACTTTTATAGATTGGAAAATAGACACTCAGAGCTTAAGAAACTTACCCAAGTCATAGCAGGTTCTTAATGATGGAGTTGAAGTATTAGTAGAAGATGGACCTATAATTTGATTTTACTTATCCGTTCATGTAATGAATTGAGAAGCTTTCTTTGGTATCTTCTGAATCATTTGGGTAAGATACAAGTTTTCAGTTTCTTGTGGGTGTTGTGAAATTCATGTGAGGAAACAACTGGGAGGTTTTTTATTATTTTGGTTTTAAATTTTTTTGTTTGCTTTTGTGTTTTATTTCTGTTAGGAAATAGTGGAGGTAGTCGAGGATTGTTGATTAGCAATTCAACATCCTTAATTATTGGTTTGTTTATGTTTCTAATTCTTCTTGAATTAATATATATACATAATCTTTCTAGAGAAATTTTCTTATTGTGTTTTCATCTGTATTATTGTAAAATTATTTTTATAATTTAAAAATCTCTGCTGATCTGTATTCATGTTAATTTTTCTTTCCTATGTAGTTTGTTTTTATTTTATTTTTGTTGATAAATTCTCAAATTTGTGCCTGTTTTACATATCTTCTGGCCATGTCCTCATTATGTTTTCTTTAAGTCATAAACATTTTTGTAATTTTAGCTTATAACTGTTTTAAAGTTTTATTCTGTTCAGTCTGCCATCTTGCTCTTTCTGGATATATTTCTTTTTTTAACTTTATTTTATTAAATTGTAGTTGATTTACAATTGTGTGTTAATGTCTGCTGTAAAGCAAAGTGATTGTTATACATATATATGCACATCATTTTTCATATTCTTTTCCATTATGTTTTATCAAAGGATATTGGATATAATATCCAATAACTCCCTCTGTTATTCAGTAGGATCTTGTTATCTATTCTATATATAATAGCTTCCATCTGCTAATCCCAAACTCCCAATCCATCCTTCTCCCAGTTCCACCTCCCCTTAGCAACCACAGATTTGTTCTCTGTGTCTTTGAATCTGTTTCTATTCTGTAGATAAGCTCATTTGTGTCATATTTTAGCTTCCACATATAGGTGACATCATATGGTGTTTGTCTTTCTGTTTCTGATTTATTTTACTTAGTATGATAATCTCTATTTGGATACATATTGCCGCCAATGGCATTGTCTCCTTCTTTTTCTTTATGGATGAGTAGTCTTCCATTGCACAAATGTCTTCTTTACCCATTCATCTGTCAACAGACTTTCGGGTTGCTTCCTATTGTGAATAGTGCTGCCATGAACATGCAAATCTGGGTGCATGTATCTTTTTGAATTATAGTTTTGTTCGGATGTATGCCCAGAAGTGAAATTGCTGGATCTTTTGGAAACTCTTATTTATAGATTTTTTGGGAACCTCCATACTGTTTTCCATATTGGCTGCACCAACTTATATTCTCCAGGTGTACATTTATTGGCCATCTGTTTTACTCGATTTGGGTCATATTTGCTTCACATGCCAGTAGTTTTTAGTGGACATCTGACATAATGGGTGATTCATTCTTGAATGGATGGGACTTACTATTTTCTTTTAAAAAATGTGGAAGTTTTGTCAGGCTTGATCCCTTCAAGACTTGTTTTTAAGCTTCTTGTAGAGCAAGATAAATTTCTGTGACTATTCTAGTTTTACTCTTTAAGTTGACTCTTTTGCAGTTTCTATTGATTGCTCTGAATGCTCAGTGAGATTTCTACAATCTGGCTGCTTGGAACTTGGATGTCTCTCAGCCCTTTCTTAGGTCTGGACATTTTTCACTTACAGCCCCTTGCATTTGCTATTTGCTTGGCTTTATAGAGTTTCAACTTTACATGCACAAATTAGTATAGATTCAAACATTCAAGGGGACCAAATAAAGATTTGAAGAATTAAATCTCTATCTTGCAAATTCCCTCTGTCTCAGCCTCCTGATAAATGTGCTCTGCTCACTTGCTTCAGTCATGTTAGATTCTGTGTGACCCTATTGACTGGAGCCCACCAGCTCCTCTGTCCATGGGATTCTCCAAGCAAGAATGCTGGAGTGGATTGCCATGCCCTCCTCCAGGGAATCTTCCCAACCCAAGGATCCCCTGGAGGAGGGCACGACAAGGATGGAACCTGGGTCTCCTGCATTGCAGGCAGAGTCCTTACCATCTGAGCCACCAGAGAAGCCTTCCTGATAAACATGCTTCTTCAAGTCAGAAATCCCATCATTCTCTGCTTGCCTTCCTCATTTCTAAGCCTTGATCCAGAAATTGCCTCTAAGCAGAAAGCCAAAGCAATTGTAAAACTCACTTGGTTTCTGTTCTTTTGAGGATTATGGCAGAGAGGAAACCAATTCTCACTCCATGTTGGAAACTGTTTCTTTGACTTGCTTTTATTATTATAATCATAGTCAATGGCTTGCCTAGAAGACCTTGCCCCTCTGTTTGACTGTAAACTAAAGTGCCTTTATTCAGCTCCAGGAGAGATAGCTTTGTCCCTGCCCACCTGTGAATAGAAGAGATTCACATATGGCTTCTCAAGGCTGGCCATTCCCTTGGTGATGTTTTCCAAGACAAAGGCCCGTTCACTTTACTTCCCCACTGCCTCTCTCTGTATTCTGCCTTTTGATTTTAGTTTCTCTTTGCTTCTTTCTCTATGATCTATAAAAGAACCTGCCATCCAGACCTCAGTAAGATGGTTATTTTGAGGCCCTAGCCTGCCTTCTTCTCAGTTTGCTGGCTCCCTGATTAAAGTCTCTTCCTTGCCTCAGCACCTCATCTCTGTTTCATTGGCCTGTTGTGAAGCGAGCAGAGCGAACCTGGACTCAGCAGGATCATAGTCCTGTTCTTCAATGTCTGAAAGCAGTTTCTTATGGTTTGGCCACTTTTCTAGTTGTCTTGCAGATAAGAAAATTCCCATTTAGCTATTCCTTCATGAATGGAAGTAGACCTATATCCCACTAGTTTTAATAAGCCTTATGCATTTTTTTGCGGTTTAATCTTTGCCTGGTGGTTTAGTCGCTAAGTTGTGTCCCAGTGGGTTGCCATTCCCTTCTCCAAATTTAGTCTTTAAGGCCATGTAATTTTCAGTATTTTTTAATATATTAATTCTTTAGAAGTGGAATTTCTAGTTTCCAACAATCTGTGTTCTTGAAGATTATTTTTGTTATTGCATAATCAGTGTATTTCTTTCATATCAGTATTTGTCCTTAGATGTAGCATCCAAAATACCAGTGAAATAATGTGCTTTATTTTACTGTGCATGCAAAGTTGTGTATGTATTAATTATATATTACTGTTGAAATAATTTAATCTGCAAAGATTTGGGCTGTTTATGCTGCAAGGAGGAAGCGAATTCTGACTCCGTGTAGGAAACTGTTTCTTTGGCTTGCTTTTCATCGTTTTTATCACTATAATCATACTCTTCCTTGCCTCAACACCTTGACTCTCAGATTCATTGGTCTGTCATGAGGTGAGCAGAGTGAGCTTGGACTTGGTAACATTTACTCTATCATTTTCAGATTGAAGAGTTTCGTAACATTCCATTGTGATTATTTGATGTCTATATCTCCTCTGTATAATGGTTTCCATGCAGTAAGGTATTTTTTTGGTTCAGAATTTTTATAGCTTTTATTGTATTAATGAGCTTCTCTAGTGGCTCAGATGGTAAAGAATTTGCCTGCAATGTAGCAGACCTGGGTTTGATCCCTGGGTCAGGAAGATACCCTGGAGATGGAAATGGTTACCCACTCCAGGATTATTGCCTGGGAAATCCCATGGACAGAAGAGTCTGGCAGGCTACAGTCCATGGTGTTGCAAAGAGTTGAAAAGGACTGAGTGACTAACGCTTTCACTTTCACTGTATTAATTGTCTTGTTGTTCCATCACTCAGCCCTGTCCAACATTTTCAAACCTATGCACTGAACACCCCAGGCTTCCCAGTCCTTCACCACTTCCTGGAGCTTGCTCAAACTCATGTCCATTGAGTTGGTGATGCCATCCAACCATCTCATCCTCTGTTATCCCCTTCTCCTCCTGCCCAAAATCTTTCCCAGCATCAGGGTCTTTTCCAGTGAGTCAGCTCTTCACATCAGGTGGTCAAAATATTGGAGTTTCAGTTTCAGCATGAGTCCTTCAGTGAATTTTCAGGATTGATTTCCTTTAGGATTGACTGGTCTGAACTCCTTGTAGCCCAAGGGATTCTCAAGAGTCTTCTCCAACACCACAGTTCGAAAGCATCATTCTTTGGCGCTCAGCTTTCTTTATGGTCCAACTCTCATATCCATGCGTGACTACTGGAAAAACCACAGCTTTGACTAGACAGACCTTTGGCTGCAAAGTTATGCCTCTGCTTTTTAATATGCTGCCTAGATTGGTCATAGCTTTTCTAAAAGGAGCAAATGTCTTTCAGTTTCATGGCTGCAGTCATCATCTGCAGTGATTTTGCAGACCAAGAAAATAAAGTCCATATCTGTTTCCATTATTTCCCCATTTATTTGCCATCAAGTGATGATATTAAATGTCACGATCTTCATTTTTTGAATGCTGAGTTTCAAGCCGACTATTTCACTCTACTCTTTCACTTTCATTAAGGGTTTAGTTCCTCTTCAGTTTCTGCCATAATGGCACTGTCATCTGCATATCTGAGGTATTTGATATTTCTCCTGGCAATCTTGATTCCAACCTGTGCTTCATCCAGCCCTGCATTTCGCATGATATACTCTGCATAAAATTTTTGTATTTTTTGTATTGCTCTATATATTTTTTATTTTCAGCCTAAATAAAAAAAAAGAAAGAAAGAAAAAGAGACTAATACATTTTGTGATTGGAAAGGATTAATTGGAAAAGACCCTGATGTGGGAAAGATTGAAGGCAGGAGGAGAAGGGCATGACAGAGGTGAGATGGTTGGATGGCATCACTGACTCAATGGACATAATTTTGAGCAAGCTCTGGGAGTTGGTGATGGACAGGGAATCCAGGTGTGCTGAAGTCCATTGGGTCACAAAGAGCTGGATATGACTGAGTGACTGCAATGAACTGAACTGAATATATATTCTCTGCCCTCCCACCTTTTTTTTTTTACCTGAAGAGTCATTCTGCTATTAAAAGAATATTAATTTTCTTCCTGAAAGAACTTAAAATAACTTTAACACATCAATAGATATTTTTCATGGGGTACTCAAGACAAAAATACTGAAGTGGCTTGCCATTCCCTTCTCCAATGGACCACATTTTGTCAGAACTCTCCACCATGACCCATTTGTCTTGGGTGGCCCACCATGGTATGGCTCATAGTTTCATTGAGTTGAGTTAGACAAGGCTATGGTCCACTCAGTTCAGTTCAGTAGCTCAGTTGTGTACGACCCTTTGCGACCCCATGAACCACAGCATGCCAGGCCTCCCTGTTTATCACCAACTCCCGGAGTTTACACAAACTCATGTCCATTGAGTCAGTGATGCCATCCAACCATCTCATCCTCTGTCGTCCGCTTCTCCTGCACTCAATCTTTCCCACCATCAGGGTCTTTTCAAATGAGTCAGCTCTTCACATCAGGTGGCCAAAGTATTGGAGTTTTAGCTTCAACATCAGTCCTTCCAATGAACACTCAATATGCCAGCAAGTTTGGAAGACTCAGCAGTGGCCACAGGCCTAGAAAAGGTCAGTTTTCATTCCAATCCCAAAGAAAGGCAATTCCAAAGAATGCTCTAACTACCACACAGTTGAACTCATCTCACAGCCTAGTAAAGCAATACCCCAAATTCTCCGAGCCAGGCTATAACAACAGGTGAATGGTGAGCTTCCAGATGTTCAACCTAGATTTAGAAAAGGCAGAAGAACCAGAGATCAAATTGCCAACGTCCGTTGGATCATAGAAAAAGCAAGAGAGTTCCAGAAAAATTTCTACTTCTGCTTTATTGACTATGCCAAAGCCTTTGACTGTGTGGATCCCTACAAACTGTGGAAAATTCTGAAAGAAATGGGAATACCAGACCACCTGATCTGCCTCTTGATAAATTTGTATGCATGTCAGGAAGCAACAGTTAGAACTGGACATGGAACAACAGACTGGTTCCAAATATGGAAAGGAGTACATCAAGGCTGTATATTGTCACCCTGCTTGTTTAACTTATATGCAGAGTACCTCATGAGAAATGCTGGGCTGGAGAAAGCACAAGCTGGAATCAAGATTGCTGGGAGAAACATCAATAACCTTAGATATGCAGATGGCACCATCCTTATGGCAGAAAGCAAGGAAGAACTAAAAAGCCTCTTGATGAAAGTGAAAGAGAAGAGTGAAAAAGTTGGCTTAAAGCACAACATTCAGAAAATGAAGATCATAGCATCTGGTCCCATCACTTCATGGGAAATAGATGGGGAAACTGGAAACAGTGGCTGACTTTATTTTTGGGGGCTCCAGAATCACTGCAGATGTTGATTGCAGCCCTGAAATTAAAAGACGCTTACCATTTGGAAGAAAAGTTATGACCAACCTAGATATCATATTATAAAGCAGAGACATTCCTCTGCCAACAAAGTCTGTCTAGTCAAGGCTATGGTTTTTCCTGTATGGATGTGAGAGTTGGACTATAAAGAAAGTTGAGTGCTGAAGAATTGATGCTTATGAACTGTGGTGTTGGAGAAGACTCTTGAGAGTCCCTTGGACTGCAAGAAGATCCAAACCAGTCCATCCTAAAGGAAATCAGTCCTGAATGTTCATTGGAAGGACTGATGTTGAAGCTGAAACTCCAATATTTTGGCCACCTGATGCGAAGGACTGACTCATTTGAAAAGACCCTGATGCTTGCAAAGATTGATGGCAAGAGAAATAGGGGATGACAGAGGATGAGATGGTTGGGTGGCATTGCTAACTCAATAGATATGAGTTTAAGCAAGCTCTGGAAGTTGGTGACGGACAGGGAGGCCTATCATGCTGCAGTCCATGGGGTCTGAAAGAGTGGGAAATAACTTAGCCACTGAACTGAACTGATCAGTAGACAAACCAATTAGATCAGATCAGATCAGTCACTCACTTATGTCCGACTCTTTGCGACAAACCAATAGCTTTCCACTATTCACACACCAGTTGAGCCACAGCATTCCATGATCTCCTGCTTAGGAATCAGTCAGTTAAATTCTCTACTGAGAGAATGTGTATCATTTGGTTTCACTATTCGTAATATATTTGCCTCTTTTTTTTTCTGTAATTCCAATGCTAATATCAAGAGAGTTCAAAACAGAAATACAGGAATATATAAACTGAAGGAATATTGTACGAATTTACAGACTAGTTACTGCCGATTTTTAAATCTCGTTATTATTATCTGAGTCAGATCAGATCAGATCAGATCAGTCGCTCAGTCGTGTCCGACTCTTTGTGACCCCATGAATCGCAGCACACCAGGCCTCCCTGTCCATCACCAAC
>NW_011494868.1:1809257-1809838 GCF_000754665.1 Bison bison bison | reverse complement strand
AGACTCATGTCAGTGATGCCATTCAGCCATCTCATCCTCTGTCATCCCCTTCTCCTCCTGCCCCCAATCCCTCCCAGCATCAGTCTTTTCCAATGAGTCAACTCTTCACATGAGGTGGCCAAAGTACTGGAGTTTTAGCTTTAGAATCATTCCTTCCAAAGAACATCCAGGACTGATCTCCTTTAGGATGGACTGGTTGGATCTCCTTGCAGTCCAAGGGACTCTCAACAGTCTTTTCCAACACCACAGTTGAAAAGCATCAATTCTTTGGCGCTCAGCCTTCTTCACAGTCCAACTCTCACATCCATACATGACCACAGGAAAAACCATAGCCTTGACTAGTACCAGAGACTAAATTAGTAGGAAGGTGGCTAGAATAACAAAAACTGAAATTAATAACTTTGCATTTTGCTTAACCATGAAGTAATAATCAGTTTAGTTCAGTTCAGTTGCTCAGTAGTGTCTGACTCTTTTCGACCCCATGAATCGCAGCACGCTAGGCCTCCCTGACCATCACCAACTCCCGGAGTTCACTCAGATTCATGTCCATCGAGTTGGTGATGCCATCCAGCCATCTCATC
>NW_011494868.1:1765130-1809157 GCF_000754665.1 Bison bison bison | reverse complement strand
ATCTCATCCTCTGTCATCCCCTTCTCCTCCTGCCCCCAATCCCTCCCAGCATCAGTCTTTTCCAATGAGTCAACTCTTCACATGAGGTGGCCAAAGTACTGGAGTTTTGGCTTTAGCATCATTCCTTCCAAAGAAATCCCAGGACTGATCTCCTTTAGGATGGACTGGTTGGATCTCCTTGCAGTCCAAGGGACTCTCAAGAGTCTTTTCCAACACCACAGTTCAAAAGTATCAATTCTTCAGCACTCAGCTTTCTTCACAGTCCAACTCTCACATCCATACATGACCACTGGAAAAACCATAGCTTTGACTAGACGGACCTTTGTTGGCAAAGTAATGTCTCTGCTTTTGAATATGCTATCTAGGTTGGTCATAACTTTCCTTCCAAGGAGTAAGCATCTCTTAATTTCATGGCTGCAATCACCATATGCAGTGATTTTGGAGCCCCCCAAAATAAAGTCTGACACTGTTTCCACTGTTTCCCCATCGATTTCCCATGAAGTGATGGGACCAGATGCCACATCATTATTTTTATATTTTCAACCAAAGTTTGCAATTTATTGGCACTTAAAGAAATCTCACTAAAAATGACTTTTACATTTCAGTTCAGTCACTCAGTCATGTCCGACTCTTTGTGACCCCATGGACTGCAGCATTCCCATCTTCCCTATCCATCCAACTCCCAGAGCTTGCTCAAACTCATGTGCATAGAGTCCGTGAGGCCATCCAACCATCTCATCCTTTGTCATCCTTCTCCTCCTGCCTTCAATATTTCCCAGCATCTAGGTTAATCCCAAAGAGTCATTTCTTTGCACCAGGCGGACAAACTATTGGAGCTTAAGCCTCAGCATCAGTCCTTCCAATGAATATTCAGGCTTGATTTCCTTTAGGATTGATTGGTTTGATCTCCTTGCAGTCCAAGGGACTCTCAAGAGTCTTCTCCAATACCAGAGTTCAAAAGCATCAATTCTTCAGTGCTCAGCCTTCTTTATGGGCCAGGTCTCACATCCATACAAGACTACTGGAAAAACCATAGCTTTGACTAGACAGACCTTTGTCGGCAAAACAATGTCTTTGCCTTTTAATATGCTGTCTTAGTTGGTCATAGCTTTTCTTCCAAGAAGCAAGCATCTTTTAATTTCTTGGCTGCAGTCACCATCTGCTGTGATTTTGGAGCTCAAAAAAATAAAATCTCTCACTGTTTCCATTATTTCCCCATCTATTTGCCATGAAGTGATGGGATGAGATGCTGTGATCTTCCTTTTTTGATGCTAAGCTTCAAGCCAGCTTTTTCACTCTCCTGTTTCACTTTCATCAAGGGGCTCTTCAGTTCCTCTTCAGTTTCTGCCACAAGGATGGTGTCATCTATGTATCCGAGGTTATGGAAATTTTACCCAACAATCTTGATTCTATCTTGTGCTTCACCCCAGCCAGGCATTTCACATAATGTACTCTGCATATAAGTTAAATAAACAGGGTGACAATATGTAGCCTTGACGTATTCCTTTCCCAATCTGGAACCAGTCCATTATTCCATGTCCGATTCTAACTGTTGCTTCTTGACCTGCATTTAGATTTCTCAGGAGGCAGATCTAGTAGTACTCCAGACCACCTGGAGTACCAGGTGGTCTGGTACTCCCTTCTCTTTAATAATGTTCCACAATTTGTTATGATCCACACAGTATAAGTCTTTGGCATAGTCAATAAAGCAGAAGTAGATATCTTCCTGGAATTCTCTTGCTTTTTCTATGATCCAGCAGATGTTGACAATTTGATCTCTGGTTCCTCTGCCTTTTCTAAATCCACATTGAACAACTGGGAGTTCACAGTTCATGTACTGTTGAAGCCTGGCTTGGAGAATTTAGAGCATTACTTTGCTAACATGTGAGATGAGTGCAGTTGTGCAGTAGTTTGAGCATTCTTTGGTATTGCCTTTCTTTGGGATTGGAATGAAAACTGACCTTTTCCAGTCCTATGGCCACTGCTGAGTTTTCCAAATTTGCTGGTATATTGAGTGAAGCACTTTCACAGCATTGTCTTTTAGGATTTGAAATAGCTCAACTGGAATTCCATCACCTCCACTAGCTTTGTTCATAGTGATGCTTCCTAAGGCCCGCTTGACTTCACATTCCAGGATGTCTGGCTCTAGCTGAGTGACTACACCATCGTGGTTATCTAGGTCATGAAGATCTTTTTTGTATAGCTCTTCTGTGTATTCTTAACACCTTTTCTTAATATCTTATGCTTTTCTTAGGCGCATACCATTTGTGCCCTTTATTGTTCCCATCTTTGCATGAAATGTTCCCTTGGTAGCTCTAATTTTCTTTAAGAGGTCTCCAGTCTTTCCCATTCTATTGTTTTCCTATATCTCCTTGCACTGTTTATTGAGGAAGGCTTTCTCATCTCTCCTTGCTCTTCTTTGTAACTCTGCATTCAGATGGGTATACCTTTCCTTTTCTCCTTTACCTTCAGCTTCTCTTCTTTTCCCAGCTATTCGTAAGGCCTTCTCAGACAACAATTTAGCCCTTTTGCATTTCTTTTTCTTGGGGATAATTTTGATCACTTCCTCCTGTATAGTGTCAGGAATGTCAGTCTGTATTTCTTCAGGCACTGTGTCTATCAGATCTTATCCCTTGAATGTATTTGTTATTTCCACTGTGTAATTATAAGGGATTTTATTTAGGTCATACCTGAATGGTCTATTGGTTTTCCCTACTTTCTTCAATTTAAGTCTGAATTTTTCAATAAGTACTTCATGATCTGTGCCTCAGTCAGCTCCTGGTACTGTTTTTGCTGACTGTCAAGAGCTTCTACATCTTCTGCTCCAAATAATATAATCAATCTGACGTCAGTATTGACCATCTGGTGATGTCAACATCACAAAAACCATACAAAAACTATCTAGTGGAAAAACACACTAGACAGCTTTGCAATATAATGGATCAGGAGGAATAAGGTTTTACATGGGAGCATGCTTTAAAAAAAAAAAAATCACACTGCAGTGTTCGAGTCACAAAGTAAAATCCTAAAGTCACAGTTAGTCATGCTGACTCAAAAGCAGCTGCACAACATGAGGGTTGTGAGCTAAGTTTTCTCTGGCATAAAATGAGGACTGCATCCTGGGAGACAGTATGTCAGAAAGTTCTGAGAAACTGCTGTAAAGAGGAATGGGGGAAAATCTGTGTATATGTGATTTTGGTGAATGGCAAGTTCATGCAATCAAGCACATATTCTTTTGCAGAAGGTTCCAGCTGGTCGTAAGGAGCAGGCATCACCATGAAGGGTTTTAGTGCTTTTCTAGACCTGAGGAAATATAAAAATTGGTCTCATAAAATCACCTCCTGAAAATATCTATCTGAAGATATATTTTGCCAGTTTTGCTTATATCACAGAGGGCTTCATGTCTGATCTCTACCCTGAACTCCTTTCAGGGTGTATTGAAAGTCTGCAGCTATAGCAGGTCGTGATTTAATCCCTGTACTGGTGGATGGCAAGTGCCAATTTGTCGTGGACAGTCATTTCTTCATTCATTCAATGTATATTTTGCCTATCCTTGTGGAAGTTACATTCTAGTGGGAGAGAGAGTCAATACACAGGTTCAAAACAGGAGAGAAATAGTATATCATTATATAGGGATACATGGGGTGAAAGGTAATATAGTTGCAAAGAAAAGGTGAAGGGGGTTGAACTTCCCTATAAGTTGTCTAAAGAAGCATCACTGGGATGTTATAGGAACTACCTGAAAGAGATACTTGATAACTGTTGTCAGTATTTGGGGATGGACATTAAGAAGAGCAGGTGAAAATACTCTGAGGCAGGAATGCGTGCTCCGTCGCTTCAGTCCTGTCCAACTCTTTTCAACCCTACAGACTGTAGCCCACCAGGCTCCTCTGTACATGGGGTTCTCCAGACAAAAATACTAGAGTGGGTCGCCATGCTCTTCTCCAGAGGATCTTCCCAACCCAGGGATCGAATCCATTTCTCATGTCTCCTAAATTGGCAGGCACATTGTTTGCCACTAATGCCACCTGGGAAGCCTGAGGCAGGAATACAGCTACTGTGTTCACAGGATAGCTTGGTGACCAGTGTGGCATTATGTCAGAAAGCAGATAGGACAAGAGGAGGGACGAATTATACAGAACATTGCAGGTTTTAATGGGAAATTTGGATTTTACTATGGGTGGGTGAGACAGCAGGGATTTGACCAGAGAACTGGCATAATCATTTTTAAAAAGTATCTTTGGATGTTACGTGAAGTGTAAACTTTATGAAGGCAAAGGTTGAAACTGGAAAGCCATCAGGAGGCTGTTGTAAAAAGTAGAGAAGGTTGTCACAAGGACTCTGGTGATAGCAGTAGAAAGATGAAAAGAAATCAGATAATTGATACATTTTAAACAGTGCACTGGCTGAATTTACTGATAAACTGGAAGTAGCACGTGAAAGTCATAAAAGAATAAAGGATTTGAACTGAGCAATTAGAAGAATGGTTATTTTTCTAAAAAGCTTAATCTAGGTATATAATAATTCAAATAATTCAAGCCAAAAATTAACATGTGGAGTTGGAATTAATTACAGTGCTTATTGCCAAATCTGGCTGAACAACTGAGTCACTGGGGGGGGGGGCTATATAAAAATATAGATTCTTGGCTCTGTTTCTAGAGGATCAGATTATGTCTGAAGTAGAGTTCACATGTATATATATATATACATTTATATATATATATATATGCATGTGTGTGTGTGTGCATTAAAACAACCAAGTTGACAAGAGAAAAAATGTAATATAAATTATATTTTACTTTGCATTCCCCAATATAGAGGTATTTACTAAATCAGTAATGGGCAAACTATTGCTTACAGGCCAACTGCCTAGTTGTATAAATAAATATTTTTTGGGAACACATCCATACTTGTCTACATATTGTCTTTGTCAGCTTTCATGCTACAAGAGCAATTTTAAGTGGTTGAGACAGAAAGCACATGACTTACAAGGCTAAGATATTTATCTGGTCATTTAAAAAAAGCTTGCTGATCTTTGCTTAGAAATGTTTTTCATAAAAGAGCTGTGCATTTACATGGCAAAGAAAATGATTTGATGGGTTAAATTCAATAATTAAGAACTAGAAATGAACATCTGAAGCTGGATGTGGATTTTACTAGCTGATTTAATGCAACTCAATAAATAAGCATTGGTCACTTAATTTAAACTTGTTCTCTGTTAGTTGGTCTAGTCTCATGGACAACATGATTGCCATCAGGATCTTCACGGACATACAATCATTTAGATTAAACACTGAACAACTCTGGGGTGCTGTTTACATAGTAGATTATAATATAATTCATGCTCTTTAGTTTTGTGTAATGTGATACCTCTGATTTTCCTGTATATCTCAAATATTCCTCACTTAATTCAGTGTAGCAACCTCAGTATTTGAAAGATCATCTTGAATTTCTGCATAATTTCTAAATGCAAACTTCTTTACCAGCATGCAGAAACTTCAACAGAACATCATCCTCTGGGTCCATGATGTGTAAGAAACTTCTGTGTTGGCCTTTTTCCAGGACTTCCAGAGCAAATCTGCATTAAAATGACTTTTGTGACCTAGAAAATTCTAGATGTGGTGTTTTGCTTGACCTACCTTTACACAATGGGGGAAAAAGCACTTTGGCAGGAAATAGATCAGTGAATAGTTAGTTATTTCTCAACATAATCTGATCACTTAATGTGGTTCACCAAAGCATTTTTGCACTGTAGAAGAAAATAGCAAAAACAAATCATAAAAGCTAATGAATAATTGGTGACTCAAGATTATTTAGATAATGTTTGTAAATAAAGAAATCTTTTAAATCCAAACAATTCATGTTCTATTGCTATTATTGTTTAGTCACTAAATTGTGTCCGAATCTTTTGGAACCCCGTGGACTGTAGCCCACCAGGCTCTTCTGTCCATGGGATTTCCCAGGCAAGAATACTGGAGTGGGTTGTCATTTCCTTCCCCAGTGGCTCTTCCCTACCCAAGGATCAAACCCACATCTCCTGCTTTGGTATGTGGGTTCTTTACCACGAGCCACCATGGAAGCCCCGATCTGTTGTAAGCTAGTCAATATCCACACTAGATGAGTTAAGGAGAGTGGGTGGAAAGTTGATTGAGACTGGGAACTATACCAAAGACTGTCCCTGTGAGCTGTACAAACAAATCATCTGTTGAGCTCTAAAACCTTGCTCATTTCACTAAACCAGTAAATACAAAGAAAAACAATTTTTTTTTTTGACATAGACTCTTGAGAGTTAATTACTCTCCTATTGCTTAGGCATGCATACCTTAATGTGCAATACTTAAAAGAATCTTACCCTTTGGATGAACGGATAAAACTATTTCTTCAAAAGAATGTATAAAACAATTACAAATTAGCAGGTCATCATGAAATGCAGATTACATTCTAGTCACTCAAGACCCCTAAACCCACAGCATGAGCCTTCGTCAAGGTTTCTCAGCAAAAGGATTCAAGCTTAGATAGTACAAAGACTTTTTAAAGCTTTTAGAGACTAGGAATAATAGAAAGCAAACAGCCTTCCTGGGTTGAAGTCTACAAGGAGGAAGTGGAAGTATCAGGGGCCTGCCTTTGGAGCCTACATCCTGGAGGACACAGCCACTGCCATCAGCTCAGCACTGAGTCAGAAAGGATCCAGGGAAAAGCATGCTTGTCCTCCACTTATTCTCTATCCTCGGGCAACTTCCTGTTAATAGTGCCTCGCATCTGGTAAAGGCAACCACAAATCAGACTAAGGGATACCAGGGGGGATGAAGTCCAGGGCGGAAAGCAGGGAGGAGAAGGGTGAAGAATGGATCAAGAATGATGAGTGAGTGAAGCAAAGGGAGACCACACAGCATATCGATGTGAAAACAACAGAGACAGCATTTCTTCAGTTGAGTGCTTTCTTCGGTGTAGTTTTGTTTTGTTTTGTTTTTTTCCCTTTTGGATTGCCCCTTTTGATGTTGTTGTTATGACATGTACATTGTACAGTATTGAGGGAAAGTTAATGAAGGAACACTAGAAATTCATTTAGTTTCTTACAAAGCATGCACACCTAAAAGGTATCAACAAGTGTGACATAACATTTACAAATCACTGTATTCTCCATGCAGAACATCAGGAAGCCTGCAAAATGAACTGTACCACAGGTGAAAAGTGCCTTGAGTAGAGCCTAATCAATCTTAGACTAGCGGACAGTTGAAACTGGAAGACCTGCTGAGCACTGATGTGAGAGAGTCTAATCCACTGGATAAATTGTTCCAAGAAGAACTCATCCTTGTGAAAATATACTATCCTGATTGCAAAACCAAGGCCATCATCCAAGGCAGTTACTGGCTTTGTAAATGCCGGTAGCAAAAGTGAAATATACCAGAAGATTGAAGGTGAAGAAAGAAATAGGTGATCAAATAAAACATCCAGAGAGAGGGAAATGCCCGCCTCAGATCTGCCATCCTTATCTCTAGGACGTGGCATTCCTGTGATCTGCCTTGGCTGGTGCCCCCAAACACTGTGTTCAGATATATGTAAAAGAGAACCTAAGAGAATTTCCTCCATGTAAGTTAATAACTGTATCTTGGGATAAAGCAACTCAGAGGTCACAGAAAGTCCTAAAAGGAATGACACTGGCAATAATAATAACAGATCAGAAGACAGAGTTTATTACAGTCTTGGAGAAGAAATCTTCTTGCCTTTTGCTTTATTTAGTAAACAGCTTTAAACATTACTTTGTTAAAACACTTTATAAAATTTTAATTTACTTGAGTTGCAAGTGCAAGTGTTACTTGCTCAGTTATGTCCAACTCTTTGCAACTCCATGGACTGTAGCCCACCAGACTCCTCTGTCCACAGAATTCTCCAGACAAGAATACTGGGGTGGGTTGCTATGTCCTTCTCCAGGGGATCTTCCCAACCCAGGGATCAAACCCAGGTCTTCCTCATTGCAGGAGGATTCTTTACCATTTGAGCTACCTGGGCAGCCTTGTGTTACTCCTGCATATATAAAATATAAGTCAAGTTTAATTTCTGGGTAACTCAAGCAAAAGAAAACTAAAGAAAACGATTTTGCTTTTGGTGGGTGAGGGCTGCTACCAACAAAATCAGGTGAGAGCCCTATAATCTTTGACTCACCCAAATCCTTCATCTTTTGCAAACACAGATACGGTTTTAGAACTTGGTGTTTGTCAAAGCAAGGAGACGGATAATCTCCAATTAAATGCAAAGTTGGAGTAACTTTCTGGGCATCTTCAGTGGAAATACCCACAAAGAAAATAATTGGTGCTGTTTGTCTAACTGGATATTGTCTTTTTGTTCATAGATGCTCGTAGACCAGTCGACAGTAGCTGATGAACATGTGTCATGTGAAAACAGGAAAAGATTCAGACTTTTCCACCTTGAGTGGTTTATCTGACTCTGCAGCAGTCTGGTTGTTACATTCATTGGTCTCTTTGCTCTAATTTACCCCTTGTCATCTTTCAGGGCATTTTTGTGCAACAGGATGGTAGAATGATGGTAAAAATTACACTTAAAATTACTTATTTATTTGCTGTGCTGGGTCTTAGTTCCAACTCATGGGATCTCCAATCTTTGTTATGTTGTGTGGGATATTTTAGCTGCAGCACATAGCATCTAGTTCCTGGACCAGGAATCAAAGCCTGACCCCCTGCATTGGGAACACAGAGTCTTAGTCACGGAACCACCAGGGAAGTCCCCCAAATGGCACCTTTTAACCCTGATTCTGATAAGAGTTCTGTCACACTATGGCCTGTCTATGTTATATCCATGACAACTTGTTTCACCAATTTATGACGCATTTTATTTATCTGGAGATGGTTTATGTAATTACTGATGAAGTAATGAAGTATTTACTAACACACACAGTTTAATTGCTAAATTGTGTCCTATTCTTTCGACCCTGCTCTTCTGTCCATGGAATTCTCCAGGCAAGAACACTGCAGTGGGTTGCCGTTTCCTTCTCCAGGGGACCTTCTCGACCCAGGAACCAAATTGATGTTTCCTGCATTGCAGGAAGATTCTTTACTGACTGAGGTAGAAGGGTATCCCATATATATATATATATATATATATATATATATATATATAATATAATATATATATTACTATATACCATTTACTATATACTATAATCTAGTATTTACTAGAATATGTGTGGATATATTCTAGCAAAAACCAAATGGTATTTTTTTGAAGACTGAATAATTAATATTCATAAAAAATAGTCAAAATCTTTAGAATCCTTGACTATTATTTAGTTACTTTTTAAGATAATATTTTTTTTGTTGTTTTTTACTAAAAGCACATGACTTGTTTAAATTTTTTAGTAATACATGTTCATTAAGACAATCTGTAAAGTATGAAGACATGAAGAAAAAATGAAACTTTCTCACATCAGTGAATATGTAGTCTGGTAGATTTACTTCTTTTCTAGATATATACATTCTGTCACACATACAGACATTTTAATAGAATAAAATTATGTTATTTCACATAACACTGTGCCACATACATTTTCAAACATTTAAACCTTTAAAAATTATTTTGTTATGACATATTGTACCATTCTATTGATTTATCACAATTTAATAAATAATGGCCCTATTTGTAGAAATATATGCCTTTAAGCTTGGAAGAAAAATTATGACCAACCTAGATAGCACAGTCAAAACAGGGACATTATTTTGCCAATAAGGTCTGTCTAGTCTAGGCTATGGTTTTTCCAGTGGTCGTGTATGGATGCGAGAGTTGGACTGTGAAGACAGCTGAGCACCGAAGAACTGATGCTTTTGAACTGTGGTGTTGGAGAAGACTCTTGAGAGTCCCTTGGACTACAAGGAGATCCAACCAGTCCATTCTGAAGGAGATCAGCCCTGGGCGTTCTTTGGAAGGAATGATGCTAAAGGTGAAACTCCAGTACTTTGGCCACTTCATGTGAAGAATTGACTCACTGGAAAAGACTCTGATGCTGGGAGGGATTGGGGGCAGGAGGAGAAGGGGACGACAGAGGATGAGATGGCTGGATGGCCTCACTGACTCGATGGACATGAGTCTCAGTGAACTCCGGGAGTTGGTGATGGACAGGGAGGCCTGGCGTGCTGCGATTCATGGGTTGCAAAGAGTTGGACACGACTGAGTGACTGAACCGAACTGAACTGAATGCCTTTAAATGTTGTCTTTTACTTGTTCTTAGAAGCACAACTGTGATGAACATCAGAGATAGGTCAGAATCTACATGGGCACCTCTGTTGATTTTAGGGGCAAATTTTTTAAGAGAACATATTGAGTCAATGTTTAGAAACATTTTCAGGTTTTGATGCATTGAGCATCAACGCATTGATGCATTGAGCCAAATTGCTTTCCTAATGATTTTCATTAGTTTATGCTCCACCTGCATCAGATATTTGCTAAGATTTACATACTTTCCTTGTTTTATGTTATTTTACTAAATAACTTCAAAAATTAGCTAAGGATAAGTAGATAATGTATGGATGTGAGAGTTGGACTGTGAAGAAGGCTGAGCACCTAAGAATTGATGCTTTTGAACTGTGGTGTTGGAGAAGACTCTTGAGTCCCTTGGACTGCAAGAAGATCCAACCAGTCCATTCTAAAGGAGATCAGTCCTGAATGTTCTTTGGAAGGACTGATGCTAAAGCTGAAATTCCAATACTTTGGCCACCTGATGCAAGGAGTTGACCCATTGGAAAAGACTCTGATGCTGGGAGAGATTGGGGGCAGGAGGAGAAGGGGACAACAGAGGATGAGATGGCTGGATGGCATCACCAACTCTATGGACGTGAGTCTGATTGAACTCTGGGAGTTGGTGATGGACAGGGAAGCCTGGAGTGCTGCAGTTCATGGGGTCGCAAAGAGTCGGACACGACTGAGTGACTGAACTGAACTGAACTGAAGTAAATAATATCAGAAACTATTACATCATATTCAATATTAGGAGAATCCAATAAGAAATACAGCACACACACAAACACAGATAGAATATACATATATACCTAGAATATAAACATATAGACATACATGTATGTACAAAAGAAACGCATATAAATCAAAGTTCTTACTTTAGTAAGTACTGAAAAAGGTCTGGGTTAATAAGAACAAACAACAAATGTGGTTAAATATCTGATTAGAAAACCTAACATGTTTTGATTGCTTTTCTGCTGTAATGGAGATGGGTTTTAAGGGGAATATAAAAACGTGTGATCTGGTTGTGTGACTTTAGGACTGGGAGCATCACATTGAAGCTGTCAGCCTAGCAAATATTTTAAAAGGCTAAAAATAGCAGGTGTTGACATAGGTATGGAGCACTGTGAAGTCTGAGGCACAGCTGGAAAGGTGGAAGTACAAAATGGTCAAGGGCAGAACCACCTTGAATAGATTTCTTTGGCAACAGCTCAGAAGATGAAGGTGTGCAGAGTCTTTGATTCAGTAATCCTGTTCGCTAAGTATCTACTTGAAGGAGTTAATCACATGCCCCAAAAAACATTATAGGAATTTACACTACAGCACTGATTGCATTGATTAAAAAAAAAAAAAAAATGAAACCTCATAAAGGCCCTTTGAAAGGAAAACTGTGCTAATAAATTATTGCATATGCATAGTTCTCACATTGGAGCTCTATATAGCAGTTAAAATTAATACATGCAATCATAGATCTTTTTGCAAATAGTGTATTTTTGACACATATTTATTTAGTAAATTTTTGTAAAGTGCATGAGATTGAGTAAAAAAGTAAACCCAGAAGTTACCTTTGAAATGGGAGGGGGGAGTTCCCTGGAGACCCAGTGATTAACACTTAGCCTTCCAATTCAAGGAGCACAGGTTCGATACCTGGTCAGAGTGCTGTGATCCCACATGCCTTGTAGCCAAAAAAAAAAAAAGAAGCCAATAAAATATTAATAGAAGCAATATTGGAACAAATTCAATAAAGACTTATAAAACAATCCACATCAGAAAACAAAACAAAACAAAAAAGCTCTTAAAGTGGGAGCAAATGGAAAAAGATCAAGGAGGGGTATAAATGGGAATAGGATGTTACACTTTCCTATTTTAACACTCTAAACAAGGTAAACGTAAAAATAGCACAGAATGCTAAAACTGGTCAAATTGAGTGGTGAGTACATTAACGTGCCTTATCAGAGTCCATCTTTCTTCGTTTGAAACATTCATTTGATAACCTTTTGAAAACTGCTGATATATCATCAGACAAATCACAGTGTTTGAATATTTTCCTCTCTCATCTAAACACAGCCGCTCCCCCTGCACACCCCCTACCCCGCCCCCAGCCCGCCATCCTCTGTTGCTTTCCTTGTTCTGTGCCTATGAGGAACCAGGTGTGAAGTTTTGTCTTCATTTTCCCAGGACTTCTTTGTTGCCAGAATCTCATAATCTGAAGGCCCATGCTCACGTCTAACCATCACTTCCTACCTTCTTTGTCATCTCATTGTTTATGATTGTTTTTTCTGCCTCTTTCATTTTTCCTCCTGAGATCCTTATCAACCTCCTAGTCCATTGGTCTTTTCTTGATCTTGCAAGCTTCCCCAGTGAATAAAACTATTTTAATATTTTC
The DNA here is from genome assembly GCF_000754665.1 of Bison bison bison. NCBI lineage: Eukaryota > Metazoa > Chordata > Mammalia > Artiodactyla > Bovidae > Bison > Bison bison. The sequence continues at coordinate 1,796,526 of NW_011494868.1, read as the reverse complement.
ATTTTAGCCCTACTCATTGTTTAGAGTGCATGTTCTATCCAATACCTGTTGCTGCTGCTGCTAAGTCGCTTCAGTCGTGTCTGACTCTGTGAGATCCCATAGACAGCAGCCCACCAGGCTCCACCGCCCCTGGGATTCTCCAGGCAAGAACACTGGAGTGGGTTTCCATTGCCTTCTCCAATCCAATACCTGCAGTGACCATTTAATATTGAATTAGAATACATCTAATAGAATATATCTATAGTCAGTGGAATACAATCCAGACTCCTTTCTGTGGCCTACAAAGTCCTACATAACCTGGCATCTCTAACGTCATCCACTAGTCCTCTTCCTGTAGTCATTAAAATCCAACCGTACTCACTTTTTTCTTCTTCAGACATAAAGCTGTATTTATTCCTCATACCTTTGCACCTTTTCCTCCACTCTGCCTATTATAACCTTTACTCAGATCTTCATATGAATGGATTCTATGTTTCATCAATATATCCCATTAAATGTTATATCCTTAGGGAACCCTTTCCTTACCACTGTATCTTGTCTCCATGCCATCCTTTATTCTGTGGACTATAGCCCTCCAGGCTGATCTGTCCATGGGGTTTCCCAGGCAAGAATACTGGGGTGGGTTGCCATTTCCTTCTCCAGGGGATCTTCCTTACCCAGGGATTGAATTTGCATCTCCTGCGCTGCAGGCAAATTCTTTGCCATTGAGCCACTTGGAAAGCCTGGTGGCTTCATTGTCCCCAAGTTTTCACTTTTGTACTTTGCAATTGCCTGTCTTCACACTAGAATGAAGCAACACAGAGAAGACCACACTTTAAAAAAACCTTGTAACCATAGTCAAAAGACTGGTTTATAGATCCTCCATTTTTTTCCCTTGTCATATAAATATTTATGGAATGATCATTTTGTGTATATACAGTTTATTGCCTTTTTATTTAAATTCTTTTGGGTTTAACTCCATGAGACACTTTAATTTAAATTGATGGAGTAAATGTTTTATGACAAAATTTAAAAAAAAGAGACTGAAAAATTATCTGGTATGTAATTGATATTTAATAAATATTATTGAATGAATGAATGAACTATATGCTTTCCATACCACTGAGCAATGCATGATATTTTTTCTAGTTGATCCTTATCTGAGTGACTAATGCAGCTGTTTTAAAGCTTTTTTTGTGCCCCCAAACTTCCAGGCATGACTTTGCTTCTCTCATTTTCAGATAATCACTATGTTGCCTACTGGACTGTAAACATTAGGCCATTTATTATTTTCTCCCTTTCTTTCTTACAAGGATTTGTCCATGTGTCATCCTTTCTAGTTCCTAATGTCCTGTATTTCTCAGGAAGGCAATTTTTTCCCACTTTGGTTAAGGTTAATCCTTCCGTCTTCTGCACAATATTATAAGTCTTCCATCTGTCTATTCTTTAGCTTCTTTGTACTGTTTGCTATGCACACAGCAAATGTGCTAAATTGGCTGTGACTTGAACAAAAGCAACAACAAAATCTCTAATTCTGTTTCCTCCTCAGAATAGTGTTATCTTTGCTTCTATCGACCAAAGCTTTTCTAAAATGAATAATTTTCTCATATTGTATTTGCTTCCTCTTCTGTCATCTAGTTTTCTTTCTCTCGCAGTTTGGATCATCTCTGCTACCTGGCATCTTCCACATGGTGCAGTGGTAAAGAATCTGTCTGCCATCGCAGGAGATACAAGAGGTGCCGTTTCTATTCTAGGCTTGGGAAGATTCCCTGGAGAAGGAAATGGCAACACAAGTCTAGTAATGTTGCCTGGAAAAATCTCATGGACAGAGAAGCCTAGCAGGCTATATTCCATGAGGTTGCACAGAGCTGGACATGGCTGAGTGACTTAGCACACACACACTATTATCTCTAATTTCTTAATAATCTGCTTCTAAGAATGATCAGTTATTTAGTCACCACTGGCTTCATCTAAGAACTTGTACTGCTTATTGGTTGATACTATGTTCCATCTTCACCCTAATAAACCAGCTCCTGCCACCCAAGGGCTGGGCGTCTGTGACCCTCCAGACTTCCTTGGTTCTTATTCAGCTCTGCCACAGAGAGACAATACTGTGAGTTTTGAAGGACTAAGATAAAGAAAGGCCATAATTTTCCCGAGGCAGTGTGAAAGCTGAGGCATGGAATTATGCTCCTGTGTTTTGGTGAGTCGCCTTTTGTGAATCACCCACGTCCAAGATGCAGACAGCTGAGATTTTTATCAGTGCTTTTAGGAACTTTGGACTTTCCCTTGAGAATCATTCAAACTTTACCAACCCTTCCAAGGATTGCAAAAGCCTCCAATTATCTGTTTTAAACTCTTTATATGAGATAATTCATACAGCTTATTTTTTCAAGGCTGAAGTTTATGGATACAGTCACCATATTTTTAGAACACTCTGGAATATTAGAAAGTGTTACTGTTTTTCTCGTATTCTCAAAACTCTCTTCTCTTGATTTCTGAGCCTTGCCACACACCTTTTTTATTCTTCTTCCTGGTCTTCATGTTACTGTAACTCATTAGATCTTCTTCTTCTTCTTCTTTTTTTTTTTTTTTGCATTTTTGCCTATCTTTTCATTTACTCCTGAAATGAGAGCATTGCTTATACTAATCTTCTCAATTCCTTTTTCTTCTTAGTATACTGGCATTCCTCTATTTCACACAATCGCATCGTACCTCTTCTCAAAAACGAATCGAAAATGTATGTCTGGGCTTCACCTGTCTTCTGGATTCTCGACCGTCACTGCCACCTGCTATTAGGTATCTTTATTGGCACATCTCACAGGATTTTGTGCTGTGCTGTGCTTAGTCGGTCAGTCGTGTCCGACTCTTAGCGATCCCATGGAGTGTGGCCTGTCAGGCTCCTCTGTCCATGGAGATTCTCCACACAAGAATACTGGAGTGGGTTGCCATTAACAAACCCACCAAGCCTGCCTAACTCCTCCTGGTCTTATTATGCTGACTAGCGACATCAAAGTTCTCTCAGTTTTTCAGGTTTCATGTTCATACCTCAACTCTACTTAATATTCTTTTTACTTTTTTTAAACTTTTCAGTGCATCTTGCTTCTTATCTTTTTATTTTCTCGTGTTACTATTTAGTTTATTTACTCATTATCTTTGGTCCTAAACAGTTTCCTTGCTCTCAATCACCCCTTCCTACACATTACTCTAATAGCCCTTTTCTCAAACGTTCCTTCTGACCGTGGAACTACCAAGCCCAGTTTTCTAAAGCTTTTACATGAATGCAACACAGAATTTCACATGGTCTGCCTGGAATTTAATGTCTTCTTATGTTAAGGACTCAACTTTTTGGCCACCGTTTCCTTCCTATAATTTTCCCTGTCATATGTTCACTCACGTGTATCCTTCCCTTTAGCTGTGATAGATCAGGTACCATTCTCCCAGCATTTACCATTCTTTCCCTGTGGCAGGTGTACAATCCAACCTCAAATACACATTTCCTTCCTTTGTTCCAAATGGCAGATCCATATCTCTAAGTCAATTTAAAAAGCCCGTTCCTCCAAAAAGATACTTCTCAGATCTTCTGGTAACAGTTAATCTCTCCTTTAGGCCAGAGTCCACATTCGGTGCATTTTTGTTCCTTTAGAAAAAAATCTGTTTCATTGGTTTCTTTAAATAAATGCTTTTTCTTGCCAGATTGTGAGAAGCAAAAGCTGGGAGCTGATTCACCTTAGCTTCCCTCCTCAGCACCTCAAAGGGTGGCGGGCACACTGCAGGGGCTCCATACATGCATTTTGGATTTAATTGAATTCTGCTGAAACTTGAATCAATGAACACTCTCTAGTACAGGGATGATTACACACTGGACCTGTTCTTGTCAGCAGCTGGGGCTTGAAGCACATTTTCTGGTCAAACCTCGATGGTAGCAGCCCAAAGGGAAGTAGATGAAAAGAAGCAAAGGGCTCTCCTAAGTGGCGGGAGCAGTAGGCAGAGAGCAAACACGTGTCCTCTGGGTGGGCACTCCCTCCTCTAGTGCCCGAGAGGGAGTGGCGTTGGAGAATCACCAGCGATTGAGTGTTTGAGCATGTCGGGCTACAACCTGCTTTGGGACTTGACTGCTCTGATGTTTTTCTTTCCCTCCATTCACGCTAGGCTCATCGAAGGAGATCCTTACAGGCAACAAGTGCAATCAGCAACATCCAAAATGTTGCCTGCTCCAGCCCTTGGAGGCTGCCTTATATGGGCTTGATTTGGGGATTTTGAAATTTAAACCAGGTAGCTAACAGGTAACGAGAAAAATATCAAACAGGGCATCTAGAGAAACTCTTAGTTAGTAAACCACTTTCGTGTGCATGACATTTAACTTTCACAGCTCCCCTGGGGAGCCTGGGGGGGGGCTTATATTTTTATGTTTCTATAATGTGCTGCTTAGTTGTGAAGACTGAGGATTTTAGAGTCAAATGATCATAGATTTAAAGTTCATCTCTCTCTTTTTTAGCTTATAAATAAGAGATATTTATTTCTCACAATTTCAGAGCTTGGGAAGTCCAAGATCAAGGCAGTGGAACATTCACTGTCTGGTGAGGCATGCTTCCTGATTCACAGACAGTCGTCTCTTGCTATGCAATTACTAGCATGCACCTTTGGACTTATTGATATACATTTGTGATAGTTAATTCTACGTGCCAATTTGACTAAATCAGGAGCTGCCAGGATATCTGGGATATCTGGTTAAACATTATCTCACTGTGTGTCTATGAGGATGTTTCCAGATGAGATCAGCATTTGAATCAGTGGACTCAGTAAAGTAGGTGGCCCCACTCAGTGCGTTTATGTGGGGATTGTGGGTGGGGTTGGCCCATTCATTTAGGACCTATGAATAAAACAGGAAGGTAGAAGAAAGAGGCGTGCTTTTCTTTTACTGCTTCTTTGTTTGACCTGTGACGTCTTTCATCTTTTCCTGCCCTTAGAGTAGGATTCACGTTGTCTCTCCTGGTTCTCTGGGGTTAGGGCTCTACTGAAGCATCACCACTGGCTTCCATGGGTGTCCAACTTACAGACAGTAGATCGTGGGACTTCTCAGCCTCCATAGTCGTATGAGACAATTCCCCGTAACACATTTCCTTTTATATCCTCTTTTTTTTCTGAAATAAAATATTTATGAAACAAGTTTTGTATTTTCCTTTTCTGGGCTAAATTTAAAATTCCATAATGCTGGTATTTCTTATAGAAAAACTTAATTTGCTTTTTCTGAAGAACCCTGACTAATACAGTATCCCCTCGGTCCCTTTCTCCTCTGATTCATTCTCTGGAAAATGGATACTAACAGCATTAATTGTCCATAAGGATGTCTTGAGGAGTAAATGACTAAAGACATTTCATAAGGTTCACTTGGATACTTTCAGATAGTAGAGGAAGTTTGGGATAATGAAAGAAAAGGTCTTCGGGGTGAGAGCTATGTTAAATCATGAGCTAATTGTGGAAACTTGGGTACTTCACACACCATTCTGAGCTCTATTTTCAATACTTGGAGAACTGGGGCTGATCCTTGCTCTCATGGCTTGTATGAGGAATAGATGATGTCATCACTTTGAAAGGTACTATCTGGTAGGAAGTTGTGCTTGCAGAATTCATTCCAACAAAGTTTCCTTCATCTTTCAATGAGCCTCCTTTAATATTTTATCTATAAAATAGAGATAAATATTATCAGTCTCATGGATTTATTTTTGAGGTCAAATTAGTTTATGAATATACTTTAATACAATTTTAAAATGCTTAGTTTATATTAGGTTTTGATACATCTTTGATCAGGTTTTTACTTATCTATACCCACTGGGGAATCTTAACTCTCTCTCCAAAATATGCCAATAGATTTGGCCACTTTTTACTTTCCCCCTGATTCCACGCTGTCCCCATCTCTGCTCTTTTTCACCTGGATGACCACTTCCATCAGTGCCTCCCACAGGCTCCTCTCATCTCCATAGTGGGGGTGAGCCTTGTGTTAATATATCATCCTGCTTGTCCTGTCATACTTCTGTTCAAACCCTTGAAAAATTCTGCTTTTCACTTAGGGAAAGAAAGAGACTTTCAATGCAATACTTTAAGTGATCTGTCCCCCACAATCAATTATTTCATTACCTTTCTAGTCTCTTTAACTACAATCCTCTGCCTTGCACATTCCATTTAATTTGTGTCTGCCTCATTGATATTCTTTGATTGTGTCCTGCTAGACTCCTGGTTTGGACCGTTTATAAGGGCTATTCCCATTATCTGGGCCTCTCTTCCTTAGATATCAGGATGGTTAAATCCCTCACCTCCTTCAAGTCTTCATTGAAATATCACTATTTTTATTAAGACCATCTTGACCATGCTATTTAAAATTATATCCTCCTTCACTCTTGATCCCCTGAATTCTTTTTTCTACCTTTTCATCCATCATACTTATCAACTTATAGAACTTATTTATTTGAAATATTTTATTGTCTGTCTTATCCTATGGGAATATAAGTTCCATTAGAGGTTTAATTTTTGTTCACTGATGAATCCAAGCTTCTAGAACAAGCCATCAATAAATATTTGTTGAAATGAAGTGAACTGATAGGGACAGAGGTCGCCTTTTTAGAAAAAATTGAATTTGCAGATTATCATCAAAGGACTCAGTGCTCAGCATAGCATTATGCATACATGGAGCCATGATCAGACCATTATCACTTATATTTGCTACATTAATTTTTGGTCCTTACAGAAGCAGCCTCTCTCTCCTGTAATTGGAGTTGCTGTCCACAATTGCATTGGCATCTCTAGAGAGAAATAGAAACTTGGAGCTGACTTTTCAGAGTTCTGATAAAAAATGCATTGCTCCATGGCTGAGTGCACTTAATTTTCTTATATATTAGAATCTAATGCTTGCATCCCACATAAAGGTAAAAGCCATATGCCAAGTAGTTCTATATCCCTGGAGAATGGTCCCCTAAATTGTAAGCTCGTTTGCATTTTAAGGATGCTAACTTATCAAATTCTACTGGCAGAAATGTATTGGATATTTTTTAAAAGGAAACAAACCTACTGAATTCTCAATAGGAAAGTAGTCTGCTATATTGCCATTTTTAATAATTAAAAATCAAGCATGACTTTAGATATCCTTTATAATTCATGTTAATGATGATTGTTTGTGAAGCGTCTCTGACTTGAAATGCATGTGGTTTTGTCATATCTGGATATTGAGTCTACCTTGAGGTGCTTAGAGTGAAAAATAATATAAAATAAGTGGCTCTGGCAGGAAATTAGGAGATTCCCTTTTAGCCATGAAGCTCTTCCGTAGGGATTATAGGTTGAAAATGTCAGAAGAATCAGAGAGTGAGACTTTAAACTACTCAGGGTAGAAAGAGGGTGAGCACATTGACGCTGCTGCTAAGTCACTTCAGTCGTGTCCGACTCTGTGCGACCCCACAGACAGCAGCCCACCAGGCTCCCCCCATCCCTGGGATTCTCCAGGCAAGAGCACTGGAGTGGGTTGCCATTTCCTTCTCCAATGCAGGAAAGTGAAAAGTTAAAGTGAAGTCGCTCAGTCGTGCCTGACCCTCAGTGACCCCATGGACTGCAGCCCACCAGGCTCCTCTGTCCATGGGGTTTTCCAGGCAAGAGTGCTGGAGTGGGGTGCCATCGCCTTCTCCAACATTGACACTGGAAGGCCTTAAATACAAGAATCAGTGATGGGATTGGGATCCAACGGAAGGTCTTTTGACAGCTTTTTTTTTTCTTATTCGCATCTCAAGGTGATACTTTCATCCTATTCGTCCTCTCCTTTCCTCTTTGTTCTGTCCCGTTCTGTGCTCCTGTTTGTGGGAGTGTGGGTTTGTGCTTCTGTGTACACGTGTGTGCAGGGCTGGGAGTGATGGTGACAATCAAGGTTAAAGACGAGCAGGAAGTATTGACAGTGATTTACAGAAGCGTGGCAGTATTTTTCACTAGTCCATCTTGATTCCTTCCTCTGCCTCTCTTTTTCATGTCTTATTTCCATGTTCTCAGGACAGATCTGCATTTTCTTAATAGTAGAGAAACGTAAGCACCGTTGATAAAACAGCATGCCATTTCTTCTTCTACCAATAAGCAGTAATTCCAGTGAGTAATTTTCAGATATCTTTGGAGAAACTACTTGTTTTGATTTCTTTATATCTTTCTGGACCAGAATTGTTTCAGAAGAAAGACCTAGTCAGATATAATAGGGAAAATAAACTGCCATTTTTAAATCCTTTGAATCAGGTTAAAACAGGCTCAGAGGCCACTACTTGAGGGATCTGCATTCCCCGACCAGAGAACGACCCTTAGTCATAACAGTGAGAGCACTGGGTCCTAACCAGCGGACCACCAGGAAATATCCCCATAGGCCACTTTTAGAAGTAATCATAGGCATTAGGGAAAACTGCTATCCTCAGGAGCTGTGGTCCATTTACCTAATTTGTTAAAACAAAAACCATGGAAGGCAGATTACAAATACAGATGGGTGTCACTGTTGACATTCCTTTGAGGGGACAGACATTCAGAAAGCCCTGGAGTTGCCTCATTGAAGCCAACAGCACTATAATACTGTCAATATGACATACACAGGTCTCGATAAAGGATGAACAGAAGGCAGAGGTCAGCTTTACCGTGGGACTTGTCTTTCTATAGGCAAGAGAACTCTGATAATATCCACAGATATATTGTTTTAATTATCCGAAATAAGACTTTTCATGTTACTCATTTTTCTACAGATGTTTAGAGAGAACAGGAAGAGATGCAAACAGACAAGACAGGGACAGAAAACAAACACAAACATGCCCTTAGTCAAAAAAAAAGATTCTGATTAGACATTTTGATTAAAGAAGTAATAAAAAGATGGTGGAATTCATATAGTGGAGAATTCTCAAATCTATGACCAACAGTTCAAGTGACTGCAGGGCATATATTTATGAAGTAATATAGCAAATATTGCTAAATGTCATCTTTCTCCAAAATAGAAGGAGCAACTTTCTCATTGCCATGGCAATTTAAAGAGGGTAGAAGTAGAGAAAAGAAAACTAGCTTGTGTATGTCTTGATTGCCATGATGAGAAAGCTGAGATGAGTTACCCAAATCTCCATGAGAAAAAAACATTTCTAAGAATGAGATTTGTAGGACTGTGGAAAGACATACTGTAGTAAGTCAACTATAGATAAGTATTTTCCAGCTTTTTTCACTAAAGTAATTAAACCATGTGTATTTGCAAATTAAGGTGATAGCTCAAATAAGATGCAGCCTTGACAAAATCCATATTTCAAAACATAATTAAAGGACTGTCAATACACTGCAAAATGCAAAGCATAGCGCATTACTCTGAATGTTTTACTCTGAAGATTTGCAAAATCTTGACAGAACTGAGGGCAACATTTCAAAATAAATACTTCACTTAAATAGGTACGCCATAAAATATCTATGAAAATCTAATGGGAACTTATTCCCTCTGAGTGCCTCATATATCACTATAAATTTTCCCCCACCCAGAGAATCTATTTTAATGAGGAAGAGGAATTCAGCTCTGTGGTGTATTTATAAATTCTGAGAAGAAAGCCAATAACAATTAAAAAAAAAAAAAGACTTCAGTATTTTATTGAACTTTTTTTTTTTTTGGTCTACTTGTGAGATAACATAAGCACCAGTTCTTTAAGCCAAATAACTTGTGAAGTAACGATTAACTGTAAGACCATCATGGAGGATTTAACTATCAGATGCCAAGACTCAATTACTCTACCTTCTTTTCATTTATGTGTGGGTGCATGTATATTTGTATACATCTGTAACAATTTTTTCCACAGGTAACCATGTAGTATATTTATAAACCATTTAATCTAAATATTAGCTCACAGAGGTCATGACAACGAGATCAATGTTGAGGCAGGCCGAGCGTGGGTTGTAAAAGAATTTCCAGACACAGAGCATTTCAGAAGGGTGTGGGTTTCAGAACAAAGAGCAGAGATAATGAAGGTACTGCAAATGAAGCGAGCAGACCTCCAGACACATCGGGGAGAGTCGACAGTTTCTGTGGGTTAGTAGTCAATTTTTATGGCTTCAAGACAAGAAAAACTCCTGCTGGAAGCTTGGTGTGAGGTTACTGGCTAAGGCACGATAGGGCATTTGCTGGAGTGCGCATCTTTGCCTGATTTGGAGTCAGGAAACTTGTTAGTGATGATCAGGGAGTTTTTGGCAAAGGTTTTAAACAGGCTCAACTAGCTTGGGAGGTGACCTTGGTGCAGGGCTTGCACCTGCGCCCCTGAGGCAGGAGCCTGTAGTTTAGACCAGTAAGATTAATTGTCTTCAGTCACTTAAACTGCAACCTCTTCTTACAGTGTCTATACTTATTTATACCTACTGTAGTTGTTGTTCAGTTTAGTTCAGTTCAATTCAGTCGCTCAGTCGTGTCCAACTCTTTGCAACCCCATGGACTGCAGCACGCCAGGCCTCCCTGTCCATCACCAACTCCTGGAGTCTACTCAAACTCATGTCCATTGAGTCAGTGATGCCATCCAACCATCTCATCCTCTGTCGTCCCCTTCTCCTCCTGCCTTCAATCTTTCCCAGCATCAGGGTCTTTTCAAATGAGTCAGCTCTTTGCATGAGGTGGCCCAAGTATTGGAGTTTCAGCTTCAACATCAGTCCCTCCAATGAATAGTTGATGAGCACATACTATATCCTAGGTACTTAGTATGATTTACATGGATTATCATTAAGCTATATGACATTTCTGTATTAAATGTAATTTTATCTAAATTTTTCATGTAAAGGAATTGAATCTCTGAAGCTAAATATTCAATATCTTTTAACTAATATTTAGCAGAACAAGATATCTAACTCAAGCCTTTTTTTTTTTTTTTCCACTATAAAGCCTATATATTGGACCACATTGTCTTTTGAAATTGTTGGTCATAAGTAAGACTGTACCAAATTTAGGATTAAATTAGAAACTATTTTTATATACTTCTTCAATAAGTAAAATAAATTTCAGAATCAATGTATAAGTGTAGATTTCAAGAAATTAGTCAAAACTTTTTGGAGAAGTCTAGGTCTGTAAGGAAGTGAATTACTGTTTCAGAGTAAAGTTCTGGGGTCTCTAGTCTAAACAGATTAGAAAAGGCAAAGAGAGGTTAAAGAAAATGAGACAAAATATGAGCAGAGGATTAATCAAGGCTATTTGACTGTAAGTTTTACCAACCGAGAATAAAGAAATGGCGGCAAGGCAGTCATAAAAGTGATGATCATATGACATACACCAGAGCCAATGAGCATACAAATTATTTATTGAAATAAATAATAAGCACCCATCACATGTCATCAGACAACTTGGGAAATACTTCAAGAATCTTCTGAATTGGAGGGAAGAATGAAAGAAAGATCCTTAAATGTTCCAGAGAGAAAAATACTTTTATACAAAATAAATACATAAATAAAAGCCAGAGACTTCAGGTTTTGGTTTTTAGTCTTTATTTCCTTGTTAGCTTTTTGCTTTTATGAGCAAGAGTGGATGCTAGGGGGAAAAAAAAAAAAAAAGGAAATGCCCTCAAATTCCAAGGACACACAATTTTGAATCTAGATTCTATACTAAGCTTAAAAAGCCATCAAGGGTGATGATGAAGCACATATTTTCAGACATTTGCAAAGACATAGTCTTAGATTTAATAAATATAGTTTGAGTAACTGCATTATTCCAGGGATTCTTTTCAGCACTGAAGATAATGTGGTGAATGAAACAGGCAAGGCTCCAGCTAGATGAATCCCACATTTGAGAGGTAGGAGTTGGAAAAAATCAACTGGAAATGGAGATGGATAAAAGAGATCACAGCATCTCAAGTTCTCTGTTGATGAAAGCATCAATACCAAAGGTCTTGCCTCAAGTCATGACTGTTCTTAGCATCCTGATTCAGTCTATAACTAACACAAGATAAGTCAAAACTTCTCTGACTGGGAAGTGGTTTGTGTGTCTCTCTTTCTCTCCTTTTTTTCCTGATCCTCTTATGTGCTTCTTTTTCATGTTCAATTTCTCTGGATCTGTGATAAAGCAACATAAAATCTCTCAAAGTCGTCTCCCCTTTTGTGTACCATTAAGCAGCTGTTCTAGACTCTTTGCTACTGTTCTTTCTGAACAAATCCTAGGGCAACGAGTAACTTTGTAAGTAAACCATTTTGCATTACCATTTGTCTCTCTGAATTTAACTCTGTTACTGTTACTACAAGATTTTCTTTAACTCATTATTTCATCCTTAAATAATTGGTAGTCTATTATTTTCGTTTTAAAAACTAGTTTCTTTTTCTAACTCCTGGTAGTTCTCTCTCATCTTAGGGTCTGTTTGCTATTTTGGGCAATGTTTGCCCTTCTGCTCCCTGCTGAGATTCATAATTGTTGCTTGGCAGATGAATCTTGGCATGCCTAATCATTACTCTGAGCTTTCCACAAGCCCAATTAGCAAAGAGCAGTAGTACAGGGGGCGCTTCTCAAGCAAAACCTCAGAGCCACCCTCTGAGTTTTTAAATTTGTAGTGACTCACTATAATTATAGTTTTTCATAATTATAAGTCATCTGTGTCTATGTAAGGCTTAATCATGGTATTATATTATCCTTATTTCTCTGAGCATCAATGAGGCCAGGGCTTGTTAAGGAGCATTGACCTAACTCCATAAATATTTGTCAGAGATTAGTTGGTGGAATTTTTAATAGTCCAAGCAAAGACATCTTTAATTCAAGTGAAATGGAAACAACAGAGGATTAAAACTTACCAAAAGTCAATAATATTGAAAATAATATCTTAATAGAGAATAATTTACCAAATGAAGAATACACCAGTGAAAGATTATCAGATCTATTTTTCCCTTCCCTCTATCACACTGATATTGATGTGTAAAAGTTCTCTTTTAAAGATACCAATTCTGTGTGATATATCATTCTCAGGTTATCTTGAAGGTTGATTTTGGATATGGCCAAGTAGTTTTGAGTAGTTTAATTTAGCTGTATCAGAGCTTACTCTTCACTTTTGATTCTGTATCTGGCAGGGCTTCCCTGGTGGCTCAGTGGTAAAGAATCCACCTACCATTGCTGGAGATACAGGTTCAATCCCTGGATCAGTAAGAGCCCCGGAGATGGAAATGACAACCCGCTCCAGTATTCTTGCCTGGAAAATTCCATGGACAGAGAAGCCTGGCAGGCTATATCGTCCATGGGGTTGCAAGTGAGTCAGACACAACTTAGTGACTAAACAACAATATCAACAACATCAACAACTGGCAGGGATACAGTGCGGCATAGTGTAAAGGCAAGGAGATGGAGAAACCCATATGGGCATCCTGACTGTGCCCTTGAGAGTTGGTCACTTAACCTTTGGGAGAGTTACTATCATAAATCAGCTGTAGGTACCCAGTACAGGAGTAATAGTGGTTGGCTCATAGAACCTTTATTGAAGTTGAAGACCATGAGATTAAAGCTTAATGCCAGTTTATTACTGAAAGTTTGTTGTTAGAAGGCAAAGGTTCAAATAAAAGGAGGGAGAGATTGATTTATCAAGGTTTTGGTTTGGTTCTCTCTTGAAAGTGAAAGTTTCTCAGTTGTCTCCAACTCTTTGTGACCCCATGGACTGTATAGTATATTCCATGGGATTCATTTTCTGGGGTGGGTAACCTTTCCCTTCTGCATGGGATCTTCCCAGCTCAGGAATTGAACCCAGGTCTCCTGCACTGCAGGTGGATTCTTTATCAGCTGAGCCATAAGGGAAGCCCAAGAATACTGGAGTGGGTAGACTATCTCATCTCCAGGAGATCTTCCTGACCCAGGAATTGAACCAGGGTCTCCTGCATTGCAGGTGGATTCTTTACCAACTGAGCTATCAAGGAAGCCCTCTTCTCTGATAGCTATCAGGGAAGTTCTCTCTTACTTTATAGTAGTAAGATTTTCAAACTGTTAAAGAATTTAGGAACTGTGGATTACTATGTGTATGAAAGCAATATAACATTTCACTGTGATCCAGGAAAATTTGCTGCTCTGAGCTTAGAACTAACTTTGTTTAAATTTTCACAAAGATGGAAACAGCTATTACTAATTGTTGATACTTGGTAATTCTCTATTAAAAAGATATTGATGTAGATTCACTGCGATCCCAATGAAAATCTCAGCAAGTAATTTTGTGGATATTGGCAAACTGATCCTAAAGGAATAGACAATACACAATACTCAAGAAAAAGAACAAAGTCAGAAAACTGCATCATCTGACTTTATGACTTACTGTAAAGCTACAGTGATCAAGCCAGCATGGTTTTGATAAAAGTATAAATGACTCAATGGAAAAAATAGAGATCCCAGAAATAAACTTACCCAAATATAGTCAAGTATATTTGACAAAGGAACAGAGGCAGTGTAATGGAACAAAGATAACCTCTTAAAAAAAAGATGGATGTCTACATGCAAAAAAAAAAAAAAAAATCTAGACACAGATTTTATACAATTTATATACTTCACAAAATTTAACTTAAAATGGACCATATACCTAAATGTAAAGCATAAACTATAAAACTCCTGGAGGATACCATAGATGAGAACCTAGATGGCCTTGAGTATGGCAATGACTTTTTTGATAGAACCCCAAAGGCATGACCCAAGAAAGAAGGAATTGATAAACTGGACTTTATTAAAATTAAAAACATTTTCTCTGTGAAGGACAGTGTCAAGGAAATGAGAAGACAAGCCATAGACTGGGAGAAAATGTTTGCAAAAGCCATTCCTGATGAGAGGGTAACGGGCAGGAAGGCCAGGGGTCTCCAAACGGAGGAAACAGGCTGCAAGTGTCAGACATTTTTTTCTCTCTCGCTTAAACAGCAGGAGGAAACAAACTCTTCCTGGAAATTTCTTAAGCTATGTTAATGAAACTATGTATTTGCTTTGGAATTTGCCTTTCTTCAGAATGGTTCCACCTAAGACTAATTTTTTTTTTTTTCTTTTCTCAAACCATGGGCTGATAATCGCTCAACAAACCAGTATTCATGTCAATTGTTTTATGGCCAGGGGATGACACACCTCATGCCTTCCTATCGCAAAAATGCGCATTGTGGGAGAGGGGCCTGGTGAAACTCGTCAGCCTTGAGGGGTCTCTCTTATCTGATTAATAACTTTCAAACAGACATAAATCAGCTTGCTAAACTAGCAAAGGGGGCACTCTCCATCCCCCTTCTGATGTCCATGTCAGAATATTTCTCTGTCCCTTTTTATATTTTAATAAAACTCTGCTACACAAAAGCTCTTGAGTGATCAAGCCTGGTTCCTGTTCCTGAAGTTAAATCTTCTTCTTCAGAGATCACAAATCTGACACCGTTCACCATCAGCTATCACTGATAAAGAGCTCTTCTACAGTATACACACAGAACTCTAAAAACCCAACAATTAGAAAGCACCCCAATTAAAAACAATGAGACAAAGACTTTAATAGATATCTCACCAAAAAAGAGATGTAGATGGCAAGTAAACATATGAAATTACTCTCTACCTCGTACATCCTGAAGTAAATGAAAATAACAGTGAAATACCATGGCAAGCAGGGCTTCCTTTGTGGCTCAGCTGGTAAAGAATAAGCCTGCAATGTAGGAGACCTGGGTTCCATCCCTGGGTTGAGAAGATCCCCTGGAAAATGGAGTGGCTACCCACTCCAGTATTCTGGCCTGGAGACTTCCATGGACTATACCAGTCCATAGGGTCACCAAGACTCAGACATTACTGAGCAATTTTCACTTCACTTCACCATTACAAGCTTATTAAAATGACCAAAATCTGGATTCATTGCTGCTAAGAATGCAAAATGGTACACCAATTCAGAAGATATTTTGGCAGTTTCTTACAAAACTAAACATCCTCTTACAATAAGATCCAGCATTTGTACTCCTTGTTACTTACCCAAAGGAGTATAAAGCTTACATCTGCACAAAAACCTACACACAGATGTTTATAGTACCTTTATTCATAACTGCCAAAACTCAGAAACACCAAGCTGTCCTTCAGAAGGTGAATGGATAAATAAATTGCGGTACACACAGACAATGGAGTGTTATTCAGCATTAAAAATAAATGAGGTATCAAGCCAAGAGAAGAGTTGGAGGAAACTTAAATGCATATTTACTAAGTGGAAGAAGTCACTCTGAAAAGGTTACACCCTACAGGATTCCCTTTATAGGCATACCTTGGAGATATTGCAAATGTGGTTCCACACCACCAGAATGAAGCAAATAGCAATAAAGGGAGCCTTGTGAATTTTTGGTTTCTCAGGTCATGTAAAAGTTATGTCTATGTTATAGTGCAGTCTATTAAGTTTGCAAAAGCATTGCCAAAAGATGTATGTACCTTAATTTAAAAATGCAAAAAAAAAATTACAATAGAAACATCAAAGATCACTGATTACAGATTACCATAGCAAATATCAGTTCAGTTCAGTTCAGTTCAGTTGCTCAGTTGTGTCCGACTCTTTGCGATCCCATGAATTGCAACACGCCAGGCCTCCCTGTCCATCTCCAACTCCCAGAGTTCACTCAGACTCATGTCCATCGAGTCAGTGATGCCATCCAGCCATCTCATCCTCTATCATCCCCTTCTCCTCCTGCCCCCAATCCCTCCCAGCATCAGAGTCTTTTCCAACGAATTAACTCTTCGCATGAGGTGGCCAAAGTACTGGAGTTTCAGCTTCAGCATCATTCCCTCCAAAGAAATCCCAGGGCTGATCTCCTTCAGAATAGACTGGTTGGATCTCCTTGCAGTCCAAGGGACTCGCAAGAGTCTTTTCCAACACTACAGTTCAAAAGCATCAATTATTCGGTGCTCAGCCTTCTTCACAGTCCAACTCTCACATCCATACATGACCCCTGGAAAAACCATAGCCTTGACTAGATGGACCTTTGTTGGCAAAGTAATGTCTCTGCTTTTCAATATGCTGTCTAGGTTGGTCATAACTTTCCTTCCAAGGAGTAAGCATCTTTTAATTTCATGGCTGCAATTACCATCTGCAGTGATTTTGGAGCTCCCCAAAATAACTCTGACACTGTTTCCCCATCTATTTCCAATGAATTGATGGGACCAGATGCCATGATCTTAGTTTTCTGAATGTTGAGCTTTAAACCAACTTTTTCACTCTTCTCTTTAACTTTCATCAAAAGGCTTTTTATTTCCTTTTCAGTTTCTGCCATAAGGGTGGTGTCATCTGCATATCTGAGGTTATTGATATCAATAATGAAAAATTTTGAAATATTGTGAGAATTACAAAAATCTGCCAGAGACACAAAATAAGAAAATGCTACTGGAAAAAATAGCACTGGTTGATTTAGGTGCAGGATTATCCCCATACTTGAATGTATTAAAAACACAATATCAGTGAAGCACAAAAAAGTGAAGTGCAATAAAATGAGGTATGCATGCACATGACCCTTAATTTGCTGTCCAAATATGTGACAGGTACCAGGCAAGGCATACATATTCTTGATATGCTACATCAGATTTTACATGTTACATAAACCAGTCATGAGTTTCTTTGAGCTAAGTTGTGAATTATTAATTCCCAGGTTAACTAAGGCAATATTAGCACAATATCAGAATGAATGATTATAGAGAAGAGTAAAAATATAGTTAATTTTGTGTTTGTTCAGAGAGAAGCTATATCCCAATAACTATTTCAAATAAGTAAATAAATATCTTATTTTCACTTATTGGATTTATAACTCTTTAGTTTGTGTGTGTGGACATGATTGGACTGATGTAATGATAAAACTGACCAGCATTTGTGTATGCATATGTTAAATGCCAGATACTACAATAAACACTTTATGTGCATTGACACATTTGATCTTATGATAACCCATGTGTTGGGGAAAATTATTATGTTCATTATACAGGTGAGAATATTGTGGTTTTAAATGACTGCTTTCCTTTAGATGACATGTTACTCTTTGAGGCATTTCCAATAATGTGAGTCTACAGAAAACAAAGGTAAGGCACTTTTCTAGTAAGTGTCCATTAGTACAACAAATGGACTGAAACACAGAAATGTCAACAATTAAAAGGAAAGAGAGATTTGTGTATATTGAAGAATGCTTGCATCCCTAGGATAAACTCAATTTGATCATGGTGTATGATCCTTTTAATGTGTGGCTGGATTCTGTTTGCTAATATTGCAAAGAGTTGGACATAGTGATTGAACCACCACAACAACAGTATTTTGTCAAGGATTTTTGCATCCTTGTTCATCAGGGATGGGGTCGGGGTGGGAGGGTGAATAAAGAGGGAGGGGTATATGTATACTTATGGCTGATTCACACTGTTGTATGGCTGAAATCAACAAAATATTGTAAAGCAATTATCCTCTGATCAAAAATTTTTTAAAAAATGAGAAAAAAAGGAAAGAAAATCATGGGTTGGGCAGGAGCAGGGCAGTAAGGGGTATGTGTAGGGGAGAAGAGTTGTAGACTAGAAATGCATAGATAACCACATCAGGAACCTGGAGTTCCCTTCTGTGAAGATTTGTAACTTTATATTAACCTGTTAGTGAAAAAAGGGCCAGTATATAAAAAAGAAATCAAAGTCCTAGGGGGTTCCTTTTTGACACACTATTGTATTATCTTCAACTAGCATTTCTTAGTGGCTCAGTCGGTAAAAACAATCTGCCTGCAATGCGGGAGACCTGGGTTCAGTCCTGGGTAGGGAAGATCCCCTGGAGGAGGGCCTGGCAACTCACTCCAGTGTTCTTGCCTGGAGAATCCCATGGACAGAGAAGCTTGACGGACTACAGTCCACGGGGTTGCAAACAGTCAGACATGTCTGATCGACTAAGCACACAAAACATTTTAAGTATTCTATATGTCCCTTCCATTATAATTAACCCCAAACTTTTTAAAAGTAAGGGTGATTGGAAGGAAGTTAAATACTAGAGAACTTTCTGAGGTTAATTGCCAATTACAGAGAATGCTCTTGGAAAAAAAAGTTCAAAAAGCACTTTGCTTCTCATTTATGCAGCTGTTTGAACACAACTCAGGCAGGTCAGGATCTGTTGACCTAAATTTAGGATATTCTCTGAAGATAGAAACAATGGCAGCTACCCTGCAGAGAAGAAATCAAGAGAAATGTCACATTTTAAATTAGAGAATGACTTGTGTTTTTCCACTCAGTTGATTGCTAGAACTTTGGCTGTGACTGGTTGAAAAAAGCCAACTTGCTATTGAATATATATCTAACATTGTTTTCCAATGATCCATATTCTAAATACTTCAAATGCCTTGTCACTATTTTGTAACATTTCATATTTTAAAATAACTCATGTCAATCGCTATTAACATTTTCTTGTGTTTCTTTCTTGAAATGTTCTCAGAATATACAGACACACATACAGTACATGCTCATTTTTGCTTTTTTTCTTACAGTTATCAACATATAGTTCCTATAAATCTCTTTCCACAAATTCATACTTTCATGAAATGTAGCTTTATTTTTTTAACATTTCCATTCATGTCTTATTGGAAACATCCATTCTCCCTGGTTGCAGAAACAAGAATCTTGCCAAACTTAGGGACTCTTTATTGTTTATCCTGAAATGGCATTTTAGAAATATAGGAAGGGTTCAACTTGAGGGTTGGGAAGGAAGTAGTTACTGGACTTTGTTCAATCAACATGCGGTAGGGTGCTGCCTACCATCTCAGACATGTCATCTACAGGGGTCACTACTAAGCTCACTCTCATTGCTGTTTGCCCAGCTTCTTTGAGTCAGGCTCTGTGCATCTCCTGAGGGCACAGGAAGCGTTTTTCTGACTCAGCAGGCCGTTTTAGCATGGCAGCATCTTCCCAGATGTATCCTACAGCCATTCTTTCTACTACTTCATACACCCATTCTTTCTACCACTCCTTGGTCAGTCCCAGTGAGCATATGTGATGAGGGGATGGAGAGGCTGAAACTTTGATGTTTTTCCAGCTTCAGCTGGGAACTGAGACTCACATCTTCTGTCTTTTTGGTTAATCTTTTGGTCTTTTTGGTTAAGCCCCAGTCATCTTGGGGCTCTGTTTCTCCATTACTGATGGAGAGTTTACTAGAGTACAGGAGAAAGAATTTAGCCCCAAACAATTTGCATCTCTTGTTATTTTCATTGCTTTAGGGAAGAAGGGCCTAGGTCTTGGCATAATTGGCTTGTTAGCTTCTTGTGGTCTACCTTCCCTGAAACCATGAGGGCAGAATGCTTTACACCCTAAATCTTGAGAAGGTGGGGGAAATAGGAAGTTTGGGGTGGGAAAGGGAATGTTGCATGGGTATACATAGCAAAAGAACACGTGTCCACTACTGTATGTTGTCAACCTTTTCATAGACATACTATTTTAAGGTTGTTGATAATATTATAATAATTATGTATACTGTATTTTATGTATTTAATACTTTTTCTGTTGAAAGACATTTTTTGGCTGATATCAGTAACACTAAAGGAAAAGCCTAATACATTCATTTCCCACATATATCAATATATCTCATTCTAGTTAAATCCCTAAAAATGGAATTGCTGGGATAGTAAATAAATGCATTTTGCATTTTAAAAGTGATTGCCAAAATGCCCTCTAAAGACGTTGCTTCAATTAAAAATCCCATTTTAAATGCATATTTCATACAATTGAATTCAGTAATGGTCATAACTGATTTTATAAAAGGTATAGAATTCAGAGGCTAAGTTGGACATGCATTTTTAGTTACTTAAAATATAAATGATGATAAGAGTAATCATCATGTTGTGTTTGCATTTTGCAATGAATATCCATACACAATCTCTTTCTTGTGTTAGAAAACACATAAAATTGGTCTTAAAGATTAGCTAGACTATAAAATCTATGAGACAGGGAGCTGGTCTGTTGCTTCAGCATATAGGGATCTGATATATAAATATTTGTTAAATAAGCAGATAATAAACAAATCACAAAACTGATAAACAGTTGTTCCACTAAGATTTTCAGAAATGTTGCACAAAATCAAAGCACTGATGATTCACTTCTCCTTGTAGATAACCTTGTAGACGTGATTACCTGAGCAACGAGCTTTTTAGATTTCTCTTTGTAACAGCTTTTACTAATTCAAATTAAGTATTAATAGTAATGATATGTGGAGAGAGGCATGGTACGGATTTAGAAGTCATCTGCTAACTGCACCTTCCTGAGTACATTCTATTGATAATTCTGTGACTCTGTAACTCAAAGAGATGTAACTGCTGGGATGTTCCATTTTATTCAAGGAAAGTGATGACTGTTAGAAAACTTTTATGTGTATTAAGATGAACCCTGTCCAAATTGGACTTCCCCACTGTTCTGCAGGATTCTTATAAGGACTGTCTATATTTTACTCTTCCTGTATTTGCAGAAATATTTGCATTTCCCAGATTCTCCTTGGGTCTATCATCCAAGTTAAATAACCCCATATCCTTGTCTTTTTCACTATGATCATTTCAACTTAATTTCATTGTGTTCCTATCTGTACTCTTCTGAGTTGGTAGGAACCTCCCATATAAATAATAACAAAGTAAGTCCTGCATTTAAAGTATGCCTGTATTAAGTATTAGTATATACTGTATTAGTATTCAGTAATAATACTGTATTAGTATGAAGATCTTTGAGAGAGAAGGAGGATATATAAGATCTAAATAAGGACTTGGGTTTTAATACCTGTATGGAGAGAACAAGAGACAGCATACCGCCTAACTGAACTGGAGTAGACTATTAAGATTGAGCATACATCAAGCCAGGCCACTCAAAATGCCTTCTATTATGGAATGTTTGCCTTATTCAAGTTGGTGTCCGTGTTGAAAATTAAACTTTCCTGAGAATCTATAATTACACTTCCCCTAAAATTAAAGTGTGAATTTCTACTGCCCATGTGGTCTTGGAATCCCTCAACAAAAGTCCTTACACATTAAAATAAATGTAAGTGGTTCCTGGCCAAGGATAAACCCGCAGTACTTGTCAGAAACAGAAACAAAATTATGGCTGAAGGTTTACATTCTCAGCTACTGACACACAGCTACAGCCCTGCTGAAGATAAGCTGAGTCTGAATTAACTTAATAAGTAAGGGGGTGATTATAGCATGAGTGGGAGTCAGAAGTTATAGGAAACAGTGGGAAGAACCTCAATAAAAGAATCAAATAGAATCCCTATATATAAAAATGTGAATATTTTCTAATGTTTAAAATAATTGCTATTTTAAATGTTTGTAAAATAATTAAATTGAAAAGATTATTATCTTGGACGAGCATCCTGAAATGAAGCATGGGAGACAAAGAGATGAAAACTATATTAAAAGATTAAGGTATCTGAATGATCAGATCTCTTGATGATTTGGAGTTCATTTATAATGAGTTTATTATGAGTTACAAAAAGAAAGGTCAGGAAGAATGCTAGAGTGGTAAAAATAAAGTAATAATTAATGAGAATTTCTAGACTTGAGAAAGGTAATTATTAGTTCCCAAGACGATAATGAATTTCTAACAAAGTAAATACATGCTCAGTGTATACTTTTTAGTGTATTAGTTGTCTACTGCTATGTAATAAGTTACCCCAGATTATCCCAAAGCTCAATGGCTTGAAATAATATTTATTTTCACACAGTTTATGTAGGTCCAAAATTTGTAGCCTGGTTCTTACTCAAGATCTTTCGAAAGTTTGCAGCCATTATGTTAACCAGGGCCACAGCTATCCGAAGGCTTATCCTGGGCTGGATCCACTTCACAGATGGCTTGTTCACATGACTGGCAATTTCTTCTCCACAAGACTCTCCCAGGAATGCTTGTGAATTCTCATGATACGAGGACCAACTTACACCAGAAAAAGTTATCCAACAGAAAAGAGAGAGCTGTGTCCTTTTTATCATTTAACTTCAAAAGTCACCTAACATCAATTCTACCACATTATAGTAGTGAGAATTCAGATAGAAAGCCTGTTCCACATTCAGACAAGGAGTGTCAAAAATTTGCAGATATATTTGCAAACCACCACTTTAGACGTATTGAAATAACATTGCAAATCACCAAAGCAGACCAAAGAACCAAATACCAAGATAAGTTCATAAAATATTCAGAAATGAATTTAAACGAATAATAGATAGAACCTTAAAATCAATAATAAAATTTGGGAGGCAATTAAATAATATCTTCAAAGAGTTGAGAAAATATAACTGCCAACATAAAATTCTAAAATGACATAAACTATAATTTAAAAATTAGAAAATAATATAGATGTTTCAATCAGAAAAGAAGATGAACTAATTTATCATCATAAGGCCTTTTCTGAAAATACAGAAGAAATACTTAGGGAGTGAGACATTGCTGTTAGGAAAAGATGATAAATAGAAGAAAGAAAAAGCAAATGCATGGTTATGTCTGGATACTTGCAAAATATTTGGAACTAATTTGGTAATTACTAATTTGTTATGAGTGAAATCAAAGGATAGTTAAATACAAAATTAAAACATGGCAAATAGATGGGGAAACAGTGGACACAGTGGCTGACTTTATTTTTCTGGGCTCCCAAATCACTGCAGATGATGCAACCATGAAATTAAAAGACGCTTGCTCCTGGGAAGGAAAGTTCTGACCAACCTAGACAGCATATTGAAAAGCAAAGACATTACTTTGCCAACAAAGGTCCACCTAGTCAAGGCTATGGTTTTTCCAGTGGTCATGTATGGATGTGAGAGTTGGACAGTGAAAAAGCTGAGTGCCTAAGAATTGATGCTTTTGAACTGTGGTGTTGGAGAAGACTCTTGAGAGTCCCTTGGACTCCAAGGATATCCAACCAGTCCATCCTAAAGGAGATCAGTCCTGGGTGTTCATTGGAAGGACTGATGTTGAAGCCGCAACTCCAATACTTTGGCCACCTGATGCGGAGAGCTGACTCATTTGAAAAGACCCTGATGCTGGGAAAGATTGAGGGCAGGAGGAGAAGGGGACGACAGAGGATGAGATGGTTGGATGGCATCACCGACACAATGGACATGGGTTTGGGTGGACTCTGGGAGTTGGTGATGGACAGGGAGGCTGGCTACTGTGGTTTATGGGGTCACAAAGAGTCGGACACGACTGAGCGACTGAACTGAACTGAAGACAGAGGAAAGCAGGGATTCTTCAAAGTTAAGGTATTATAAGATCCTGACACTGTTTGGGGATGGCTAATGACTTTTATTAGTTTTGGAATTAACTTCATAAAATCAGATCAGATCAGATTTTACTTCATAAAATAAAGTAGTTCAAACAGAATACAGGACATTGCAGTTAGTATAAAAAGAAAAGGGAATAGTAGTATACTTAATCTTGAGTATTTGCAAGAGAGGGCAGCATTAAAAAAAACATGTGTGGTGTGTGTGTGTGCTCAGTTATGTCCCGCTCTGTGACCCCATAGATGGTAGCCCACCGGGCCCCTCTGTCCATGGCATTTTTCAGACAAGAATGCTAGAGTGGGCTGCCGTTTCCTTCTCCAGGGGATTTTCCTGACCTAGGCGTTCAAACCCATGTCTCTTGCATTGCAAGCAGATTCTTTACCACTAGTGCCACCTGGGAAGCTCCCCTGCTCAAAACTCCACGTGTCTAAATACTATAAATAGAAAACAAAATATGATGGAGGAAACACTGATATATAATTATCACAATCAATGCAAATTGATTTTCAAATCTGACTAAATTTTCAAATTAAGATCATTTAATGGACAAACTCCATTTATAATATTTGTAAGTAAAGGAAGTGAAAGTGAACGTTTCTTAGTCATGGCCGACCCTTTGCGACCCCATGGACTATACAGTCCATGGAATTCTCTAGGCCAGGATACTGGAGTGGGTAGCCTTTCCCTTCTCTAGGGGATCTTCCCAACCCAGGGATCCAACCCAGGTCTCCCATATTGCAGGCAGATTCTTTACCAGCTGAGCCACAAGGAAAGCGCAAACTCCATTTATAATTTTCATAAGTAAAATTAAGGAACAAAAATGTAAGAAATAAAATGATTAAATAGAGATCAAGATGGTACAGTAGGAAGATGTGGAACTCAGTTCTTCCACAAACATAAAAAAATACATCCACACGTGGACAGTTCTCGCTGACAACTAACTGGAGATTGGCAGAAAGACCTTGTGGAACAAAGGCTGTGAGAAAGATCTATATAGGATAAGATGTCTATATGGACCCTGTGGAATGTAGCTTGCCAGGCTCCTCTGTCCATGGACGCCTGCAGGCAAGAATGTTGAAATGAATTGCCATTCCCTTCTCCATGGAATCTTCCCAACCCAGGGATCAAACCCGGGTCTCCTGCATTACAGAGAGATTCTTTAGCACTGAGCCACCAGGGAAGCCCCATCAATATGGAAAAGGTAGGGAAGGAGAGATGCGATCTGGTAGAGACCAGTACACAAAGAAGAGGAAGGGGATTGCACAGACAAAGATGCTCTCTGGGGAGTAAGGAATTTGAACGATATACTGGGCTCCCTATGCTCGGGTCTGATGTCAGGAAGATGAGTTCTCTTTGTTGGTTTGAAAACCAATGGGACTAATAAGAAGGATGTGAGAAACCTAGACTCCTCTCATAAAGAGCGCACGCGCACACACACACACACATACACACACACTTGTTTACAGACATAATAATGATATCAAAAATAAATCAACTTTAATACAAACTTAATATTTGTCAAAAGGTGATTGTTATGTGATGGTGTAAATTTAAGTATATCCATCAGATATAAAATTCTAAACTTGTATTACATGTTTAAATGATCTTGAATTAAAAGCCAGTACTTTTTTTCAAAATTACAAAGAAAAATTGACAAATGATCAAAGCATAGTGAGGGATTTTATCATCTTTCAGTAACCAATAGGAAAAAAAGAAAAAAAAATTATTAAAGCTATTGAATATTTGAGCAAGGTAATTAAGAATCTTAAACCTATGTAGACTCTAATCTTAAGCTATTGCAGAATATATATTTTATTGAACTACAATTTGGAAACTTCATGAAAATTACTAAGTATCATATGATGTAAGAATTCCCAACAGATATCAAAAAACTGATATTGTATATTCTCTGTACCTCTGTATATTCAACTGACAAGGAAATCAATTAAAAGTTATATATATATATATACACACACACACACACACATATATGGATACTTAATAAACATCCTACTTTTCAGATAATAAGATATATTTTAAAATTATATTGTTTAATATATTGCTGTTTTGGTATTAAGTTAGACAGCTGAACAAAGAAAACACAACAGAAAGCCCAGGAACAGACCAAGCATATGTGAAAGCTTGAAATATGACAACTAGGACATTTTATATTAGTAGGAAAAGAAAAACCTATTCAACATGGTGATGAGACAATTGTTTATCCATATGACAAATAAGTTGAGAAATAGCCACAAAAGGTTCTTTTGTTATCATAAATAAAAATAATTTCCATATGAATTAAAGGCATAAATCTGAAATGAAAATTTTATGCTTTTAGTGGAAAACAAGAAATTATCTTCATGGCCTTTTGGTAGGTATGAGATTATACAAAAAGAACAAAGAAAAAATGAATGTAGGTTAATAAATATTACTATGTCAGCATTTAAAACATCAATATGAAAAATGTTAACACAAAGGGAAGGAAGATGTTGTAGAATAGGAAAATAAATTGTCAATTGTATAAACAAAAATGAATTATTTTTGCAATATATTAATGACTTCTACAAATCAATAAGAAAAGAGAAAGAGGTGCAAAAATATGCTGTAACAAAACTGATATTATATATGTAAAGATATGCAAATAGGAATATACACACATAAGCACATTTCAATATCATTAATACTCATAACAGTGCAAATTAAAAGAGCAAAATAATACTATTTTCATCCTGTAAGGCTGTCACAATTTCAACATACATATACCAGGACTCAGAAGAATGTTCTTTTCATTATTGTTTATAATAGTAAAATATTGAAGAAAATCAATAGTGGAAAAGATAAACTTTTTTGTAAAGGATGATTGGCATTGAAGACTGGATCAATTAATTTAGAGAGCAATGTACATATGTAAAGTTCTAAAGTTACTGGACAGTACAATTTGTTAAGTCGTGAAATATACATATAGTCAATTCAATTTTCATAGACTATTAAAATTTATATAATGCCATTTGACATATCTGTGTTTACATTTTGATATATTCACTACTGACATAGGCTATATAATATGAAACATTGCAATTTATCTGCAATTCAGAAGACTGCCTATAATGCAGGAGACCTGGGTTTGATCCCTGAATCAGGAAGATCCCGAGGAGAAGGAAATGGCTACACACTCCAATAATCTTGGCTGGGAAATCCCATGGACAGAGAAGCTTGTCAGGCTACAGTCCATGGGGTAGCAAGAGTCAGATGTGACTTAGTGACTAAATCAAACCAAGTAACTGGAATCATTTAGCTTTTTATTAGAAGTATATGTTTTATTCTTGTGAATTTGTCATTTTATATTTTTATTACAATTCCTTTCACATGCCTTCTATTTCTAACAACTGAAAGTGAAAATGAAAGCTGCTCAGTCGTGTCCGACTCTTTGTGACCCCATAGACTATACTGTCCATGGGATTCTCCAGGCCAGAATACTGGAGTGGGTAGCCTTTCCCTTCTCCAGGGGAATCTTCCCAACCCAGGGATCAAACCCAGGTCTCCAGCATTGCAGGCGGATTCTTTACCGGCTGAGCCACAAAGGAAGCCTAAGAATACTGGAGTGGGTAGCTTATCCCTTCTCCAGCAGATCTTCCCTACCCAGAATTTGAACCAGGGTCTCCTGCCTTGCAGGTGAATTCTTTACCAAGTGCTGACAGTTTAATATCCCACTTCTCACTGGAAGTAATCTCCCCTTTGTCTCCTTCTGAGAAAGATAAAGACATACCACTGTTTTCTCTGTGTGACACTGACCCTTGCCTTGTTGTCCTAGAGTGTGAGCAGCTGACTCAGGCAAAGCCAGTAATATCAGTTCTCCAGGAATTTGGAGCGAGGTTAGAGACACTGATATCAGATTCTCCATACAGTTATAGACTAGAAATTAGAAAGCAGTTATATTATGGTCCTGTTTCTTAATGGTGTCTTCCAGTGAATTTCAGAAAACTAACCTAGAAAAATAAGAGTATAGAACCAGTGCAAAGTGAAATTGAGGTGAGTAAAAACTATACATTTACTTTGCGTGATTTTCAACAAATATGTTATATTTAATGATAAAAATGGATAAAGCCGTAAATAAAGCATATTTTAATATTTTATAACATTTTAAAGTTTGAATTTCTTTTTTTTAATTTAAATTTATTTATTTTAATTAGAGGTTAATTACTTTACAATATTGTATTGGTTTTGCCATACATCAACATGAATCCGCCACGGGTGTACATGTGTTCCCAATCCTGAACCCCCCTCCCACCTCCCTCCCCATACCATCCCTCCGGGTCATCCCAGTGCACCAGTCCCAAGCTTCCTGTATCCTGATCGAACCTGGACTGGTGATTCGTTTCTTATATGATATTATACATGTTTCAATTTCTAAATGAAATAAACTGTTAGCAAAACACAATTTATAAGCACACACATACACATACAAAATAAATAGAAATTCTGAATATATCTAGTAAAAAAATGCGTTTAAAATAAAAATCTTTTCCACAGGGTAAACATCCAACTCTCAGTTAATTACATAAGTGAAGTTGATCAATTATTCTTTTATTTAACAGTTTTTATTTATATTTTTTAATTTATTGAATAAAAGATTCTTTAGATTCTATAGTTCTTTACAAGTTTAGAAGTTTCACACAGATGACTTCATATGATCCCATAATCACCCTTTTTCCCCTTACCTCTTTATTGTCCCACCACCCTTCCTTCTCCCTGCTGGTAATCACTAGTTTGTTCTCAATATCTGTGAGTCTGTTTCTTCTTTGTTCTAGTCACCAGTTTGTTGTATTTTTTTTATATTCCACACACAAATGAATCTTATTTGTCTTTCTCTGATTTATTTCTCTTTTTAGATTACCCTCAAAGTCCATCCATATTGCTATAAATGGCAAAATTTGATTATTTTTTATGGCTGAGTATTCCATCATACACACACACACACACACACACACCATAGATCTTTACTTCTTTATCTAGTAATCTGTTGATGGGCACTTAGGTTGCTTCCATATTTTGGCAATTGAAAATAATGCTTCTATCAATATTGGGGTGCATATGTCTTTTCAAATTAGTATTTTTTTTTCAATTTATATATCTAGGAGTAGAACCTCATGTGAAGAGTTGACTCATTGGAAAAGACTCTGATGCTGGGAGGGACTGGGGACAGGAGGAGAAGGGGATGACAGAGGATGAGATGGTTGGATGGCATCACTGACTCAATGGACATGAGTTTGAGTAAGCTCCGGGAGTTGGTGATGGACAGAGAGGCCTGCTGTGCTGTGATACATGGGGTCGCAAAGAGAAGAAGAAGCTGAAGTTGAACGGTTCTATGAAGACCTACAAAACCTTTTAGAACTAACACCCAAAAAAGATGTCCTTTTCATTATAGGGGACTGGAATGCAAAAGTAGGAAGTCAAGAAACGCCTGGAATAACAGGCAAATTTGGCCTTGGAATACGGAATGAAGCAGGGCAAAGACTAATATAGTTATGCCAAGAAAATGCACTGGTCATAGCAAACACCCTCTTCCAACAACACAAGAGAAGACTCTACACATGGACATCACCAGATGTTCAACACTGAAATCAGATTGATTATATTCTTTGCAGCCAAAGATGAAGAAGCTCTATATAGTCAACAAAAACAAGACCAGGAGCTGACTGAGGCCCAGATCATGAACTCCTTATTACCAAATTCAGACTTAAATTGAAGAAAGTAGGGAAAACCACTAGACCATTCAGGTATGACCTAAATTAAATCCCTTATGATTATACAGTGGAAATGAGAAATAGATTTAAGGGTCTAGATCTGATAGATAGAGTGCCTGATGAACTATGGACAGAGCTTCGTGACATTGTACAGGAGACAGGGATCAAGACCATCCCCATGGAAAAGAAATGTAAGTAGCTGCTCAGTTTTCCCAATATCACTTATTAAAAAGGCTGTCTTTTCTCTACCATATAGTTTTGTCTTCTTTGTCATAGATACATTGACATTAAGAGTGTGGGTCACTTTCTTCATCTCTATTCTTTTCCACTGATATATAACTGTTTTTGTGCCAGTACCATACTATTTGAATTATTTTACCTTTATAGTATAATTTGAGGTCAGGGTACATGGTTCCTTCAGCTCTTGTTTTTCAACATTGTTTTGGTTATCAGTCATTTAAGGAAGAAATAAAGACAGTACTTTCAAAAATTTCTTAAGTTAAAAGAAAAATAAAAGTATTTAACAGTTTGTGTGGCCAGTGTGACCTTGATAACAAAATGAAAATAGTGTTATAAAAGAAAAAAAAATACAGGCCAACTTTTCTCATGAATGTAGTCACAAACAAAACAAGTATAAACATTACTATAGCAAAACAAAATTAATGATATGTAATTTAGCAGTCAAAAGTCAATATTGATGAAATGATATATTTTAAAAATTATGGACATAACAGAATAAAAATTATAATTAATAATTCCAACTGATTATTTGTTGACAATAATAAAATTTATAAAATGGAATTTCATAATTTTTAAATTTACAAATTAAAGAATTTGAAGTTCAATATTTTACTAGTTTTAAATTCATGTCTTGTTAATGTCCATCCTGCAGTTAATGAGTGCAAGGAGATCAAACCAGTCAATCCTAAAGGAAATCAGTCCTGAATGTTCATTGGAAGGACTGATGCTGAAGCTGAAGCTCCAATACTTTGGCCACCTGATGTGAAGAACTGACTCATTGGGAAAGACCCTGATGCTGGGAAAGATTGAAGGCAGGAGGAGAAGGGGATGACAGAGGATAAGATGGTTGGATGGCATCACCGACTCAATGGACATGAGTTTGAGCAGGCTCCATGAGTTGGTGATGGACAGGGAAACCTGGTGTGCTGCAGTCCTAGGGGTCGCAAAGAGTCAGGCACGACTGAACAACTGAACTGAATGTCCACCCCAATTAACTTTCAGTCAGTCAGTTCAGTCAGTTCAGTCACTCAGTCGTGTCCAACTCTTTGTGACCCCATGAATCGCAGCACGCCAGGCCTCCCTGTCCATCACCAACTTCTGGAGTTCACTCAAATTCATGTCCATCGAGTGGGTGATGCCATCCAGCCATCTCATCCTCTGTCATCCCCTTCTCCTCCTGTCCCCAATCCCTCCCAGCATCAGAGTCTTTTCCAATGAGTCAACTCTTCGCACTG
>NW_011494868.1:1732115-1765030 GCF_000754665.1 Bison bison bison | reverse complement strand
TGATCTCCTTCAGAATGGACTGGTTGGATCTCCTTGCAGTCCAAGGGACTCTCAGGAGTCTTTTCCAACACTACAGTTCAAAAGCATCAATTCTTTGGGGCTCAGCTTTCTTCACAGTCCAACTCTCACATCCATACATGACCACTGGAAAAACCATAGCCTTGACTAGACGGACCTTTGTTGGCAAAGTAATGTCTCTGCTTTTTAATATGCTGGCAAATTTTATAAATTTTAATGCCCATTTTGATTAAAAAAATATCTTAGCAAAAAAGAACTTGATGAAATCTTCCTCAGTCCAAAGCAAATATTTTGTAAAAAGTCAAAATTAATATTGAAATATTAAAAGATTTATATCTGAAACCAACATATGATTAGAATTCCCAGTTTTATTATTTTTCTTCAGCGTTGCATTGGAAGTCCTAGTCAGTGCTATAAGACAAAGAAAATAAACATATCTATTCTTAAATATTGGAAATTAAAAAATAACTCTGCCTCTAAATACATATAAGTGAAGTCAGTCAGTCATGTCTGACTCTTTTCGACCCTATGGACTGTAGCTTACCTCTGTCCATGGAATTTTCCATGCAAGAGTACCGGAGTGGGTTGCCATATCCTTCTCCAGGGGATCTTCCTGACCCAGGAATGGAACCCAGGTCTCCCACATTGCAGGCAGACACTTCACCATCTGAGCCACCGTGGAACCCATAAATACATACAACAGGGTTATAAATACAAAGTTTTTAAAACTATATATTATTAAAAATGTTAAGTGATTTTATCAAGAATTGTGACAAAACTGGAATAAAAGCTAATTATATTTTCCTATCACAGCAACATACAATTAGAAATGGAAATTATTTGAATAGTAGAGAATTATAAATCTTAGATAAAATTCTTTAATAAATTAACACTTTTACACAGATATATATATAATCCATTACTGAACAAAATATGAAAAATTCTCAATAAATTGAGGGTTACTCCATTTTATTAGATTGGAAATCCAATTGAAAAAATATCAGTCCTTCTCAAATCATTCTGTAGATTTTATGTAGTCCCAGTAAAAAAGAACCCCAGCAGCTTTTTCTCCATCTGTGATGATTAATTTTACATGTCCACTTGATTAGGCCACAGAATGCCCAGATAGCTGGCAAAACATTATTGCTGGTTGTATACATGAGGGTGTTTCTGGAAGAGATTTGCCTTTGAATCAGTAATGAAGTAAAGAAGATCATTGTTATCAGTGTGGGTAGGGACCATCTAATCCACTGAGGGCAGAATAGAACAAAAATGTGAAAGAAGAGCAAATGTGTCCTCTGCTTTAGTTAGAACATCCATCTTCTCCTGCCCTGGGGTATCAACACTTCTGTTTCTCAGGCCTTCAGATTTGGGTGGGACTCATACCATCAGTTCCCTTGGGTCACAGTCCTTTGGATTTAGCCTGGAATACCACCACCAGCTTTTGTGGCCATTTAGCTTTCAGACAGCAGTTCCTGGCACTTCTTAGCCAATCACTCATAATAAATATCTCGCTCTCTCTATCTATATATACACGGTGAAAGTGCAAGCCACTCAGTCATGTCCGACTCTCTGTGACCCCATGGACTATACAGTTTATGGAATTCTCCAGTCCAGAATACTGGAGTGGGTAGCCTTTCCCTTCTCCAGGGGGTCTTCCCAACCCAGGGATCGAACCCAGGTCTCCCACGTTGCAGGAAGATTGTTTACCAGCTGACCCACAAGGGAAGCCCAAGAATGCTAGATTGGGTAGCCTATCCCTTCTCCAGCAGATCTTCCTGACCCAGGAACAGAACCGGTGTCTCCTGCATTGCAGGCGGATTCTTTACCAATTGAGCTATCAGGGAAGCCCCACGTATAAGGTGATATGTAAGTATATATCCATTTTGTTCTGTTACTGTGGAGAACCCTAACTAAACATTCTTCTTTGATGGGAATTAAAAACTTATTCTGAAGTTTAGGTGGAAGTGCAAAAGTTAAAGTTGCTCAGTCATGTCTGCCTCTTTGTGACCCCATGGACTATACAGTCTGTGGAATTCTCCTGACCAAAATACTGGAGTGGGTAGCTTTTCCCTTCTCCAGGGGATCTTCCCAATCCAGGGATCGCACCCAGGTCTCCCGCATTGCAGGCGGATTCCTTACCAGCTAAGTCACAAGGGAAACCTGGAAAGGCAAAGGGTACATATATTTACCAATGAAAAGCAAAGTTGGGAATACATCCACTTCCACACAGAAAAGCTTCATGTGATGGGGCACTTTACAACAATCAAAATGAAAACCTACTCTTACAAGCAACAGGAGGAGTCTCACATACAATGTGGAATTAAGAAAGCCAGAGATATGTGATAATATAGTGAAAATTTGATTGAAAAATATATACTTTCAGGTTCATAGTTCTGTTAGGAGAGGAGAGAGAGGGAAGTGACTGGGGAGAGCATGGCGGTAATTTCTGGCACTCATAATACTCCATTTCTTCAATGAGATAATAGGCACATAGATATACTATTTTGTAATCAGTGATTTATATGCCCATTTTTTTCTGCATGCATTGTTTCAATTAAGAAAATGAAAAACAATAAAAACAATTATATATTTCTATCGGCCACTTTATCTTGAAGTCTGCATTCCTAAGCAAAAATATGCATATCTTTTAACACTGCAATAAATAATGCAGCATAGACACATTATATCCAAAATACATAGAGACTGATATATACCTCAGGTTGTTTGGGAGTCAGTTACTAAAGAGCGCCTGTGTAGAAACATGGCCACAAAGCCAGCAGAAGTATGCCCTTTATGGGCTGTTACATAATTGCCTTAATCTTTGGTAGGACTTTTCCCCTGCCAGATGCCATAGCTGAAGAGTAGGAAAGCTGGTAGTGAAAATAGACTCTCTTGTACCCAAACTCAGTAAATTTAAAAGTCCCAAAGGTCATCGAATCATTAGATATATTGAAAATCCTTTGTCTATTATTTGTACATAATCAGGAATAAGAGTTTAACTAATGCCAGAAGGATCAGACCTTCTAACTTCTTGATTCCTATCACAGCAACTGTATATATTAGGCATCCAATCTATAGCATTGACATTTTTGTTAATATATTTTTGTTGTTTTATTGTGTTTGTCTTGGGGCATTGCTGGTTGCCAGGAGACCCTAGATATCCTGTCAGGCTTTGAGTCAAGGTTTCAGTTCCAGGAAAAATGTGCTGCTTTTCCGAGATGGGAGACAGAGCTTGTAAAGAGTTAAAATGAAATAATCGGTCAAGTAAAAAGTTTCCCTTTACCCAAGATAAACAAAGTAAAATCGAGTGAAATGTGCCCTTTCTCAATTATTTGGGAAATGCAGGCATGTCCACATTTGGAACAGGTGTTTCAGAACCCAGCCATCTGTTTCTCAGGGAAGCTACAAGGGAGAAAGGAACCAAAGTGGACACTGATTCATGCATGAAGAGGTTCTGACTTCCCATCTGTGTACTTAGCAAGAAAGGGAAATATTGAAAGACAAGATGGTAATTCAGTAAGTATCCAAGAGGAGGGGAATTTTATAAAGACTTCCGTCTCATTTCATCCCTCCCTGCTGTTGTAAGTGAAGGCAAAGAATCCAAATTCACTATTGGCAGATTTAGAACACACTAATGAAACCCTTAACCTCCATGCACCAGCTTTCTATGCAGTTAAATGCTATCTTAATATCTGATTGTAGGCAACTAACTTTATTTACACCATTTCTATCCAATAAAAAAAATCAATCACTATAGAAATTAAAATGCCAGAAATAGTTTTTAGAGTTAGTAGTAATAGTCACATTTGAAACTCTCAATACTGAGAATTATTCATGAACTGTAATAACTTTAGATTAACATATATAAAAATAGCAATGACATACATTCTTTAAAGCTTTTGTGAGTAAGGAGAAATCAGAAGCATTTCCATTAATGCTTTTTGCTTGCTTATTTTTAATATTAGGTTTAAAGAAGTACATTTGAGAACTGAATCACAAGGGGAAATTCAAAACATGTCAATATCCGAGTCTTAATCTTACTTGGTGTTTGTTTGGCAAGGTTCACTTACTTAACCTACTAATTTTAAAACAAAGATAAAACAGTTACTATAAATATCACATCTTATTTGTCATAAGAAATGATACTGAAATCAATTTTAACTTGACATCAGCCTCATGACAAATAATGCAACACGTTATTTCTCAACAATGCAATTTTCTTACTTTAAATCTTGTACACCCGTGGCGGATGCATGTTGATGTATGGCAAAACCAATACAATATTGTAAAGTAAAAAAAAAAAAAATATTGGAAACATCTTTGATTCTTTCTATACCTCACTTCCAAATACTACTTTATTTTCAAATCCTATCTGCTTGAATTTCAAACGCATTGCTTGAATCCCCTCTTGATTATTATAAGAGCACTCTAATTTCTTTCTTCTCCTTAGGGCTCTTATTTAATCCATTATACCATCCAGAATAATCTTTGTGATTAGGTCACTCTGCAAATAATAGGTAAAATTTATTTGGAAATTATTATAGTCCAGACATTCAAATGTTTATAAAGAAGTGTCATTTACTCTGTAGTCATTTCAAAGTTACCATTAAAATTAGTATTATTTTGATTATTAAAATTGGGTCTAGAGAGGTTAAGAATGCTTGAACCCAGATCATTTGGCTTCAAAGACCATGATTCAAAATTCCTGCTTTGCACTGTCTCTCCACCATCTTCTTGGAAAAGAATGATATAGCAAGCTCCCATATATTCATCACCAGCTTCAAATATTATCAATTCATTACCAATCTGATTTAATCTTTAACCCCAAATATTTCCCTCTCTTCATACTATTTTATAGCAAATACTAGACATTATTTAATTTTAACTTTAAATATTTCAGTGTGAATTATAACTGTACATATATTGAAACTTCTTAAAACTAGAAAACCAGTTTCACAAAAAAGTCTTAATAGCATCCATATTTTTTTATTGCATCAGAATCTAAATAAAGTCCATATATTGCAGACAGTTAACGTTTGCCTTGCCTCTTTTATTTGTAGAAATCTTCTAGCATATTTCTTCTCTCTCTTTCCCTCACTGATTTTTGATTATTTAAAAAAATATTTCTTCTATCATCCTCTTTTTTCTCCTCTAATCTGCTGACTGCAATTACATATTAGACAATTTAAGTTGTTCTGCTGCTCACTGATGCTCTTTTAATGTTACTGAATTTTTATTTTGTACTTCCCATTATTATATCTTTAAGCTCACTAATATTTACTTTTGCCATACTTAATTATTCATTTCCAAATAGGAAAAGGAGTACGTCAAGGCTGTATATTGTCACCCTGCTTATTTAACTTATATGCAGAGTACATCATGAGAAACGCTGGGCTGGAAGAAGCACAAGCTGGAATCAAGATTGCCGGAAGAAATATCAATAACCTCAGATATGCAGGTGACAACCCCCTTATGGCAGAAAGTGAAGAGGAACTCAAAAGCCTCTTGAAGAGAGTGAAAGAGGAGAGTGAAAAAGTTGGCTTAAAGCTCAACATTCAGAAAACGAAGATCATGGCATCTGGTCCCATCACTTCATGGCAAATAGATGGAGAAACAGTGGAAACAGTGTCAGACTTTATTGTTTTGGGCTTCAAAATCACTGCAGATGGTGACTGCAGCCATGAAATTAAAAGACACTTACTCCTTGGAAGGAAAGTTATGACCAACCTAGATAGCATATTGAAAAGCAGAGACATTATTTTGCCAACAAAGGTCTGTCTAGTCAAGACTATGTTTTTTCCAGTAGTCATGTATGGATGTGAGAGTTGGACTGTGAAGAAAGCTGAGGGCCGAAGAATTGACGCTTTTGAACTACGGTGTTGGAGAAGACTCTTGGAGTCCCATGGACTTCAAGGAGATCCAACCAGTCCGTTCTAAAGGAGATCAGCCCTGGGATTTCTTTGGAAGGAATGATTCTAAAGCTGAAACTCTGATACTTTGGCCACCTCATGCGAAGAGTTGACTCATTGGAAAAGACTCTGATGCTGGGAGGGATTGGGGGCAGGAGGAGAAGGGGACGACAGAGGATGAGATGGCTGGATGCATCACCAACTCGATGGACGTGAGTTTGAGTGAACTCCAGGAGTTGGTGATGGACAGGGAGGCCTGGTGTGCTGCAATTCATGGGGTCACAAAGAGTTGGACACGACTGAGTGACTGAACTGAACTGAATTGTTCATTAATTCCATCCATTGTATTTTTATCTCAGACATTGGAGTTTTAATCTCTCAATTTTTTATGTAGTTACAACATCTTCCATGTTATAAGAAATGTATCA
Organism: Bison bison bison; assembly: GCF_000754665.1. Taxonomy (NCBI): domain Eukaryota; kingdom Metazoa; phylum Chordata; class Mammalia; order Artiodactyla; family Bovidae; genus Bison; species Bison bison. Next base: position 1,758,672 of record NW_011494868.1, on the reverse strand, counting down.
TAACAACTATATAAATTCATTATCTGCTAATTTGAATATATATATATATATAGAAGTTCTAAGTTTCAGTTGATTTATTTTTCTCATTAGGGATCAAATTTTCCTTCTTTTCATTCCTCATTGTCTTTGATTAGATACCAGATATTTCAAATTTCAGAGAAGGCAATGGCACCCCACTCCAGTACTCTTACCTGGAAAATCCCATGGACAGAGGAGCCTGGAAGGCTGCAGTCCATGGAGTCACTAAGAGTTGGATACGACTGAGCGACTTCACTTTCACTTTTCACTTTCATGCACCGGAGAAGGAAAAGGCAACCACTCCAGTGTTCTTGCCTGGAGAATCCCAGGGACGGTGGAGCCTGGTGGGCTGCTGTCTATGGGGTCGCACAGAGTTGGCCAGGAGTGAAGTGACTTAGCATAGCATTTCAAATTTATCTTGTTGGGTGCTGGATATTTTGGTTTGCTATATATTTTTTCATCATAGTTAAATTACTTGCTAAGTGTTTGAGAACAAGAGCTGTGTTTAATCTAGGACTAATTTTTTCCCACTACTTGGCACAGTCCTTATAAGTACCCTACCCAAAGCTGTGTCCTTCATGAAGTTTTTCTGTCTGACCTGTGGGGACATGCACCATTGCCCTGCCTATGTCTAATATGTGCTTTATTGTGGTGATTTGGTACCTAATACACAATATTTCTGAGCAGTGTGCCTATACTTTATTAATATCTTCTACAAGTCTGGATTTGGTTTTACAGCTTGAAAAACATTTGAATAAAGCTCCATTATCACTATTTTCCAAAACAAAACTTATCCTCAAAAATGTCACAAGCATTAACCTAGATGCTATAGTATGCTTGGGCCATAGTCTGTGTTGGTAGGCATAGTTTTTTTTTTATATATATTTTTAAAAATATTATTTATTAATTTGTCTTGTCCACACCGGTCTTCACTGCTGCTCAAGCTTTTCTTTCGTTGCTGCAAGCGGAGGCTGCTCTTTAGTTGCAGTGCCCAGGCTTCTCACGACGGTGGGCTCTCTAGTTGCAAAGATGGGCTCACAGGCCATGTGGGCTTTGGTAGTTGCGGCACGTGGGCTCAGTAGCCCTGGTTCCTGGACTCCAGAGCACAGGGTCAGTGGCTGTGAACATGGATTTAGACACTGCATGACATGTGAGATCCTCCCGGACCAGGGACTGAACTCGGATCTACCGCACTGGCAGGCGGAATCTTTACCACTAAGCCATCAGGGAAGCCTGGTGGACATATTTTGTTCTTTAGCCGAAATACAAACTGATGATCTCGCCTGAGCAATTGTGAGAGACTTTAACATAAGCATCGTTTCACGATTCGTTAATAAGAAGAATAGCACTTTCCCTACCACTTTAACATCTCATCGTGTGTCATTTATTTAGGTTCTCTCACCCTACCATATGTCTAAATCATCTTGAAATTTATTATTCTACTTTGGAATCATCCACTCATAATATCCTCTGTATTTCTGAGACTTATTCCTTAGACTAAGCTCTTTGAAAGCAAGACCCATACATTTTTATTCGCATCCTTAGCACCTGGAACATTGAAGATGCATGTGTAAAGTCCTGAGGAAACACTTCAGAAACTTGTCTTGTAGCTCACCAATAATGAAATCATATTTGATATAACAGAGTTTGTCTCTTTATGGTAGAATCAAGAACACAGCTTAATATTTCTTGGTCTTGTTGTTTCTTGATTATACTGGAAATCATTACAAAAAGGGTTTCTAAAAGGCCTTAATTACAAGTAGAGGATTAGAATTAGAGAAAGTCATACGTCAATGACATCAGAAGATGGCAATTACTTCCTCTGTTCCATTTCATGTGTAGAAGCAAAATGATCTCTTCTCTCCTTCAATAAAAGAAAACAACAAGAATGACAAGCATAGGAACTCCACTTTCCAACTGTATGTAACAGAACCATTAAAATTATAAAATATTCTTTAAAAACCAGGAATGAGATGCTTTAGTTCGCTCTTATGAATCAGGATTCTTATATTAACTTAATAGAGGAATAGACTCTGTGAAATAAGTGAAAAAAATAAAGCACATGTAGTGTTATTGTCTTCTTGCTGATAGGAAACATTTTGACTGCAAATACGTATGCTCACACCAGCAGTGATACAGTTGGTTTTTGAAAATTAAGAAGTTCACCCTGTTCTCCATTAGAATGGAAATCTGCATGCACTCATAATACACATCATAAAACTGAATGTATAAAATCAGGTCACAAATTCTAATAATAAAACTTTTTGAAAACAGTGCTTAATTCAGTTAAAATTAAACCTTTGCAAAACTCAGAGTATGATTGGAGTATAATTGCATGTTTAACCCTTTACTGCTCTGCTCTATTGCAGAAAATTTTGGAAAGTTCAACTGATTTTTTTTTTAATGACAGATTTGAAACTCTGGGTTTCATCACATAGATACTTATTTATTTCATGAAAAAGATACTGGAACATTAAATTAAGTATCTTTATTACATATTTAGATAAAACATTTAGAATAATTTCAAGTTAATTGTCCCAGATTTTATTTTAATTTTTGCTAATTCTTTTCTTAACCACCCTGGCTCCACCCTAAACTTCTCATTTAGTAACCCTTTTATCCCTTTTTATTAATGTTGTGTCCACCATAGTCCCAGAATATAATCACAATTTTGCTCCCACATATTTTTTTTAATCATCATTTGATAGTTTAAGGCAGATGAACAAATCATACGTTAACCAAGAAGGAGTAGATGTGGCTAGTATTTTTCATCCAGTTGATGGCAAAAAATCCAAGGCAAAAAACACTTCTCAGAACTTGCTAACCTGTTTTAGGCTACCGTGGACTCTTATACCATATAGTTATGAGTAGGAACTCTGCAGTCAGACCATCCTAGTTAGTGGCTGCATCACACTGTGTAACTTACTTTATCTGTACATCAGTTTTCTCAGCATTCACCTGGGGATGATAATAGCCGCTATACCATTATGTTGTTTTGAATATTAAATAGGTTAATACTTGTGAACCGCGTACAGTCATGGTTTTTGCATAGGGAGCTCCCAATAACTCTTAGCTGTTACCAGCCTGCCTTTGCTTTGAGTACCCCCTGGTGTATACACTGTCTTACCTTGTACATTGTCAGTATTTTAGCAACTCAAGATCTGGAAAAATTGTTTTTCTATGTTTGGGCGTCCAACCCCTCTTGTTAGCCTGTAACAGTCACTTAAGAAATACGTTTCAGGTGCAATCACATTTCATGGACCCGTCTACAGTGACCTCTTCATTCTACCAGGGAGATTTTACAATGTCTTCTGTGCCCACCTTGTTTACCAAGCTGCTCTTTCATAGTACTTTTAAAACTTTAGTGAAAGTATTAGTCCCTCAGTCACATCCAACTCTTTGCGACCCCGTGGACTATAGCCCGCCGGGCTCCTCTGTCCATGGACTTCTCTTGGCAAGAATACTGGAGTGGGTTGCCATTCCCTCCTCCAGGGGATCTTTCCAACCCAGGAATCGATTATTTGTCAGTTTATTAGCTTTCTATTGCTGCGTAGCAAATTATCCCACAATTAGGAGCTTAAGTCCACGCAAGTTTCTTAGTTCTCAGTTTCTGCATGTCAGGAGTTTGGGTGCAGGTTAGCTGAATCCTCTGGTCAGGTTCTTACCACACTGAAATCAAGGTGTTAACCGTGGCCACAGGCTCGTCTGAGGCTCAGCACTCTTCTCCAAGCTCGTTTGCTTTTTGGCAGAATTCATTAACATACCCTTGTGTGACTGATGTTATGATCCATTTTCATGAGAGCTCTTGGTGAGGAGCTGCTGTCCGTTTTTAGAGGTCACCCTCAGGTCCTTGTCATATGGTCTCCTTCTCTCATAACACGACAGCTTACTCCTTTAATGGCAGCAAACTAGTGTCTGCTGCTGTTGCTTGTCTCCTTTAACTAATTAGGTCAGACCCACCCAGAGTTATCTCCATTTTGATTAACCTGAAGCAACTGATGTAGGGCCTTAATTAAATCTGTAAAATTTTTTCCAATTATCATGGGAGTGATATTCCATTAGATTAAAAAAATCCAGTCTACATTCAAAGGGAGGAAGTTATACAGTGTGTGTGTAATCTTGGTGGTCTTCAAATTCTGCTGATCACACTCTGTACCCTATGAAATAATGAAGAAATCAGGTACCATTTTTCTCCGTATTTCTATCACCTAGTGAGAGTCGGACACGACTGGGCGACTTCACTTTCAATTTTCAATTTCATGCATTGGAGAAGGAAATGGCAACCCACTTCGGTGTTCTTGCCTGGAGAATCCCAGGGATGGGGGAGCCTGGTGGGCTGCCGTCTATGGGGTAACACAGTCAGACACGACTGAAGTGACTTAGTAGCAGCAGCAGCAGCAGCAGTATAGTATCCAGTGGATATTTGTTGAAAAACAACAACAGTGAAGAAGAATGGATGAATGCATATTACTCTTGTGGTAATTTGCTTATGCTAAAGATAACGCTGGGCTTCCCTGATGGCTCAGATGGTAAAGAATCCGCCTGCAATTCAGGAGACCTGGGTTTGATCCCTGGATCAGAAACATCCCCTGGAGAAGGGAATGGCAACCCACTCCAGTATTCTTGCCTGGAGAATTCCACGGATAGAGGGGCCTGGCAGGGCATGGTCCCTGGGGTTGCAAAGAGTGGGACACTACTGAGCAACTAACAGCACTACTACACTACACTAAAGACAGCTTACATAGTGCAAACATACATTGAAACTGCTAATTTTGCTGAGATTTTGGACAGTGAAATATGATGCATGACTAGTTGCTTCTGTCGTGTCCAACTCTATGCGACCCTATGGACTATAGACCCCCAGGTTCCCCTGTGCTCCCCTCCAGGGGATCTTCCTGACCCAGGGATCGAACCTGTGTCTCTTATGTCTATGTTCATTGGCAGGGGGGTTCTTAACCACTAGCGCCACCTGGGAAGCCCAGTGAAGTATGGTAAAGTGGTCATTTTGATGCATGTTGATGCATGGCAAAACCAATACAATATTGTAGAGTAAAAAAAATAATAATAAAAAAAAATGTTTTCCTGGATTGATTTTAAGCAGTTTGTTACAGTTCTATTTTTCTCCATAAATCAAAATTAGTCAGAATTTTTATGGTTTCTCTACATAAACACTTACTAAAATCAAATCATTGTTTCAAACACATCCTCAAACCACTATCATTGTCTGAAACCCATATCAATCTGAATTCACAACCCCTTCGAATGAAAGTAGGGTTCCAGGATGTTCTAGGAGGTGGCTGGTGTCTAATCGGTTTCCCCTCTGAGTATAAGAGGGTCTTCCCTGGTGGCTAAGACAGTAAAGAATCTGTCTCCTATGTAGGAGAACCAGGTTCGATCCCTGGTAGGGAAGATCCCCTGGAGAATGGAATGGCTACCCTTTCCAGTATTCTTGTCTAGAGAATTCCATGGACAGAAGAGCCTGGTGGGCTACAGTCCATGGGGTCACAAAGAGTTGGGCACAACTGGGCAACTAACACTTTCACACTTTCACAGAGTATAGGAACTATACATCTATCAATTTTGATAGATGTTTGAAGAAATAAATGCATATTTTTTGTTTATTTGAATATTCCCTAAGAAACATCCAAATGGAATATAACTGAATGTAAGTACATTGACAATTTAAAACGGGAAAGGACTAGTTGGGCCATATGAATGATATGAACTTTTACTATGTCCTATAACAGGTACGTGAGACCAGAGTCAAACCTATAAGTTTTAATGTTCTCCAAATTCTAAAGATCTCTTTTAAATTTTTCATTTCTAAGTAGTTGGAACAGTATTTACACATAAGGAGAATGGAGTATTTTAATTTCCTTGTTCTGATTGCCTTCAGGAGAGTTCAGGAAAATGCTAACTTCATTTTCAGTTTGCCCCCTCTTCTCCCTGAGACATTTCTTTTCATCTGATTCACAGGTCAGGGTCAACTATTAATGTTTTATATTTTGAGGGACATTCTGAATCTAAATACCAGTGACATAGACCAAACCAATTTGGAACAATGTTAAAAAAAAATACCACTGTAACACAAATAAAAGAAAAGGCAATAGTGCATTAAAGTGCTTTTTATGCATGCTTTTGCATAATTTTTCTGCATAATTGGCTATTAACCTTTGTTATCCCTCAAGTCCTGTACCTTCAAACTGATTTTCTTTCCAAATGGAGGGGACACTGATTATTATTATTTTTTCTTGAAGTGCCTCCATTTTGGCCCTTATAAACTTTGCCTAGTGAGAAAAATTAGTATTTCCACTGAAGAATATGCATTAAGAGTTCATTCATACTGATTTGCACATAGGAGAAGCCATTTGGGTAAGAATCAATTTACTAGAAGTGTATATATGTTGCACCATGACTTTTGCTTTAAGATATTATCGAAAATATTTTTTAAAGAGTGACAGTTATGAGGTTGCCTGCAATACTTTGAGGGAACATGGATATTTAGAGAGATCTAGACTCTGCCTGTTCTTACCCACCTATACATTTTTGGAAATGTTGCTCCCAGTAAACTCAACACTACATGACAATAAGTGTATCAAATCTTCTTGAAAATCCTGCAACATTACATTATTTCTTAGGTCTTCCCTTGAAACCTTAGTAAATCTGGTTTAGAATAGATTTTAAATAGGCTTGGAAACTTGAAGGAGTAATCTTTAGTTACTTCAATAATACATAGATGGGGCTAATCCCACTGCCAAGTGATTCTTGAATGAGTACTTAATCTGTATTTTTGAACTGCTTTGGCAAACAAAAATACAAGTTTAAGACATTTGGCATCTCAGAAACCTCCTAATAATAATATAGCTTGTTGTGTTAGGTCTTTTTTACAAATTCTTTTTCTCGGATTTCTCATGATTAAAAAGCAGTACTTCTAAACTCTAGATGTACATCAAATCACTTTATTATTATTATTTTTGAACAATGCTCATATCTAGTCTCTACATCATACCAATCAAATAAGAAATTCTGCAGATAGGACCAGATATTAGTATTTCTTAAAGTTCCCTAGAAACTTTTAATATGAAGACAGGGTTTATAATCTTTGGAATAAGAAGAATGATTTTTCCATCAGTGCACACACAACTGAAAATTACACTGTAATTTATGTGTCCACTTTTGAGTAATGCTTTTATCAAAGATATCTGTAACATATTATAAAATATATGAACTCAGTGAAAGTCCAACTTTCATAGGGAAAGGGAATATGGCATATGGCATAGGGAAAGATGGTGGATTTGTCACTAAGTTGTGTCTGACTCTTACGATCCCATGGACTATAGCCCATCATGTTCCTCTGTCCAGGCAAGAATACTGGAGTGGGTTACCATTTCCTCCTCCAGGGCATCTTCCTAACCCAGGGATAAAACCCAGGTCCTTTGCATTCCAGGCAGATTCTTTACCGACTGAGCCAATAGGGAAGCCCTAGGGAGAAGGTAAGTTGTTTTTTATGCAGTTCAAGGGTGAGACTAGAGATCTCTTCAAGAAAATTAGAGATATGAAGGGGACATTTCATGCAAAGATGGGCTTGATAAAGGACAGAAATGGTATGGACCGAACAGAAGCAGAAGATATTAAGAAGAGATGGCAAGAATATACAGAAGAACTGTACAAAAAAGATTTCATGACCCAGATAATCATGATGGTGTGATCACTCAGAGCGAGATATCCTGGAATGCAAATTCAAGTGGGCCTTAGAAAGCATCACTATGAACAAAGCTAGTGGAGGTGATGGAATTCCAGTTGAGCTATTTCAAATCCTGAAAGATAATGCTGTGAAAGTGCTGCACTCAATATGCCAGCAAATTTGGAAAACTCAGCAGTGGCCACAGGACTGGAAAAGGTCAGTTTTCATCCCAGTCCCAAAGAAAGGCAATGCCAAAGAATGCTCAAACTACCACACAATTGTACTCATATCACACGCTAGTAAAGTAATGCTCAAAATTCTCCAAGCCAGGCTTTAGCAATACGTGAAGTGTGAAATTCCAGATGGTCAAGCTGGTTTTAGGAAAAGCAGAGGAATCAGAGATCAAATTGCCAACATCCACTAGATCATGGATAAAGCAAGAGAGTTCCAGAAAAACATCTATTTCTGCTTTATTGGTTATGCCAAAGCCTTTGACTGTGTGGATCACAATAAACTGGAAAATTCTGAAAGAGATGGGAATACCAGACCGCCTGACCTGCCTCTTGAGAAACCTATATGCAGGTCAGGAAGCAACAGTTAGAACTGGACATGGAACAACAGACTGGTTCCAAATAGGAAAAGGAGTACCTCAAGGCTATATATTGTCACCCTGCTTATTTAACTTCTATGCAGAGTACATCATGAGAAATGCTGGGCTGGAAGAAGCAAAAGCTGGAATTAAGATTGCCAGGAGAACTATCAATAACCTCAGGTATGCAGATGATACCACCCTTATGGCAGAAAGTGAAGAGGAACTAAAAGCCTCTTGATGAAAGTGAAAGAGGAGAGTTAAAAAGTTGGCCTAAAGCTCAACATTCAGAAAACTAAGATCATGGCACCTGGTCCCATCACTTCATGGGGAATCGATGTGGAAACAGTGTCAGACTTTATTTTTTTGGGCTCCAACATCACTGCAGATGGTGATTGCAGCCATGAAATTAAAAGACGCTTACTCCTCAGAAGGAAAGTTATGACCAACCTAGATAGCATATTCAAAAGCAGAGACATTATTTTGCCAAGAAAGGTCTGTCTTAGTTAAGGCTATGGTTTTCCCTGTGGTCATGTATGGATGTGAGAGTTGGACTCTGAAGAAAGCTGAGTGCCAAAAAATTGATGTTTTTTAACTGTGGTGCTGGAGAAGACTCTTGTGAGTCCCTTGGACTGCAAGGAGATCCAACCAGTCCATCCTAAAGGAGACCAGTCCTGGGTGTTCATTGGAAGGACTGATGCTAAAGCTGAAACTCCAGTACTTTGGCCACCTCATGCGAAGAGTTGACTCATTGGAAAAGACTCTGATGCTGGGAGGGATTGGGGGCAGGAGGAGAAGGGGACGACAGAGGATGAGATGGCTGGATGGCATCACCGACTCGATGGACATGAGTTTGAGTGAACTCCGGGAGTTGGTGATGGACAGGGAGGCCTGGTGTGCTGCAATTCATTGGGTCGCAAAGAGTCAGACACGACTGAGTGAATTGAACTGAACTGAAGTGTGAGGCAAATCAAGAACGGGGTCTTGGGCTCTGATAACTAAGTTGTGAGAATCCTTTCTCAGTATTATCCAAATACAATGCTGCTGCTGCTGCTGCTGCTAAGTCGCTTCAGTTGTGTCTGACTCTAAATACAAACTATAAATACAATGATTTATAGTAAACAAGACTACAGGGATCCACAAAAACTAGGAGCAATTTAATATGTCCATCTTGGTGGTCTTCCGACTGGGACACATACACTTCTGAAAGTATACAAAGACTTTTCATACAGACAGTCTTTAGAAAATAATTTCCCAGGCTGTCAGTCTCCACATATACTTTCCTCTAAGATGTATCTTCGAGAGAATGGTACCCACGATCTGCCACTTCTCCTTTCACACCAATTATCTTATTGTATTAAAGACAGTCTGCCACATAGCCTGAATCTTGCTTTCACAGTGCTATACAGGCCTGGTGTAGTTACACAGAAAAAGTGCTGTTTAAGAGGGCAGAGCTCCTGATTGAGAGTTCCTGGAAACAAACAAAAGCAAAGAGAAGTTCTATAGAAATAGTAACTGGTTTTATGCAAGAAACACTCATGGCAATTTTGTCAGTTCTCTTTATTTTTATATCTATCCATCCATCCACCCATACATTAGATTTATATTTTAGAAGTGAAATGACTGTCATATAGAATTGTATTAGCTTGTTTATTGAACTTAAAAGAAAAAGTCATAAGGGTGCATTTTCTACAGAAAGTCTGATCTAATGGCTTAATGATGAGGTCTAACTTACTATTGAAATTATGTGGCAACACACATTCTCCATAAAGTAAATTAACTTAATCAGCCTCTTCTAATTTTGATGAGGGCATATTTAAATTAATATGCAGACAAGTAATGGAAGAATTCATATTTTATTAATTATAACCTCACGAAAATTGTTAAAACGCCAACCTAAACTGTTTGAAGACCACAAGTCTAGCTCATGCTACCTTGGGAGGCAGATTCAGATGGAACTTTGGGGTGTTAATAAAATGCATAAGTAAATCCAAATGAGATGGACTTTGCTAAAAAATAAGATTTTTTTTTTTTTTAGCTTTGAGTTTGCTAAAGAATATCTAAGGTGTTGCTGACATACAAGGACTGGAAAGTGGAAATTAATGAGATGCTTATCAATCTATGTAGCCTATCTGTTCTAGTCAGTTAAATCTACAAGGAAGGAAGCCTCAAAGCTCATTTTCAAAAGTGAATGCCTTTAAGAATAAGTTTGTGGATAGCAACTGAGGCAGACGCCGGAGCAGTGGTGTTGCTCTGTTCAAGCGGGAGACACGCTGGCTTCCTCTTGCCCAGAGTTTTTTAAGTGCCAATGCTGGGAGTTTGCTCAGAAACTGGGAAAACTTCCTCTCTCCCATTTATATTAATGCTATTAAAACTGTTTTCAAATAAAATCATGCTATTTGTATAATTTCAGAGAAATAGTACTTTGCTTTTATTTATTCTCTTCCCCTTTCAGCTGGCTGTGGAACTGGGCCAGGATACATATTTGAACAATAAATATTAAGTTTTTCAGAGTCATCCTTGCTCTCCAGCAGTCCCTAAGGATGAATTCTCCTGTTGTAACTTCCTTAGTCCTTCTTTTAAACTGTCTAGCAGGTAAGGCTTGGCTGCTGAAAGACTGTTAGACACATGCCTCAATCTCAGTGGTAGACACAAATTGGGTATAAGCTGTGATCCACATGACATATATAAAGAATCTAGAGTAGTGGATGACATGTACAGGCTCAAGAAAATTAGGTTTCGTTCCTTTATCACCCCTTTTCTATGGCAAATTCAAAAATATTTTAGGAAAAAACTTTCAAAGTGAAGCACACATATAACAGCATTATTTCTAACAGCAAACATCCAACACAGTAAATGTTCAACCACAACTGAATGGCTAATTCTGGCAAGATAAAATTTTATCCTTAAAATGATGTACATTGACCTTTTAACGATAGGAAAATACATAGGCTATAATTCTGAGTAATAAAGCAGGATTATGAATGACAAATACATTATTATATCAAATATATGTATAAAGAAAAGCCTGGATCGAAATGTCTTTCAGTTAACAATAAGACTTCACTGGGTAGTGAGATTTTGCATGACTACTGTTATCTTCTTTGTAGTATTTGAGACTATCTTCCAAAAATTCCAGAGGAAAGGCATATCATCTTTATGTTGGAGAATGAATAACTTGATTAAACAGATGTTCTAAAAGCAGCCAATTTGCTGATGCTTTCCAGAAAGAGGGATTTTCCTGATTATAAGTTCTTCAATCTTTCACTGAAATATTCACCTTTCTGCCCAACTCCTCAGCTATCTTTAGGACAAGTATAGTGGATATATTATTTTAAAAGTCCTCACTCCCTTAGCCATGCCTAATTTGGGAGAGGAAAGAGCTTCTTTTCAGGCTCCTCAAAATCTGGTTTCACCTAATAAGCTGTTTTTCTTAGGACTGTATGTCTTTCTTCATGATTAGAAGTCTTATCTTGATTCTAGGTCTCATTGTTCTTTCCAAACATATCCGCTTCACTGAGGTGCACACTATTTTAAAATAAGGGCTTGATGAAATCGCACCTGGTTTGCTTGTTCTTTAAAACAACAGTCTTTATTCAAGGACATTTGAACTATTCACTAATTATACTCCTGTGGAAGGAAGCTTCTTCTCATTTTGAAATCCAGCTCCTGAATCTAATAAATTCAGTCTCTTCCTCAGTAAGTAACTGACAACTGTAGCTAGAGAGATACATATTTCACTGATCTTGGTCAAATAGCAAAATTAAACTTGGCTGCCAAATATGATCAATGCAAGCCTGCCTGCCAAGGTACAATCAAAGACTCGTGACAAGTTACATGGTTCTCTAGGCCCATCCTTACTTCCCAAGGGTAGGTAGACAACTCTCTGCCTCTTTCTTCCCTTTTATCCTTCCTTTTAGAAATCCATATATTTATCTTAAATCATTATAAATATATCTCTGAAGCTTTCAGTGTCTAAGACTTAGAAACAAACCAATTTCCTGCTAAGAAAAACATACTACATAATAATGGCTTTAGGCTAATAGTATAGTTTTTGTAGTCAGTGTTCCAAAATGTTTAAACACATTTGCTAACAAAAATTACAAATGGCATCAATCTGTAAATAATAATTCATAATAAAGAATTGCCATTTTTTTACTGAGTGATTAAAAAATATGTTAGCCTATAGGTCATGTCAGCATGCATGCTAAGTCGCTTCAGTTGTGTCCACTTCCGCGACCCTATGGGCTGTAGCCTGCCAGACTCCTCTGTCCATGGGGTTCTCCAGCCAAGAATACTGGAGTGGATTGCCATGCCCTCCTCCAGGGGTTCTTCCCAACCAGGGATCAAATCCATGTCTCTTATGTCTCCTGCATTGGCAGGTGTGTTCTTTACCTCTAGCACCACCTGGGAAGCCCAGCCTATAGATGAGCTATGTCTAAACAATATAATGCCACAATTGAATATATATATATATAGTTATATATATATATAGTTATATAGTTATCAGTAGAGAAAGGAATGTGGAAGGAGCTTAAGTGGATTTTTCTGGGTTTTTGAAACTCAGGGTAGTTATTGACAGGAGGGATTTACTTATGGTCTACGGAGTGGAAATTGCATGTGGTTGCCTGGGAGGGAAGGCAGGGGGGACACGCTGAAGTGGAGTACAGTACGGGTATTGTTCTCTAGCCCAACTGCAAGTAACAGTTCTGCAAGTAACAGAACCCATGCCTCCCAGAAAGAAAGGTGCTTCTGGAATAAATGTAAGGGGTCCCCATTCTCTAGAATCCATTTATGATTCAGAGGAAAAGGCAATATTGCTTTGAGACAGAGGTAAATGGTACAACACATTTTTTGCTAGAGACACTCTGCTCATTTATGCATGAGATTCAGCATCACAGTGAGAATGAAAAATGGCCATGTAACATTCTACAGCTATAGGACTGCAGCTTTGGTGGCCATGGGAAGAAGCCCTCTAGATGGGAAGACACATAGTCCTCCCTTGGAGAGCAGCACCAGCTGTGAACTGTCCAGCAAGAGAAAGGACGTGGGCCATTGTAGCTGAACACCTGCATGAGACAGGCCTGGGCTGCTCAGAAATACCTGATGAGGCTCCATCTTCATGGACAATTGAAAGCTTGTGGTATCTTATATAAAAACCCCATTCTTATTCACAGATTCCTGAGGCTGATGGCCATTGATTTTCCACAAATTTCTGGTGAAAACCTTGATTTTTTTTCCAACCTTTGCAGTCCTATAGTGAATGCAATAGTGTTCTCATGGTAATACAAATGAATTATATCTCAGAGAGACCAATAAATTTCCCATTCTTACCCAGCTAGCAGATGGTAGGGCAGGGTTTGAAACCAAACCCTTTAATAGTAAATCCCAAATGTTTTCACAGTACATATTAGATCTTTACTTAACATTTTTCTGATTGAAAGACAAAGATGCTATGTCTCCATATTCTAGGATTATCTCTAGGGTTAATTCAGAAATATTCCCTTCTTTTGCATGAGTATACCTTTCACTCTCCCTGAAAGGAATAGCAATGGTGGTTATAACATAGGTAAGACAACTGTACATTTTCAAGGTCAAAACAAGTAACTAATTTAAATAGAGGGAGGTGAGAAATGACGTGTGCAGTTTAGCTCAAACATAAGATTCTTGCTGATCACTCCTGTTTTTCACCATGCCTCATTACCCATGTAATAGGACTATTCTCTGGTTCATCACTCCAACTTGGATTTTCGGGACCTGTTTCATTGCCAACTCCTCTGATACTGAATCTGAAGGACTACTGAAGCCAAGTCTTTCACTTTCCACAAATACAGGAATTTCACATATTTTCAAAGTACAAGTATGTTGAGCCAGGGCCATAAATATTTTTTAATTAATATATAACTAAAGAAGCTGAGTCTGAAATATGACAAGTTTGGTGCAAGGTCATATAGCCAGCAAGAGACAGAGTTGGCACTTTCTCTTAAGATGTAGTCAGAGCCTTCTGTATCTTCCTGAATATCAACATTTAATCAAGTCAAACTACCCATTTGGCCAGAGAAAATAAATGCATTCAGGGAAGTTCATTCTGTGTCCTATTTAGTCATTTCATTAAGGAATTTTTATTACCAATCAATGCAGATTATACCCCTAAGAGCTTCCTGACTTAGATCCCTACCCTTTTTCTACAATTCAAGTCTAGGAAATGTGCCATGGCCTTCTAATTCTTTCTATACATAGAAAAGTTAGCATTCTTATTCAAACTTTGTTCACTATTTTGTGTTTGTAAAGTGCAAGCTTGTTATTTTCCTGGAGAATATTTTAATGTTAATTAGCTGAGAAACAAGGCATTAATGGTGATGATCTTTCAGTGGCTCAGTAGGGTCAATAAGAGCCCTTTATGAAGCAAAAAGATTTACAATAGTCTGTATTATTTGTTTTGTTTTAAATAGTCAGTTTGTACAGAGAGAGGCTATTAAAAAGTATAGTAAATGAATTGATAGTTAGCATTCCCAACATCCATTGCCACTTCGTCTAGCAAGAACCTCAATTTTCACTTGAGAAATCTCCCCTATTTAACTCTTAACTCATGCTGTCTAAATTGACTTCATTCCCACATGACCTCAGTCAAGTCAGGAAGTGCATTGCATTTTCCTGGCCAGTGTCTGGGGTTTAGGAATGGTGGGGAAATATCCAACTTCTATGAGAATGACTAGGAATTCTGTAGGCTTATCTTGAAAACAGAAATATATTTTACTTATGGTACTAAACATGAAAGGGTATGAGACTGAGGTTATTATAGACACATGGTCATCAGGAAGCAGTAGTCGATGGCACTGGGGAACCGCCAAGTGAAGCCTGAGAATGAAATCAGTAGTGAGAAGGCAGACTCAGGAGAACCTAAGTCCTAGTGGCTTTGTTTGAGCCCTGACCGAGACCCTTTGATTTTCACTTATTTGAATTAGGATTTTTTTCTTTCCCCTAAATCATCAAGAGTTTGCAGTGTGTGTGTATTCTGGTTAGAAATAAGTAACCATAACTCATAAAATAAGGAAGCTAAAGTTGCTTACAGGTTGGATAAATGTGTGTTTATCCATCAAGGCAAATTTCATCCTACCTGATGATTCTTCCTTGTCTGAAAAAAAGTAATTGTTGAATATTTTAGATAAGTGGTTGTCATTCTGAGATACTCTAATCTTGTTATTCCATTTCTTTTAGACTGTCTGTTTGGAACCAACAAATTATAGTTTTTTTTATTTTATTTCTCAGTTCTATTATCACTGGAACTATTTATTAAAGATTTCACCATCACTTTGGAGAACATTCAAAGATATAATTTATTTTTTTATTGAGTTCTACATCAAAAGAGTAGTGTAACTTACATTTGCAAACAGGAACTCTCATGAGAAAACATTTCTCCCCATTCAAAGAAAGAAACGACAATAAGTAGGCGATTTTAGAATCTGCCAAACTAGATATGTAGTAGGTGTTGCTTATATTTATAAACTCACAGAATATATTTGGTTGAAGAGACTATTTCTAGGTGAATATGAGGAAAGGCAAGAGAATTTAATATGTGCACACTGCTGCTGCTGCTAAGTCACTTCAGTCGTGTCCGACTCTGTGCGACCCCATAGACAGCAACCCACCAGGCTCCCCCGTCCCTGGGACTCTCCAGACAAGAACACTGGAGTGGGTTGCCATTTCCTTCTCCAGTGCATGAAAGTGAAAAGTGAAAGTGAAGTTGCTCAGTCGTGTCCGACTCTTCGCGACCCCGTGGACTGCAGCCTACCAGGCTCCTCCGTCCATGGGATTTTCCAGGCAAGAGTACTGGAGTGGGGTGCCATCGCCTTCTCCGCATACATGCTAAGTCACTTCAATAGTGTCTGAGTCTTTGCAACTCCATGGACCATAACCCACCAGGCTCCTCTGCCCATGGGATTCTCCAGGCAAGAATACTGGAATGGGTTGCCATGCCCTCCTCCCCAGGTCTATGGAGTCACAGAGAGTCAGACACAATTGAAGTGACTTAGCATGCATGCACATATTAAATCCTCTTGTCTTTCCTTATATTCACATAGAATTCCCAAAACTCTAATAGTGACATCTGTGCCTAGGCGGAAAAGGATTGAATCATACACTTATTGCCGGGTTCAATCCTAGGAACCACAGTCTCATTAGAGCTCAACAGTCTCTGCAAAAGGTAGCCTTGAAATTCATTTGCCCATATCTTCTATGCTTGAAATTGAAGTGTGATGGGATTCCAAAGGAAAAAAAGGTAGTTCTATACAACACAAACATGCTTCAGGTGAAATGCACCCAAGGATAATCTGTATAGATCTAAAAGAAACAGGAATCTTAAGGTAATGCTCCTAAAAAGAAAAGAAAAATCTCTACTTGCCCTTTGGAAGTTATCCCATTTCTGTGACTCAGGTTAAACATTTGATGCCTTAGCAGTTTCAATAATCCCGAAAGCTCTTCTTAATACAAAGTACAAGAACCACAGGTAAGGCAGTACATTGCAAGTGCCAGCCTGTACCTGAGATGCTTCAGCTCTGTCATCATGTTAGCTGTTTGATAGAAACTTTCTGAATTTAAGGGCATGTGGGAACATCCTTTAAAAGCCTTCAAGTGTAATTGCTAAAGTGTTCACGGATCCAAGATAAATTAATGCCCTTGGAAATGAGAACAATACTTATGACTTGAAATATATTTTTGCCATTACTATAAAAACATAAGTTATTTCTTACATGCACTTTCTTAATTTCTAAAACAGTAAATAATCTCTGAAAATGCTGAAAAGCTCCAAATGAAAAAAAAAAAAGTTTATAATCTCATCACCTAGAGGGACCTATTTATAATATTTTCTAGTTTGGCTTTAGTCTTTTACCTGTTGTACTTCCACGTAAAGGAGTTTCACTGTCTGATGGCTTGTACGTAAAAAAAAAAAAAAAATCTAAGGTGCTTATTGTTTGTATTCTGTTTTTCTTATTTCCATGAGAAGGCCCAACTTCATGAATACCAGTTGATCACATGGTTTTTAATGGATACTTACTACACACACACACACACACACACACACACACACACACAGCTTCCCAGGTAGCTCTAGTGGTAAAGAATCCACCAGTTAATGCAGGAGATGAAAGAGATTTGGGTTCAATCCCTGGGCTGGGAAGATTGCTTGGAGAAGGAAATGGCAGCCCACCCCTGTATTCTTGTCTGGGAATTCCCATGGACAGAGGAGCCTGGTGGGCAATAGTCCATGGGGTCGCAAAGAGCTGGACATGGCAGCACAAACACGCATAGAGCACACACACACATATTTAAACAATCATATGTTGTTGTATGCTTAGACTTTTCCAGAGTTCTCCATAATGAGGTAACTCATGTCAAGCATCCTTTCTTTCTCTGATACTGAAATTCTTTTTATAAATTTAAAATTTGAATCTTACAGCAAATCAGAAGATATTAGTGGTGTTGACTTTCAGTAGGAATATCCCAAGAATATTTTCACTGTTTGTTTGTTGATCAATTTGCTTCTCCTATTAGTATATAGTAATTGGTTGATTATATGCTTATGTCCTGCACTAGACTCTAAGCTCCTTGAAAGCAAGAACTATTTTTTTTTTTTTGTTCACCATTGCATCAGTAGCATCCCTCATAATATAGCACATTGTAAGGATTCAATACTTATTATTGAGAAAGTGGGAAAAACACAGACTAAGTTTTCTGAGACAATAAGAACTATGATAATAAGAATGTTTCAATGGTAAAATCATGTGTTAAACCCTATTTTTTAGACACTACCATGTTTTAAGTACATTACTCTATTTAATACACGTGACTGATATATTACAGTTCATTTTACAGATGAAGAACTACAATCAAGCCCATTAACTAACAAGTTTACAGAGATACTAAGTGGAAGATTCATGATGCAGCATATGGTTATCTAGTTCAAAGTCCATGTTCTCAATGACCATTTGGTACTGGTGGCTTTTTATTGTATTAGCATCTCTATTCCCAAGCTACCTCAAGAGATTTAAATTGATATAACTTACTAAATGTTTGTATATGTAAATAAGTTTCATAAACAAATAATTAAATGAAATTAGATGCATTTTCTCTTGGCAAATACTGAAAGCGTGTCCTACACTGCTGTGCATAGTAAGCCATTGTCCCCGCTCTTTCTGCGCCTACCCCCTGGTCCCTCAGTTTCCTCCTTTCAAGATGTGCTACACGGGTACTGTTATATATCATACTGAATCTACATTCTTTCAGATATATGTTCCTGTTTATGTAAGGCTGGAATGTAACTGAAATGAAATGCCATTTTTTGTTGCAATTTTTTTTCTCTCTCCTTCAATCAGTTCAGTTAAGTTGCTCAGTCATGTCTGACTCTTTGTGAACCCATGAATTGCACCATGCCAGGCCTAACCCTGTCCATCACCAACTCCCAGAGTTCACGCAAACTCATGTCCATCGAGTCAGTGATGCCATCCAGCCATCTCATCCTCTGTCGTCCCCTTCTCCTCCTGCCCCCAATCTCTCCCAGCATCAGAGTCTTTTCCAGTGATTCAACTCTTCCATGAGGTGGCCAAAGTATTGGAGTTTCAACTTTAGCATCAGTTCTTCCAATGAACACCTAGGACTGATCTCCTTTAGAATGGACTGGTTGGATCTCCTTGCAGTCCATGGGACTCTCAAGAGTCTTCTCCGACACCACAGTTCAAAAGCATCAATTCTTCAGCACTCAGCTTTCTTCACAGTCCAACTCTCACATCCATACATGACCACAGGAAAAACCATAGCCTTGACTAGACTGACATTTGTTGGAAAAGTAATATGCTATCTAGGTTGGTCATAACTTTCCTTCCAAGGAGGAAGTGTCTTTTAATTTCATGGCTGCAATTACCATCTGCAGTGATTTTGGAGCCCCCTCCCCCAAAAAAAAACAAAAAGTCTGACACTGTTTCCCCATCTATTTCCCATGAAGTGATGGGACCAGATGCCATGATCTTTGTTTTCTGAATGTTGAGCTTTAGGTCAACTATTTCTCTCTCCTCTTTCACTTTCATCAAGAGGCTTTTTAGTTCCTCTTCACTTTCTGCCATAAGGGTGGTGTCATCTGCATATCTGAGGTTATTGATATTTCTCCTGGCAATCTTGATTCCAGCTTGTCCTTCTTCCAGCCCAGCGTTTCTCATGATGTACTCTGCATAGAAATTAAATAAGCAGGGTGGCAATACACAGCCTTGAAGTACTCCTTTTCCTATTTGGAACCAGTCTGTTGTTCCATGTCCAGTTCTAACTGTTGCTTCCTGACCTGCATATAGGTTTCTCAAGAGGCAGGTCAGGTGGTCTGGTATTCCCATCTCTTTCAGAATTTTCCACAATTTGTTGTGATCCACACAGTCAAAGGCTTTGGCATAGTCAATAAAGCAGAAATAGATGTTTTTCTGGAACTCTCTTGCTTTTTCCATGATCCAGCTGCTGTTGGCAATTTGATCTCTGGTTCCTCTGCTTTTTCTAAAACCAGCTTGAACATCTGGAAGTTCACCTTTCATGTATTGCTGAAGCCTGGCTTGGAGAATTTTGAGCATTACTTTACTAGCATGTGAGATGAGTGCAATTGTGCTGTAGTTTGAGCGTTCTTTGGCATTGGCTTTCTTTGGGATTGGAATGAAAACTGACCTTAAAACTTCTCACATTAGAGCATAAGGGTATATAATTTAAGACTAATTTCAATTCTGAGCACACATGAAGTCTGCTTTGAATCCCACTGATAGTCTACAATTTTTCATTTAGCATTAATGTATTAGTGTTGTCACATTTATATAACCATAAAATTTACAGTCAAATCGGTAGAATTAGCAGAAACAGCAAACACATGATTCATATCAAATCAACATATTTGGATTTGTTTATTATTTGCATGCAGAGGGAGAATATCAACATTTTTAGAAAAACTAGTCACAGAAAATAATTTCCCATTGTGCAATATACGAGAGCCATGAGCTTTTGATGTCTTGTGTTACTGTCCCCATTGCAGGATTTTAAGTTGCTTCTGTACTTTCTTAAAATTTCAAGATTTAATCTAATGAATCATCTGGATTTTTCTCTTTTGGCCAAAGATCCAGTCAACTATATTTTTCTAGGAGGTTTCTTGGTAAAGAAAAGTCATCCACAAATACAAGGTCTTCAGTGGACCTACCAAGGCAGTTGATGGGTCATTGTGTGGCCATAGCTCAAGATTAAAGTTTGGTAGCCATTTATCCTTACTGCTATCCCCAAATAATGTGTTTTTGAGGGGTTATTAATAGAAGGATTAATCAAGATTTATTAAATATAATAAATAGAATCTTATAAAATGTTATTTGAGCAAGTTGCCTGTGATTAATTTCCACATATTACTTCAAAGCTAGTACAGCGAATGTAACACAATTCACTCTTGGTTCCTAGGTCTCTATGGTTTCACTTTATTATGTCTACTGGTCTAAGAAGGCCTGGTAAAGGCAGCTCTGTGACTGAAGTAACCCCTCTCTAGAGAGCCTCATTATTTTGTAAGTGTACTGGGCATGTTTGGGGGCTATTTCCACCTCCCCTGGGAGGAAGGCTTCAGGTGGGTGACTTCCAACCAGCCCCTCTAGACAAGCAGGTAAGAGGTCTGTTACTGGGAATTATACTTGTCTCGTCCTATAGACTAGCAAGATCGAGACCGGACTTATGTTGGAAAGTTAAGAACTATGTTGGTGGTGGTTTCAGGGTTGTGTGAAACACTGTATTGTAACACTCAGAATCTCATTTTGGGACTGAAGCAGTAGTTTTTGCAGCTGCTGAGAGGGTTGGGGCCCTCAAGCTGGGGTCTAGCCCCAGAGGGTCTCCTTCTGGAGATTATCTGAGTTTGAGAGAGACATTTTGCCTAAGGTCAGGCCTCATCCAGTGACTGGTTGACATGGGGATGGAGGCCTAGTATTTCACACCAACTGAGGCCACTCTGCCATGCCATCCCAAATCCAGCATTCTATCCAATCACTTTCTCGGAGTCTGTTTCCTGGGGAACCAAACATGCCTCAAAGACACAGGAGAAAAAAGAAGATGATAGGTTGCCTTTAATTCTGCAGAACAAGCTATCTCTCAGTCAGAAAGACTTCTCTAAGTTGGTCAAACTGCATGAGAAGGGACTTCTATTAGGATTTGGGTCCAAAGTCTTCAGAGTCACAGACAGAATTCATTTACTAGTCAATATTCACTGCACAAATAGTTTCCCAGTAGATATCACGAGACAAAAAAAAGTATCTAAAAAAGGAGAATTACAAAAAAAAAAAAAAATCTTTCAGATGTCATAGCAATGATGAGAAATTTTAATGTTACTTTTAGCACTTACAATCACCACCCCCACCTCCCACACACTTCATTACAGTAAAAGGTATTATTTGCAGATATCCATTTTTTTAATCTTCAACTTCATACATTCTGTTTCTTCTGCATGGGACATCGTCCACCTCTCACCTCCATCTGTCTCTCCTTTAAAATCTGTCTTGTTGTGACCCCCTTTCTAAGATGGGTTTGATGCCCTGTCCCTGCATTTCCAGAGTGTCATATACTCCAAAGCCTCAATGTGAGCCTGTTGTTACATATGTCTACTGTGACTCCTCCACTAGACTTCTAGTGCCCAACAGCATGCCTGAGAGTAAGCATGCAATCTTTTGAGATAGACTCTTTGTCAGATTACTATTTGCAGCTCCTTATATATTCCCTGTAGATACTATGAATTCTACAGATGATGCTTATTGAGTAGTATTAGAGAGCCCTAAATATCTAAAAATATGATACTGTTATGGTATATTCTCCAGTGAAACTTTCTGAACATCAGTTACTTACTATTAAAATATTGTTATGCTTTTCTACCCTTGTGTTCTCAACTATATCATTGAACTCTCAATTATAAACTGTTGTTGCCTTGGTGCACTTTATTCTGCAAAATAGACTGTAAGCTTTCTATGGACAAAGTCAGAAATTGACATTCCACTGTTTTCCCCCACTCGACTAGTACCCTATTAAATCCACAGCAAAATTTTCATTTTGTAATTTATTCTTTGAGCAGATATAATGGAATATCTTTATTTTCTTTCATAAATATAAATATTATCCAAAATATCTCTACTTAGGATAAACTAAGAACTTTATTCCTGTTGTTAACAAAGGGAAAGTTGCTTTGGTATAAGCATTTTTCTTAAGTTTCTACAATCTCCATTTATTTCACTGAGACAAAATAGTCACAGATAAAAGCTATTTTTTTCCCCAAAATGTACCTAATGATTGCATACACAAAAATATTGCTGAATGTATTAGTTTTTTTGTGTGAAAAAATTTATTAGTGACAATTTTATTTTGTAATTTACCTAGAAGTCTATCTATGGATACTGCAATAGGAAGGCTTTAATACTCTTCAAATTTGCTTCCCTAATTATGGTAAATATCATTAGCTGTGATTTCACATGTTCAGGGCTTCAAGATAATTATATGTGAGCTAGTCTGATCTTTATTTTGGCATTTCTTATAAGGAACCGATGTGGTAATAAAGTGCAAACAGTTTGTAAATGCAACTATATATACTGTATTTATGTTATGAAAGAACACGTGTTTGAAGGGTCTTAAAGCTTTCAGTTACTCTTTCCTTATATGGAAGAGATATTACCCAAATAAAGACCCTGAGGGATGGGATGGGAGGGAGGTGGGAGGGGGGTTCAGAATGGGGGACACATGTACACCCATGGCTGATTCATGTCAATGTATTGCAAAACCCACTACAATATTATAAAGTAATTAGCCTCAAATTAAAATAAATTAAAAAAAAAAAAGGAATCTGAATAAAAGTAAAAACAGATTCTGAGCAGTCAGATTAGAAGTCACATACTTTCACATTCAGGTCACTCCTGAAGACAGTCATTGCAAGTCCATTCATGCAATTTAAAAGGCTCCATTGCTTAGGGTCCCAGTTACACAACATAGAGAATATCACAGCAGAATGAATAGAAGTACCAGTAGAAGAAGCTGAATAGCAGACAATAAAAAACCCACATGGCAGGCAGACACCAAGTTGGGTACTTGTAAATAAGAAAAGGATATATATACATACCTATATATATATAGGTACATGGATCCCAGAGGAGTCACTTAGTGCTATGAATGGGAAAGAAAGAAAAGGAAAGGGAAAATCACTCAGTCATGTCCGATTCTTTGTGATCCCATGGGCTATAACCTGCCAGGCTTCTCTCTCCATGATATTCTCCAGACCAGAATAATTGAGTGGGTAGCTGTTCCTTTCTCCAGGGGATCTTCACAACCCAAGGATCAAACCCAGGTCTCCTGTGTTACAGATGGGTTTTTTATGATTAAATACCATATATATGTCTAATGATCAGTACAGTTCAGTTCAGTTGCTCAGTCATGTACGACTCTTTGCAACCCCATGGGCTGCAGCACACTAGGCCTTCTTGTCCATCATCAAGTCCTGGAGCTTACTCAAACTCATGTCCATTGAGTCGATGATGCCATCCAACCATCTCATCCTCTGTCATCCCCTTCTCCTCCTGCCTTCAAGCGTTCCCAGCATCAGGGTCTTTTCAAATGAGTTGGTTCTTTATATCAGATGGCCAAAATATTGGAGTTTCAGCTTCAGCATCAGTTCTTCCAATGAATATTCAGAACTGATTTCCTTTAGGATGGACTAGTTGCATCTCCTTGCAGTCCAAGGGACTCTCAAGAGTCTTCTCTAACACCACAATTCAAAAGCATCAATTCTTCAGCACTCAGCTTTCTTTTTAGTCCAACTCTCACATCCATACATGACTACTGGAAAAAACCATAGCTTTGAGTAGAAGGACTTTTTTAGCAAAGTAATGTCTCTGCTTTTTAATATGCTGTCTAGTTTGGTCATAACTTTTCTTCCAAGGAGCAAGTGTCTTTTAATTTCATGGCTATAGTCACCATCTGAGTGATTTTGGAGCTCCCCAAAATAAAGTCTGTCACTGTTTCCATTGTTTCCCCATCTATTTGCCTTGAAGTGATGGGACCGGATGTCATGATCTTAGTTTTCTGAATACTGAGTTTTAAGCCAACTTTTTCACTCTCTTCTTTCACTTTCATCAAGAAGCTCTTTAGTTCTTCTTCATTCACAAACAGTTAATAATAATATAATTTTCATTCAAAAAGTGATTTTAATAGATGCTCAGAGCTGATGGTCAGCGTCCATTTTGTCCTTATCAGATTTTGAAGTCTTTAGTGTTATCACTGCTTGTGTTACCTCTTTTAACCTTTAATTAAGGCTCTCCCAAGTTGCTCTCTGTTGCAATTGGAATTATATAATAAGCAGGTTATCTTTGTCCCTATGCTTTTTATTTTAACTACCTTGTAGGGTGAAGGATAAGTTTACACCCAATAAAAAGTAGTATGTCTCACAAGTGTAATGGGCGAGGTAGGTTGATGTTCTCCAAAAGCTTGTTCTCCTGGTCCGTCAACAGAATATTTGCTAGGGAATGGCTGCTCAGCCAACGACTCAGTCTCTTCTCCCTGCTTTCAGTAGTTTCCTCGTCCCTGCCTGACCCCCTCATGTCTTGCTCCCTCATTTGTGTCACTTCCAGGCTGAAGTGTTGCAAGTGTGCCTGCTCCATATCGCTGTACTCTTATTTCCTAGTCTCAACCCTAGATGACATAACACACAGAGGGAGCGTCCTTAGTGGCTCAGATGGTAAAGAATCCGCCTGCAGTGCAGGAGACCCAGGCTTGACCCCTGGGTCAGTAAGATCCTCTGGAGAAGGGGATGGCTACCCACTCCAGTATTCTTGCATGGAGAATCCCATGGGCAGAGGAATCTGGCGGGCCTACAGTCTAATCGGTTCCAAAAAGTCAGACACAACAGAGTGGCTAACACTTTCATTTTTTTTTCCCACTGTAGAAGCATTAGTGAATACTTGACATGCAGGTGGAGAGTCTGAATATTTGAAATTCCAGGTGGAAAACCAATTGAAACCCAGAAATAGCAGTACTGTACTGTGTGAGCAAGGAATTTGTTCTAGTGTATCAACATTGTAAGTTTGGAATTTACACCATATTGTTTGGGATTTATTGCTTAAAATAGCTGGTTTTTAACTAATACTCATTCTGTTTAATTAGATAGCAAATCTTTTTTTCAGAAGCTTCTAGCAGACTTCTTGTAAGCAATTTGCAAAGACAAGGATATATGTCCAAAGCCATAGGAAGATAAATAGGTTTATAGATTTAAAACTCATTTATTTAACACCAGGAAAAAGGCTAGAGATAACACATTTCTAACATGCAGTACAGCTTCTAAACCTTCCAATATTAAGTTCAGTCTACTCTTGTCTTTGTGGATAGAACAACTAACCCAGTAGAGTTCAAACCCCATGTTAGAGCCTGTTCTCAATTTTAAGTATCCTGCAAAGCTTTTCCCCAGTTCCAATCTCCAAAAACATGAGAATTAGATACAAATAAACCTTACTTTTCCCTACAGACCTTATAAAAGGTTCTCTGAGTTTTCTTTCTTTTTTTTTTATTTTTAAATTTTATTTTATTTTTAAACTTTACATAATTGTATTAGTTTTGCCAAATATCAAAATGAATCCGCCACAGGTATACATATGCTCCCCATCCTGAACCCTCCTCCCTCCTCCCTCCCCATACCATCCCTCTGGGTTGTCCCAGTGCACTAGCCCCAAGTATCCAGTATCGTGCATTGAACCTGGACTGGCATCTCGTTTCATACATGATATTTTACATGTTTCATTGCCATTCTCCCAAATCTTCTCACCCTCTCCCTCTTCCACAGAGTCCATAAGACTGTTCTATACATCAGTGTCTCTTTTGCTGTCTCATACGCAGGGTTATTGTTACCATCTTTCTAAATTCCATATATATGCGTTAGTATACTGTATTGGTGTTTTTCCTTCTGGCTTACTTCACTCTGTATAATAGGCTCCAGTTTCATCCACCTCATTAGAACTGATTCAAATGAATTCTTTTTAATGGCCGAGTAATACTCCATTGTGTATATGTACCACAGCTTTCTTATCCATTCATCTGCTGATGGACATCTAGGTTGCTTCCATGTCCTGGCTATTATAAACAGTGCTGCGATGAACATTGGGGTACACGTGTCTCTTTCCCTTCTGGTTTCCTCAGTGTGTATGCCCAGCAGTGGGATTGCTGGATCATAAGGCAGTTCTATTTCCAGTTTTTTA
>NW_011494868.1:1731190-1732015 GCF_000754665.1 Bison bison bison | reverse complement strand
TTTTTTCAGAAGCTTCTAGCAGACTTCTTGTAAGCAATTTGCAAAGACAAGGATATATGTCCAAAGCCATAGGAAGATAAATAGGTTTATAGATTTAAAACTCATTTATTTAACACCAGGAAAAAGGCTAGAGATAACACATTTCTAACATGCAGTACAGCTTCTAAACCTTCCAATATTAAGTTCAGTCTACTCTTGTCTTTGTGGATAGAACAACTAACCCAGTAGAGTTCAAACCCCATGTTAGAGCCTGTTCTCGATTTTAAGTATCCTGCAAAGCTTTTCCCCAGTTCCAATCTCCAAAAACATGAGAATTAGATACATATAAACCTTACTTTTCCCTACAGACCTTATAAAAGGTTCTCTGAGTTTTCTGACTTTTACAAGTTCAATTTTTTTTTCTTGAATCTGATAATTTGGGATATTATTCCAACTCTGGCATTCTCTAGCTATGATTATGGACATATTACTAGGGTTCTCAGGCTTTTGTCCCTACCTGTAAAATAACTTGATCCAACTATCTCTAAATTGTCTTCCAGCAATAGAGGATATGTTTTAAAATCTGCAGATATATGTATATAGAAAGTTTATAAAACATCATCCTTTCCATCCATGTCATTTTCATAAATGCCATCTAGCTCTTTAGTTGGGATCCTTTCTGCACAAAGTATTGTGTAGTTGGCTCTTAGTTCCTGTTCCTTTTCTCCTTCACTGTACTCCAAATTTAACTGAAGGTAACTGTTAAACTTTCATGACATTCCCATGTATTTCCAACAATATAAAGTGCTGATTGAGGTTAAGATCACACATACCTATATGCCTCCA
>NW_011494868.1:1724155-1731090 GCF_000754665.1 Bison bison bison | reverse complement strand
CACCACTTGTTAAAGAGATTGTCTTTAATCCATTGTATATTCTTGCCTCCTTTGTCAAAGATAAGGTGTCCATATGTGCGTGGATTTATCTCTGGGCTTTCTATTTTGTTCCTTTGATCTATATTTCTGTCTTTGTGCCAGTACCATACTGTCTTGATAACTGTGGCTTTGTAGTAGAGCCTGAAGTCAGGTAGGTTGATTCCTCCAGTTCCATTCTTCTTTCTCAAGATCGCTTTGGCTATTTGAGGTTTTTTGTATTTCCATACAAATTGTGAAATTATTTGTTCTAGCTCTGTGAAGAATACTGTTGGTAGCTTGATAGGGATTGCACTGAATCTGAGTTTTCTGACTTTTACAAGTTCAATTTTTTTTTCTTGAATCTGATAATTTGGGATATTATTCCAACTCTGGCATTCTCTAGCTATGACGTTATGGACATATTACTAGGGTTCTCAGGCTTTTGTCCCTACCTGTAAAATAACTTGATCCAACTATCTCTAAATTGTCTTCCAGCAATAGAGAATATGTTTTAAAATCTGCAGATATATGTATATAGCAAGTTTATAAAACATCATCCTTTCCATCCATGTCATTTTCATAAATGCCATCTAGCTCTTTAGTTGGGATAGTTGGGATCCTTTCTGCACAAAGTATTGTGTAGTTGGCTCTTAGTTCCTGTTCCTTTTCTCCTTCACTGTACTCCAAATTTAACTGAAGGTAACTGTTAAACTTTCATGACATTCCCATGTATTTCCAACAATATAAAGTGCTGATTGAGGTTAAGATCACACATACCTATATGCCTCCATCCTCAATACACACACATTGGAAGTATGTGCTCTTTTCACAAATTTTTTTCAATTTTTTAAAACTTTTAATTTTATATTGAAGTACATTCGTTTAACAATGTTGTGATAGTTTCAGGTGGGCAGCAAAGGGACTCAGCCATACATATATATGAGCACAGATATATTTGCTCTTTCTCTTCTGCTTTAGAGTAGAAAATTTTAAGGAGTTTATAAAGTTATTCAACTTTTTTTGTCATAAAAAGATTAAACTTGGTTAAACCTTACACAGGAAATTAAATTAAACAAAAATACTCTGTTCCCCAAGCAACAAAATGTTTAAAAAAAAATTTATAGATGATTTTCAGTGTGTCATACTCGGACCTGCTTATGGAGGTCTCTCCAGGAACATGTTGCATCGTTTAAGTGGCTCATTCCTGTGAAGTTCTGCCTTTGAGGTCTTGAGAAAATGAAATGCTTAGCAATTAGACCACAGAAATGAGTGTACAATTGTTTACTAAGAATGAAAACTTTTGAGCTTCTGAGACGAGCACAATTAAGCATTGTGTGTGTGCTCAGTCCTGTCTGACTCTTTAGGATCCCATGGACTGTTGCCTACTGGCTCTTCTGTCCATGGAATTTTCCAGGCAAGAATACTGGAGTGTTTCCAGCTCCTACTCCAGGGAATCTTCCTGATCCAAGGATTGAATCCACGCCTCCAGGGTCTCCTGCATTGGCAGACTTATTTTTTACCACTGCGTCACATGGCAAGCCCTGTATTAGCATTGTATCTAACAGATAACTCACTGGGAACTGAAGTGAAGTAACCACCCCAGGGAAACCATCGTTAAGGCATCAAGAAATAGCACAAGGTGCTTTCAGTAAGGGGCTTCCCAAATGGCACTAGTGGTAAAGACACTGCCTGCCAATCAAGAGACATAAGAGATGTGGGTTCAGTCCCTGGGTTTCAGAAGATCCCCTAGAGGAGGGCATGGTGATCCACTATAGTATTCCTGCCTGGAGAATTCCATGAATAGAGGATCCTGGTGGGGTACAGTGCATAGGGTTGCAAAGAACTGGACATGGCTGAAGCATCTGAGCAGGCATGTAGTTTCAGTCAACAGTCTTCCAGTGAAAACTGAGTATGGAGAAAAAGAAGCATGAAACAGTGTGAATTGTTGAGTATTTTCTTTTGACTGTTAAAAATGCTGCATTATTTGATGACTTCCCTTAGGTAGTTGATTGAAATGACTTTGTAACATTCTATGAGCTGTTATGCCACAAGTGAAGTTTGAAGACATTAACTTTGAGATTCATAAAAATGGCTATTTGTGAAAACTTTGTATAAATTGCTCCCATTTTATGAATGGCATTGGACTTTGCTGAATAGAATGTATTAATTATAGAAAAAGACATGTAATATGCCAGCTGTTTTAGAAAGTGAACATCATGGCTATTCCTTGATGGTTTTTAAATCCCTATCATCTCACAGCAAACAGTAACAATATCATTAGCAAGTTAAACTATTGAGGGTGAACTTTATGCAATGAAAAATAGACAGCAAAACATAACATGTTATGACTTATTATCTGGTAATTTCAATGCTTAAGCATGTACAAGTCAATCAGTTTTTGGTTATACTTGTCTTGGATCAACTGAGATTTTAAATTTTAATTAGTGGTTTTAATATTTGGAGACAGCAAGAGAACGTGAGAGCTGCCTTGGGATCTCATGTCTACCTACTCTAAGATCTTGGGTCATGATAACAAAGTCTGTTTTTACCTTAAATATTCACCATGACCCAGACACTAATCTAATCACTGTCATTGGGTTTTTTTTTATGTACAACTCCTTATTAAAGGGGCTTCTCAAGTGATGCAGTGGCAAAGAGTCTGTCTGCCAATGCAGGAGTTCCAGGTTCGATCCCTGGGCCAGGAATTTCCCCTGGAGAAAGAAATGGCAACCACTCCAGTATTCTTGCCTGGGGAATCCCACAGACAGAGAAGCCTGGTGGGCTACAGTCCATGGGGGTTGCAAAAGAGTCAGACACAACTTAGCAACTAAACAACAACAATTTTATGATTACTACTATTAGACACATTAAAGGTTACAAAGCCTAGGGAGTTGGTTGTTAGTTTCTCTGAAATAAAAAGTTGATGAAAAGAAAAAATTGTGGAGCAGGTGAGGGCAGTAGAGAAGAGGGTATCAAGTATTTGACATCACTCTGACAAAAGGGTTTCTGCCAATATAATATGTAAATAAACCTCTCTCCTTCTACAGTTGTTTATATTCTTTTATCCTGCTTTATTTTCCTTTATTGCACACATCTTGTTAATGGCTGGCTCATCTCACTATAAAAATATAAACTAAATGAAGGCAGCTGTCTTATTTTTCTTCCTGTTGTGTTCTCTAAGCCTAGAATAGTGTTTTTATAGTAAGAGCTCGGTAAATATTTATCGAGCAAAGTAGTATATTTTCTGGTTTGCCAAGTAATCAAAAATAAAAATATTCAAACTACATAAGTCTTCACTATAAAATAGCAGTGTTGATCATAAATGTTAGTAATGACAGATTCTGAAAGGCATGAGGAGACTTTTGAGGTTTATGGAAATGTTAACCATCTCTTTTGGGGGGATGATGATGGTCAATATTAATAGAACATAGATTGTTATACTGTACACTTCAAATATGTGTCATCATATGTCAGTTATTCTTCAACAAAACTGTTAAAAATAAGGGTAGAGAGTATCATAGAACAACAACAACAACAAAAAAAAGAATGAATGAATTTGATTTAGGAAAGTATCAGCAAATGTTTCCTATTTTAAGCTTCTCTCATTTACTAATCAAACTTTTCTAACAAACTGACATTTAGAATCCAGTGGATAAATAACAGAGGTCCTATAATAGTGATTCCAACACAGGGACTTTTGCTTCAAGGTCAGTGAGCAAATGGCATTGCTCAATGCTTAATGGCAAAATGTCTCACCTTACATGCCTCTATTTCACTTTATATAAAATGGGTTATACTAAAGAAAATGCAGTACATTGAAATTGCCCTAAGTAGCTCTCATCCATACTCTGAATTGTTAGAAATACTAACACGCCATGACACTGTTGTTTTAATGCCTATATCTTACAACAAATAACAGCACTTTGTAATAAAGTTGTAAACAAGATCTTATATATGAATTTGCACTTGCTATTCCCTGCTGTGTCTGAACATCAAGTTTACAACTCATCATTATCATTATTATTCATTATTGTAATTATACTAGTGCCAGGGAAAGATAATCCCAAACAGAATAATGTAAGAGCCACTCATATTTGATTGTAGATTATCGTGGAAGCAAGGGAAATAAGTTTCGATTAAAAATGGAAATCCACATGCAGGCAATCACAATTAGCTGTGTGTCTAAGCTACCATAGAGTTCCTAACGTATGTTGGGCTTATTGAGTTAACTAATGAAGCTGCAATGAGGGAATCTTATAATAGTATACCAAAAGCATATTTAAGACTTTATTTAATAGGTCCAAGAATGGAAAAAATGCACAGTTTCCATATTTCTAAACACTTTAAGTATATCTTTGATATGGCTAATGAAAATTACTTCAGTAAGTCAAATCATGCAGTAGGTTTCAAATAAGGAGTAAATGATAGTTTTATTTTAAATGTTTAATCATTTCACATACATGTCATATACATAATATTTCATAACATCAGGGCCTGGGGATACAAAGTTGAGTAATCATGTGCTTCCTGCCACCGTCTCTTAGTCGAGCATTGGTCGAGCTGACATTGAAGAGAAGATAATAATTAAATACAGTTTAAATTACCTTTGTATCATGAAAGGTAAGTTTTTATATAAGTAAGGATTTCTGTCTTTATTAGCAAGACATTTAACAGCTGCATAGCTGTGAACTTCCTAGCCTCTTAGGGTAAAATTCATTACCCTTAGTATTTGCTTATAATTGTTAGGGCAGCAAATTTTAATGTTACAAGACTCCTACTAAAGGTGAAACCCATATTTAATTTCATTGGCATGGCAGAATAGGAGAATTACAAAAGTACAATTGTTAGATATGCTGATAGATTTTCCTACCCTTTAAGTTCATTGATTAGGTAAATGCCTGTTTCAAAAAGTGGAAATGAGAGAAAGGCATAGAAATGGTAGGTTTTGCAGCAATCCTCCAAATACTACTCCTGACCTAACCCAACATTCATCCTCTCTCTCTCTCTTTCCCTCTCTCTTTTTCTCCCTCTATGCAGCTATTCATTACTTGGGTAACAATCCAAAGATTGCTTATGACAATATCAGCAAGTAGCAAACATGTACTTATTTTACACAAAGGAAACTTGTTGTCTTTCTTCTTTTCACCTGATAACACACCTTTAAGATCTTTTTATACCACTGTATAGAGGAATCCCTCATTCCCCTTTTAATCTGAATGTTATTCAATGGTCTATACACATATGCAGTATGTCTATGTACATATTTTGTGACATTGTACAGGAGATAGGGATCCAGACCATCCCCAGCAAAAAGAAATGCAAAAAAGCAAAATGGCTATCTGAGGAGGCCTTACAAATAGCTGTGAAAAGAAGAGAAGTGAAAAGCAAAGGAGAAAAGGAAAGATTTACCCATTTGAATGCAGAATTACAAAAAATAACAAGGAGAGAAAATAAAGCCTTCCTCAGTGATCAGTGCAAGAAATAGAGGAAAACAAGAGAATGGGAAAGACTAGAGATCTCTTCAAGAAAATTAGAGATACCAAGGGAACATTTCATGCAATGATGGGCACAATTAGGGACAGAATGGTATGCACCTAACAGAAGCAGAAGATATTAAGAAGAGGTGTCAAGAATACACAGAAGAACTGTACAAAAAAGATCTTCATGACCAAGATAATCACAATGGTGTGATCCCTCACCTAGAACCAGACATCTTGGAATGTGAAGTTATGTGGGCCTTAGGAAGTGTCACTACAAACAAAGCTTGAGGAGGTAATGGAATTCCAGGTGAGCTATTTCAAATCCTAAAAGATGATGCTGTGAAAGTGCTGCACTCAATATGCCAGCAAATTTGGAAAACTCAGCAGTGGCCACAGAACTGGAAAAGGTCAGTTTTCATTCCAGTCCCTAAGAAAGGGAATGTCAAAGAATGCTCTAACTACTGCATAATTGCACTCATCTCACATGCTAGTAAAGTAACATTCAATATTCTCCAAACCAGGCTTCAATAGTACATGAACCGTGAACTTTCAGATGTTCAAGCTGGATTTAGAAAAGGCAGAGGAACCAAGGTCAAATTGCCAACATCCATTGTATCATTGAAAAATCAAGAGAGTTCCGAAAAAACATCTACTTCTGCTTTACTGACTATGCCAAATCCTTTCACTGTGTGGATCACAGCAAACTGGGGAAAATTCTTCAAGAGATGGGAATATCAGACCACCTGGCCTGCGTCTTGAGAAATATGTATGCAGGTTAGGAAGCAACAGTTAGGACTGGACATGGAACAACAGACTGGTTCCAAATCAGGAAAAGAGTAGGTCAAGTGTGTATATTGTCACCTTGCTTATTTAATTTCTACACAGAGCACATCATGAGAAACACTGGGCTGGATTAAGCACAAGCTGGAATCAAGATTGCTGGGAGAAAAATCAGTAACCTCGGATATGCAGATGACACCACTCTTATGGCAGAAAGTAAAGAAGAACTAAAAAGCCTCTTAATGAAAGTGAAAGAGGAGAGTGAAAAAGTTGGCTTAAAGCTCAATATTCAGAAAACTAAGATCATGGCATCTGGTCCTATCACTTAATGGCAAATAGATGGGAAAACAGTGGAAACAGTGACAGATTTTATTTTTTGTGGCTCCAAAATCACTGCAGATGGTGACTGCAGCCAAGAAATTAAAAGATGCTTACTCCTTGGAATAAAAGTCATGACCAAACTAGACAGCATATTAAGAAGCAGAAACACTACTTTGCTAACAAAGGTCCATCTAGTCAAAGCTATGGTTTTTTCAGTAGTCATGTATGGATATGAGAGTTGGACTCTAAAGAAGTATGAAACGAGATGCCAGTCCAGGTTCAATGCACAATACTGGATGCTTGGGGCTAGTGCACTGGGACGACCCAGAGGGATGG
>NW_011494868.1:1721763-1724055 GCF_000754665.1 Bison bison bison | reverse complement strand
TGTGATGGATTCATTTTGATATTTGGCAAAACTAATACAATTATGTAAAGTTTAAAAATAAAATAAAATTAAAAAAAAAAAAAAAAAGAATTGATGCTTTTGAACTTTGGTGTTGGAGAAGGCTCTTGAGTGTCCCTTGGACAGCAAGGAGATCCAACCAGTCCATCCAAAAGGAAATCAGTCCTGAATATTCACTGGAAAGACTGATGCTAAAGGTGAAACTCCAGTAATTTGGCCACCTGATTCGAAGAACTGACTCATTTGAAAAGACCCTGATGCTGGGAAAGATGGAAGGTGGGAGGAGAAGGGGACAACAGAGGATGAGCTGGTTGGATGGAATCATGGACTCAATGGACATGAGTTTGAGTAAGCTCCAGGAGTAGGTGATAGACAGGGAGGCCCTGGCCTGTGTCCATGGGGTCACAAAGAGTCGGACACGACTGAGTGACTGAACTGATACACATATGCAGTATGTGGCTGAGATGGTAAAGAATCTGCCTGCAGTGCTGTAGACCAGGTTTAATCCCTGGGTTGGGAAGATCCCCAGGAGAAGGAAATGGCAACCCACTCCTGTATTCTTGCCTGGAGAATTCCGTAGACAGAGGAGCCTGGCGGGCTACAGTCCATTGGGGCGCAAAGAGCTGATCACAGAGTGACTAACACATACACACACATGTATAAAAAGCATAAAGCTTTCAAATAATGACTTTTGGTGAGCATGTTGGTCATTTTAAACTCTTGTATTACAAACATGCATATTTTCTAAATATAAAATAACATATAGCTTTGTATATGGGCAGTTTCTTAAACATGAAGAAA
Source organism: Bison bison bison (assembly GCF_000754665.1). Taxonomy (NCBI): domain Eukaryota; kingdom Metazoa; phylum Chordata; class Mammalia; order Artiodactyla; family Bovidae; genus Bison; species Bison bison. Next base: position 1,723,236 of record NW_011494868.1, on the reverse strand, counting down.
CATTTGTAGGATAAACACACCAAGGTGATAACTTTTTAAGTCGCCCTCTGTCAATATTGTGTGGATTTAAACTACCATCTGAAATACATAAACACTGGTTCTTTCTAGCATTTATTTTTGAACAGAGTGTTTTTTTTTTCCCCCAAATTTGGATCTTTGCAAATATCCTAGGTTAAACAGATATTTTAATAAGCTTTAATTTTCATTTTTTTCTCACAGTGGGAGGTGGAGCATCCCTTTCATAAGCTACCACATTTATTTTCCATTCTGTAAATTCTCTGTTTAATAGTTATCATTATTTTTCATTTGAGTTATCTTTTTATTGCATATTTTTAAGATCACTTTATATAACTCCTACTGTGAAATGTGTGGCGAATACTTTTCACAAGCCAAATTTTTCTTTTGATTTTGCTTGTGGTATTATGCCATGTTATCACATATAATTGATACAGATTTTTATGTTATCATTTATACAATTACATGTCTTATCATTTTCATTTAGTTTTCTCAATATCGAGGTATAATAACAAAGGCATTATTATGTAAAACATATAAAGGAATTATTGCTAAGGTGTTTTTTTGTTGTTTATTAATATTACATTTTTTACATTTAAATTTTGTGATATTTGAAGTATTATAGAATTCACCCTGCTGTACTATATAAGCCTTAATTTTCATTGTCAGATAACAATTCAGTTTTCCAACATTATTTAATAAGAAGTTCTTCCTGTTAACTGGTTTAAAATCAACATTTATCATAAAGCAAATTTCCATATATATTTGGGTCCACTTTGTATATTTTTATAGTTTTAAAATTTTTTGTGAGTTATTTTTTCCATCATTTTCTAACTTTTAATACTTGTAATACATTTAAATATATGATAGCTCTGGCCCCTCTGTATTGTTTTATTCTATTTTGGCTTTCATGCTATTTACCTTATTAATTTACATGTAAACAAACTTGTTTAATTTGCTATTGATATTTACATTATTGTTTTTACTTGTTTGTCTACATTTGTCATGATATATACATGTACATGCAGAAGGAGAAGGGGACAACAGAGGATGAGATGTTTGCATGGCATCACGGACTCAATCCACGAGTTTGCAAGCTCCGGGAGCTGGTGATGGACAGGGAGGCCTGCTGCCATTCATGGGGTCACAGAGCCATACGTGACTTAGCGACTGATCAACAACATATATGTATAAGACTCAAAACCGTGAAGAGACTTTTTCACAAACTTCTTCTGAACCACAAGTTTTCCTAAATTCTGTGGGCATTAATGACGTCTTTTAATAAACATACATTACCAGAGCACTCTTTGTCGTAGGTTTTTTACTGGTCTTACATATGTGGAAGTAGCAATCGTTCTTAGCATTTAGAATCATGGAATCAGGAATCAAATTACACCAGTTAAATTCCAGGGTTGTTTTCTACTTTTGTGACTGGGAAGAAGCAACTTTATCTTCCAG
>NW_011494868.1:1695235-1721663 GCF_000754665.1 Bison bison bison | reverse complement strand
CTTCCAGAGTCTCTGTTTTCCCTTAAGTAGAATCTTTCCTCTTTACAGAGTTGTAAGAAAAAGTAAACGGGATAAAACTTAGCTCTTCTAATAAACACTAGGTATTGGAGGTTCTAGTGGGTTAGCAGAGGAGGCACCCACTCTCTTTCCTCTTTTTAGCAGTATCCAGTTTCCTTTTGGGGAATCCTTTTTGTGGTAGGCTTATCACCAAATATCTGAAGGGACTCTGGTGACTTTTTTCAGCTGATTTTGTTCTGACTGACACGCCAAGGAAAAGGTATGTCACATAAGCAAGTGAAACAGAATTTTCCAGCTTGCCAAAACTGCCAGGTAGAACCAGGGACTGGGGGAGTGGGCCAGAGGGAAAAAGATAATTGGAAAAATCATCTGGACAGAAATTGTGACTCAGTGTCAAGAACGTAGATCACTTCCTCTCTCCTGACTCTTCTAAACACATTTGTCTTCCTAACTTTTTATCCTATGAATTTTCTGTATCCTTCAAATAAAGTCTCTTTAGATTAATTTAGCCAGAGTTGGTTTCTTTACTGTGCAAAGATAAAATAATATTATCCAATTCACATAGTTAAGAAGTATTCTATGCTCTACCATTAAACAACAAAATCCAAACTGATGATTTGTAAGTCACTTCTTTAGAGGCCTTTTCCAGGAAACTTCTCCAAACTCAAGGTCTTGAATTCTGCTACAGGTTTGGCTTCAATTCTGTTTTACTGAATATTCTTGAAGGACGTCACCATAACTAATTTTGTTGAGAAATATTTATGTATTCCTTGTCAAGACTCCTAATTGTTGAGAAATGCTGTACTGAAAACCTCCTGAGCAAATTTCATCTATTTCTGTTGTTGTTATATTCCAGTAAAATCTTAAACATTTGACTGAAGTTGATCTTCATTAGTGGATGCAACTTTTTTTTTTTTTACATCTTCATCTGCCATTTCCAGCATGACCGTTCAGTATGCCCAATTACAGGCACTCTATTTACAATGAAGTCAGAGTCCTATTAATTTGCTAATGAACTGATATTGACTTTATTTTCTGCAAGCTGGCAATGCTTCAAAAGGCAGTTACCTCATTTTCAAAATGAGCCCTGATCAATTTTTTCACTGAAGAAATTGCAAAAAAAAAAAAAAAATCAATTAGAAATGCTAATTGGTTCAATAATACCTGTTTCTAAATTACTAGCCTGGCTTGAAGCCAAGTACTCTTGATCTTCAGGAGATCTGAGTGTATACTTCCATCCAGGTAGGGCTCCTCCTGATGCAGGTGAATAAGAGACCTGTGAGGAAACAGGACACCCTGTTTAAGGAGTGACAAGCAGTGGGTCCCCCACTCTGCATTACCAAGCACTGCCTCAGGTCACTGGGTGTTTTGTTGCATATGTGAAAGTTTATTCACTCAGTCCTGACACTCTTTGCAACCCTTTGGATTATAGCCCGCCAAGCTTCTCTGACCATGGGATTTTTTAGGCAAGAATACTGGAGTGGGTTGCCATTTCCTCCTCAAGGGGATCTTTTCCACCCAGGGATCGAACCCTCATCTCCTGCGTTGCAGGTGGCTTCTTTACCATTGAGCCATTGAGGAAGCCCTTTGATTCTATAGTACAATTCAATTATGTAAATATTTTGGAAGGCCTGCTAGATAAGTGAGAAAATATATGGATGATTTTTTCCCTAAACATTGGCTGATTTCTCTTGTGGATAGTCCAATCATCTAGATAATTATGGCCCTGTTGACTTCTCTCAGAGGTGCCTTTTCTCAGCTGCCTAACATTTAATTGGGCTTCCATGATAGCTCAGTTGGTAAAGAATCGTTGGTAAAGAATCCGCCTACCATGCAGGAGACCCTGGTTCGATTCCTGGGCTGGGAAGATCCTCTGGAGAAGGGATAGGCTAACAACTCCAGCATTCTTGGGTTTCCCTGGTGGCTCAAATGGTAAAGAATCCTCCTGCAATGTGCAAGACCTGGCTTCAATCCCTGTGTTGGGAAGATCCCTGGAGAAGGGAAAGGCTACCTACTCCAGTGTTCTGGCCTGGAAAATTCCATGGACTGTATGTATAGTCCATGAGGTCACAGAGAGCAAGACACCACTGAGTGACTTTCACATCAACATTTAATTACTGTCAGGTGTGTTAAAACTGGTGCAGTGAGAACGTTAAAAAGGTAACAGAATAGAAAGAAGGCAAACATCAACCTATAGAAATGATTTAATTTTTATTTCTGGTACATGCACATTGGTGGAGTCTACCTGGCAGTTTTTGAAGTCAGCACTTTTCCTTAAGTGGCACCTGGGCCTATGGTAGGTGATGCCCATGGCAAAAATTGGAATCATAAGGGATTAAGTTTAATTCTGAACATAAATATACTATTTATGTTAGAATTAGCCTCATCCACTTTTGAAACCTTTCTGGGTAAATTCTCTGCCTAACTCTAATTGAAGAACTACATGTTAGCAAAGAGAACAATTTAATAATAATTTGAGGGGAGGTGAAATGAAAACTCAGACATAAAATCCCAGGGAAGCCAAGTCAGTCACAGCTCTACAAATTAATAATTATTACTTAATCCCTGGTGAGTCTCCATTTTCTCTTCTGTATAGTGGGAAGTAAAATCCACCTTGGAGGACATTGCTGAGAATTAAGTGAAACATTTGTGGCTTCAGTCATGTCCAACTCTTTGTGACCCTATGGACTGTAGCCTGCCGGGCTCCTCTGTCCCTGAAATTTTCCGGGCAAGAATACTGGAGTGGTTGCCATTTCCTGCTCTAGGGTATCTTCCTGACCTGGGGTTCAAACTCATGTCTCTTACATCCCCTGCACTGGCAGTCAGGTTCTTTGCCACTGGTGCCTCTTGGAAAGGGAACCTGTAAAGCACCTAAAATTCTATCTGGTTCTTATATGTGTGTGTAAATATTTTTTTTCCCACACAGTCTTATACTTTGTATTTAAAAAAGGAAATAGAAAATCTACCGTAAATATTCTAGGCATACTAAGATAGGTGTTGTTGTTAATATTCCTAAAATCTTAAGTATTTTACTGAGGATGACCTTTCCAAGTTCAAATTTTAAAAGACCCTCAATCTCAGCCACTTACAGAATTATAATGAAGTTTAGTCCTCTGAAGATTCATGGATGGATGAAAGTTCAGGTTAGGAGAATGTTAATAGAACCTGACAAGTAGATTATTAACCTGTCAGTGTTCCTTAAAAAGAATAATGCTTATATATTTTGTTGATCAGATACAACTTTTTCTGAGCAAATAATTCAAAATTTGGTCATATAGAAATGAATCTGCACACTCCTGTTTTGCTTTTCTACTAAAGCGAAGTTGGATTTAGAAAATATAATGATTTGAATTATTCAATACTACAGATGTCCTCAGATTTTCACAATTGTTAGAACCCAAAGACCCAAACAGAGTGAAAATGAGACTTCAGGCTCCAAAGAAATTACAAAGATAAGTCACAAATATGTAATGGACAGATAAAAGGAAAATAGTAGGATGAACTTGTGATAGCTGGCATGTGGCAAGACAGAATCTGAGAAATGAGTTCCATCAAAATGAAAGATGAAAAGTGTGATACATTTTACAGTTACCTATTTGTGCTTTGAAGATTGGATGAGCAAAGCTACCGTTTCTTGCTTATATTAGGATGCAGTAAGTGGATTTTCATGTATGAATTGGTTCAACCGTTCATTTAGCAATGATAATAAGAGGTGTTGCTGACTAGTAGCTAAGAATGTAAGATCTTGAATGAGAAAAAAAAAAGCTGTGTTTAAAAATACTTCTTCCATTTTTAGAGGAAAGCTTCCTTCTGGATGCTTGATGTTATGTCTTCATGACTATTCCTTTGTTTCTGTTTTCTAATCTATAAATTAAGGATGCCTATCTCATAGGGAACCACTCTCCAATAATTAAAAGGAAATGATAAATAAAGCATTTAAAGTGCTTTAAGTCCACTAACACAGTACGAATTCAAGAAGTAATTAAATAATTGTTACTTTTTCTTGAGTTTCTACTATGTGTTAGGTACCATATATAACATTGTATGTGACTTATATACCATTTTCATCTTTGGTTTGGTAGAAAAGAGTTTTCTTTTGAAGATAAGGAATGCTGAGACTCAGAGAACTTAGGTAATTTGTCCAAATTCACCCAAAAGTGATAAATCCTTGAACCTATAAATTTCTGAGCTTCAGGTTTTAGTACTAGCTTTCCTTTTCCTTATGATCTTGCTACTTTTCTATCCTGAATTACTCACTTTAAAGACTAATCACTTTATCTGCAACTGTATTAAAATTATTTAAAATTAATTTATGCTGTTGTTCTCTAGAGTTTCTACATGTTTGTCTTCTCCTACAGGCACTTCACTGATTTCCCTAAAGAAAGAAAATGGGTTATAAAGTATTTACATTACCATTTCATTGAGGACAGAATCAACAGGAGCATTATTATAGCTGCTGGATAAATAGCAAAGTAATAAGCGTGGTCTGTATTTTGCTGTGTTTTAATTCAAGTTAAGATTTACATTTCATGCACCTTTGACCTTCAGTTTTCTAGACTACCTAAATAAGTAAAAATAAAAAGAAAAGCCAATTTAACTAATTGAGCAATTAGTTGGCTTCCCAGTTGGCGCTAGTGATAAAAAGCCTGCCTGCCAATGAAGGAGACATAAGAGACCCCGATTCGACCCCTGAGTTGGGAAAAAGCCTGCCTGCCAATGAAGGAGACATAAGAGACCCCGATTCGACCCCTGAGTTGGGAAGAACCCTGGGATAAGGAAATGGCAACCCACTCCAGTATATTGTCTGGAGAATTTCGTGGACAGAGGAGCCTGGCAGGCCTACAGTCTATAGGGTCTCTAAGAATTGGACATGACTGAAGCAACTTAGCACTCCTGTGCTTTATTCCAAGACATTCTAATGAAAGAATTGTTTATGTCTTCCCCCATTTAAAATTTCCTCATTTCCCAATAATTGGTATGTAACTATCTTTCTAAAATGAAACTTTTGGAAATGCACAAATCATGTTTGCATCAAATAATACTTGATTTTGTTCAGGTGTAGTAACTCTGTCTTACAGTGAGAATGATTAATTTCTTATATTGTAGTTTTCTCCAACATAGAAGTTGACTTATATGAAGTTCTTACAATGAAAACAGAGCAAGCAGTGTCTTTGACCTACCCAACTCAGTTTCAGATGTGGGTTCTACAACTTATGTGACCCTGTCCTTTTCTTATTGAGAACTGTCATGATAACTGGACTCTCTTTTGGGGAGAGATAGATGCTTGGATCATCTATACTGGCAAAGAATCACAGTAGAAACTCTCGCATCCCTACTATGTATGTGTTTGGGTGTAATTATTTGTGTATTTGCATGTGTGTGAAAATTTCTTAGTTTCCCATTTACTGATAAATAATCATTTATTTAGTACATACTCTATAGAAAACATTATTAAATTCTATTGGGCATACACAAAAATATAACATAGATCTTGCAATATAAACTTATTCTAAAGATACTGAAGCTTAAGTAAAAATATATAAAACCTTGAAAAGTATTATGATTTTATCTTAAGGCTATGGCAATCTGCCTGCAATGTGGGAGACCTGGGTTTGATACCTGGGTTAGGAAGATCCCCTGGAGAAGGGAAAGCTATCCACTCCAGTATTCTATCCTGGAGAATTCCATGGACTGTTTAGTCCATGGAGTTGCAAGAGCTGGACACCACTGAGTGAGTTTCACTTTCATGGCATTTGAGTTCAATTCAGTTCAGTCACTCAATTGTGTCTGACTCTTTGCCACCCCAGAATCGCAGCATGCCAGGCCTCCCTGTCCATCGCCAACTCCTGGAGTTTACCCAAACTCAAATCCATTGAGTCGGTGATGCCATCCAACCATCTCATCCTCTGTCGTCCCCTTCTCCTCCTGCCCCCAATCCCTCCCAGCATCAGAGTCTTTTCCAAGGAGTCAACTCTTCACATCAGGTGGCCAAAGTACTGGAGTTTCAGCTTTAGCATCATTCCTTCCAAAGAAATCCCAGGGCTGATCTCCTTCAGAATGGACTGGTTGGATATCCTTTCAGTCCAAGGGACTCTCAACAGTCTTTTCCAACACCACAGTTGAAAAGCATCAATTCTTCAGTGCTCAGCTTTCTTCATAGTTCAACTCTCATATCCATACATGACCACTGGAAAAACCATAGCCTTGACTAGACAGACCTTTGACAGCAAAGTAATGTCTCTGCTTTTGAATATGCTATCTAGGTTGGTCATAACTTTCCTTCCAAGGAGGAAGTGTCTTTTAATTTCATGGCTGCAATTACCATCTGCAGTGATGTTGGAGGCCAAAAAAATAAAGTCTGACACTGTTTCCACTCTTTCCCCATCTATTTCCCATGAAGTCATAGGACCAGATGCCATAATCTTTTTCTGAATGTTGAGCTTTAAGCCAACTTTTTCACTCTCCTCTTTCACTTTCATCAAGAGGCTTTTTAGTTCCTCTTCACTTTTTGCCATAAGGGTGGTGTCATCTGCATATCTGAGGTTATTGATGTTTCTCCTGGCAATCTTGATTCCAGCTTGTGCTTCTTCCAGCCCAGCATTTCTCATGATGTACTCTGCATATAAGTTAAATAAGCAGGGTGACAATATACAGCTTGAAGTACTCCTTTTCCTATTCGGAACCAATCTGTTGTTCCATGTGCAATTCTAACTGTTGCTTCCTGACCTGCATACAGGTTTCTCAAGAGGCAGGTCAGGTGGTCTGGTATTCCCATGTCTGTCAGAATTTTCCACAGTTTATTGTGATCCACACAGTCAAAGGCTTTGGCATAGTCAATAAAGCAGACATAGATGTTTTTCTGGAACTCTCTTGCTTTTTCCATGATCCAGTGGATATTGGCAATTTGATTTCTGGTTCCCCTGCCTTTTCTAAAACCAGCTTGAACATTTGGAAGTTCATGGTTCATGTATTGCTGAATCCCAGCTTGGAGAATTTTAAGCATTACTTTACTAGCATATGAGATGAGTGCAATTGTGTGGTAGTTTGAGCATTCTTTGGCATTGGCTTTCTTTGGGATTGGAATGAAAACTGACTTTTCCAGTCCTGTGGCCACTGCTGAGTTTTCCAAATTTGCTGGCATATTGAGTGCAGCCCTTTCACAGCATCATCTTTCAGGATTTGAAATAGCTCAACTGGAATTCCATCACCTCCACTAGCTTTGTTCATAGTGATGCTTTCTAAGCCCACTTGACTTCACATTCCAGGATGTCTGGCTCTAGGTGAGTGATCACACCATAGTGATTATCTGGGTTGTGAAGCTCTTTTTTGTACAGTTCTTCTGTGTATTCTTGACACCTCTTCTTAATATATTTTGCTTCTGTTCAGTTCGGTTCAGTCGCTCAGTCGTGTCCAACTCTTTGCGACCCCATGAATCGCAGCATGTCAGGCCTCCCTGTCCATCACAAACTCCCGGAGTTCACTCAGACTTCCGTCCATCAAGTCAGTGATGCCATCCAGCCATCTCATCCTCTGTCATCCCCTTCTCCTCCTGCCCCCAATCCCTCCCAGCATCAGAGTCTTTTCCAGTGAGTCAACTCTTCGCATGAGGTGGCCAAGGTCCCTACAATTTCTGTCTGTTATTGAGCCTATCTTTGCATGAAATGTTCCCTTGGTATCTCTAATTTTCTTGAAGAGATCTCTAGTCTTTCCCATTCTATTGTTTTCCTCTATTTCTTTGCACTGATCGCTGAAGAAGGCTTTCTTATCTCTCCTTGCTATTCTTTGGAACTCTGCATTCAAATGGGTATATCTTTCCTTTTCTCCTTTTCTTTTCACTTCTCTTCTTTTCACAGCTATTTGTAAGGCCTCCTCAGACAGCCATTTTGCTTTTTTGCATTTCTTTTTCTTGAGGATGGTCTTGATCCCTGTCTCCTGTACAATGTCACATACCTCCATCCATAGTTGATCAGGCACTCTGTCTATCATATCTAGTCCCTTAAATCTGTTTCTCACTTCCACTGTATAGTCAAAAGGGATTTGATTTAGGTCATACCTGAATGGTCTAATGGTTTTCTCCACTTTCTTCAATTTCAGTCTGAATTTGAAAATGATATGGAGATTCCTTAAAAAAAAAAAAAAAAACTAGGAATAAAACTACCATTGCTAAGTCACTTCAGTTGTGTCTGACTCTTAGCGACCCCATAGACTGCAGCCCATGAGGCTCCTCTGTCTGTGGGATTTTCCAGGCAAGAGTACTGGAGTAGGGTGCCATCGCTTTCTCCGAAAACTACCAATGACCCAGCAATTTCACTCCTAGGCATATACCGTGAGGAATCCAAAATTGAAAAGGACACATGTATCCCATTGTTCATTGCAGCACTATTTACAATATTTAGAACATGCAAGCAACCTAGCTGTCCATTGACAGATGAATGGATAAAGAAGATGTGGTACATATTCACCATGGAATATTACTCAGCCATAAAAAGGAACACATTTGAGTCAGTTCTAATGAGGTCGATGAACTTAGGGCAGAGTGAAGTAAGTCAGAAACAGGAAGAAAATATTGTCTACTAATGCATATGTATGGAATCTAGAAAAATGGTACTATTTTTTTTTTTTTGCAGGACAGCAATGGAGAAACAGACATAGAGAATAGAATTATGGATATGGGTAGAGGGGAGGAGAGGGTGAGATGTATGGAGAGAGTAACATGGGAACTTACATTACCATTTGTAAAATAGACAGTCAATTGTGATTTGCTGTATGTCTCAGGGAACTCAAGCAGGGGCTCTGTATCAACCTAGAGGGGTGGGATGGGGAGGGAGATGGGAGGGAGATTCAAAACGGAAGGGATATATGTATACCTATGGTTCATTCATGTTGAGGTTTGACAGAGAACAACAAAAATCTTAATGCAATTATCCTTCAATTAAAAAAATGTTAATAAAAAATTTAAAAACAATTAGATATTTGGGCTTCTTTTCACTGAGCATGTGATCTTTTATTTCTGTATTGTTGATATAGGATATTATTTGCATGATTACTTTTTACCTTTGAAGGTATGAAAAGATTTAATTGTTTTATGTCTAAGACAGGTGACCACTGTTCCTTCAAAAGTTAGGTGTTTTATTGTACTGAATGATGAATTCTCATTTATTATTTCTCAAGAGTCTATGTGAGTAGTATGGTATACAGTATTTTCTAAATAATGTCTTAATTCTAAGGGATTTTAAAATGTTTTTATTATGAAAAATATATTATTAATAAAACTAGAATTATTTAACTTAAAACGTAAAAGAAACAAAAAAAATTTCAGCTTTTAAAGTAAATATAGAAGGAAAAATTATGAGATATTTTAAAATTAATACAGTAATATGAGAAGCAGAATGTGAAAAGATTTATTTTGTATTATAATTCTAGGAAAGTTTTATTCACTCAGCTGTGTCTGACTCTTTGCTACCCCATGGATTGTTGCCCACTAGGCTCCTCTGTCCATGGAATTCTTCAGACAAGAATACCGAAGTGGATTGTCATTCTCTTCTCCAAGGGATCTTCTTGACCCAATGAATGAACCCAGGTCTCCTGCATTGCAGGCAGATTCTTTACCCTTTGAGTCACCAGAGAAGCCCCAGTTCTAGAGAAACCTCAAATTCTAGGAAAGAAGGTGAAATATCAAATTTAGAATTCTTACTTTTAGGAGAAATAAAAGAAAATTACTACACTAAATTAAAAACGCATGCAGTGTTGGTGACCTAGCACCTAAAATATGTATGAGTTCGAGTAAGATTTATATAAATTTTAGGATCCTTTAGAAATAAAATGTAAATATGATTTGAGAAAATGTATTTAAAATAATTTTTGATAACATTAAGTAACATAACACTGTGAGAAGCCCTCATAATAGTACTTATTTAGCATTTAGAAATCAAACCCAGATTTCAAAGCCTCTTGTGCTGTTGATGGGAATGTAAACTGATACAGCCACTATGGAAGACAGTATGGAGATTTCTTTAAAAATTAGGAATAAAACCAGCATATGACCCAGCAGCCTCACCACAGGATATGTACCCTGAGGAAACAAAAATTGAAAATGACACATGTGCCCCAGTGCTCATTGCAGCACGGTTTACAATAGCTAGAGCGTGGAAGCAACCCAGACACTCACTGACAGGTGACATTACAGCATGGTTTACAATAGCTAGAGCATGGAAGCAACCTAGACACCCACTGACAGGTGAATGGATAAAGAAGCTGTGGTACATACATATATATAAGGGAATATTACTCGGCCATAAAAAGGCATGCATTTGAGTCAGTTCTGATGAAGTCGATGAACTTAGAGCCTGTTATACAGGGTAAAGTAAGTCAGAGGAAAATAAATATCACATACTAATGCATATGTGCCTATGTATGGAATCTAGAAAGATGGTACTTTTGAAATTATTTGCAGGCCAGCAATGGAGACATCCACATAGAGAACAGACTTATGGAAATGTGGGGGAAAGGAAGGAGAGGGTGAGATGTATGCAGAGAGTACCATGGAAACTTACATTACCATATTTAAAATAAACAGCCAGTGGGAATGTGCTGTATGACTAAGGGAACTCAAACAGGGCCTTGTACACACCTAGATGGGTGGGATGGGGCAGGAGATGGAAGGGAGGCTCAAGAGGGTGGGGACATATGCATACCTTTGACTGATTCACGCTGATGTTTGACAGAAACCAACAAAACTCTGTAAAGCAATTATCTTTCAGTTAAAAAATAAATTGAAAAAATAAATTGAACCCAAATTTCTGGTAATCCATATCATACATGGGGTAACTCCTAGGGATTCCAAAGCAATGGCAGCAGCGTAAACCCATGTCTTCCAATATTCTTCAAAAATAAAACAGAATGTGAAGGCCCCATAGAACTACCAACATAAAGCTGTAAGTAAAATGTACGTGTGTTAGTTGCTCAGTCATGTCTGACTGTGCAACCCCAACCTGCCATGTTCCTATGTCCATGGACTCCTCAAGGCAAGAATACTAGAGTGGGTAGCCTTTCCCTTCTCCGGGGTATCTTCCCAACCTAGGGATCAAACTCAGGTCTCCCACATTGCCTGCAGAGTCTTTACCATCTAAGCTACTAGGGAATCCCCAAAACTGAAATGTAACTGGTAAATAAAAGATGCCCAAACTTTAAATTGCTTGCACATTAAAATACAAAACAGCAAATCCCAACAGGCAATCTTTCACACTCTTATCACAGCTTTTGTTGTGAACAAGGGTAATTCAAGAAAAGCTTCATGTAAAAGACAGAAGGGAACCTACATCATATCTCAAATGGCTTTATTACTTCTCCATAAAGGTACCTCTACCCTATGTGTGAAAATACCAAAAGAGAAAAAAAAAGTTTTAGTAGATCAAAGCACTACTTACAGGATTTTAAACATGTGCAATGTGAGGTGGTCATCTTTGAAAAGTATGATTTTTTTGAGGGGAAGTGGAGAATGCTTAAGTAAGTGCCATTGGAAATTGAATGGTTAAAAGCAAAGGAAGAAAATATGCAGATTTTAGGGCACTGAAAAGTTCTTTCAGATTAATACAAAGAAATGGAGTAAAGGCAACTCTTCTCTCTAGTACTAATTACAATATTATAAAACTAAACAAATTGGACTTTCCTACACTGTCAGAAGAGAGTGTCAAGGAGACAAAGGAAATACTTTTGCTTCTGAGCAAACTGAAGTAACAGGCATCTGGATTTAACTTCCTACCATAAACAATAATAATTACAAAACAATCTGTGAAATCATGGTTCGAAGATACTGGACATGGGGAAATGAATGACGCTGACTCCTGATGGATAGAAACACACGAGGTGAGTGCTGCATTTGCCCCAGCTTACTGCCTTAAGATAGTTTCCAGGCCATAGGAGAGAGGGGAAACCTAGATAGGGCTCACAAGCCTCTTAAGAACGTGCAGCCTAAAATCTATTTACAAAGCAAAATAGTGACGTATGGATACCAAGGGAAAAGGGGGAGGTGGGATGAACTGGGAGATTGGGATTGACATATACAGTATTGATATGTGTATAAAACAGATAACTAATGAGAACCTACTGTATCGCACAGGGAACTCTACTCAGTGCTCTGTGGGGACCTACATGGGAAGGAAATCCAAAAAAGAGGGGCTATATGTATACATAGGGCTTCCCTGGTGGCTCAGCTGGTAAAGAATCTGCCTGCAACGCTGGAGACCTGGGTTCGATCCCTGGGTTGGGAAGATCCCCTGGAGAAGGGAAAGGCTACCCATTCCAGTATTCTGGTCTGGAGAATTCCATGGATAGTCCATGGGATCGCAAAGAGTCAGACACGACTGGGCAACTTTATTTATTTATTTATTTAGGTATACGTATAACAGATTTACTTTGTTGTAGAGTAGAAACTAACACAGCATTATAAAGCAACTATACTCCAATAAAACTTTTTAAATACATAATAAATAAAAGAGATTTAGGTCCTTGTAAAAATAGACAAAAACATTTATTCTTTAAATACATTAGTGGATCATCTAAGAGTATTTAAGACCAGATCATGAGCTCCTTATTCCAAAATTCAGGCTTAAATTGAAGAAACTAGAGAAAACCATGAGGCCATCCAGATATGACCTAAGTTAAATCTCCGATGATTGTACAAAGGAGGTGACAAATAGATTTAAGGGATTATATCTGGTAGACAGAGTGCCTGAAGAACTACGGACAGAGGGTTGTAACATTGTACATGAGGCAGTGACTATAATAAACATCTATTTAAAACCAAAACAAATGAACAAACAAAAAGATGTTGCCTAGAGATCACAGATCAGGGTATAGCTGACACAGTATGCCTGGCTCACTGAATACCTTCATCAATGTCAGACTAGTCTTCCAGCTTCCATCTTTTCCAAGTCAAGTCTGCAGCCTGAACACAGAGGCAGCACTGGCTGCCTCCATTCATTTCCCATTGGTATTGCTATAGTTTCTAATACCCAGGGCGTGCTGTCTCTCAGCTCCTCTCTAGTTTCAAACAGCTCTTTCCTACAGCAAACTCCTTGGTTTTCAGCACTATCTGGCCTATGTGGAGGTTGATGGGGAGAGTGTAGGGAAAGTATGGAGTAGCTACAGGCTAAAAGTATACAGAATTGAATCATTCTTAACTGCACTTCAGTCATCTGTCTGGAATAAATGGCTCTCAATTTGTTATTTGCTTCCAGACCTTTTTTTAAATTTTTTTAAATAATTGCATTTAGTTTTTCATTGATTTGTGAAGGAGGATTATTGGGTGCCTTCCTGTCTCTGCCATTCTGTAATCCTTTTTATCAAAATAGCTGTTATCTATTTCCAGACTGTTTGGTTGAGATGGTCACAGAGAGTCTCCCTGGCTGCCACTTTCTGTAAGCATTGATAATAATGGGAAACTTGAGATGTCCTCAATTAGCGGAAATCCAACCATCAAATTATTTATAATAAGGCTTTACATATGCAGTTTTAATGACATCATATTCATCTGTAGGTGCCTGTTTTTTTAGTTCCAGCTCAGCTCCAAACAATGTATGTGGCACGGGCCATTCAATTTTTGTCTCCAAATCTCAATTTCCTCATGTAGGCTAGAGGTATTTGCCTAGATTTTTAAAAAAGCTTGTTTCATCTCAGAAATTATATGGTCCTGTGAGAAAATAGCTAGGGTGTCAGTTTCACGAATAACACCTGGTAAGACTAAAGTCAATGTAGTTGATGAGGGAAGAGTCTCTCCCTGTTCCCTCATCAACTGAGAGAGAAAATGAGGTTGAATACCTACTATAATATGTGAATATTATTACTGTAATCAGTGTTGAACTTGTGACGTATGTTGTTATACATAACTATCCTTAGATGTCAATCATGAAAAAGGTTGTACTTGCCAGAAATCTTTTTACTGAAAACATTTTAAAAGATGTGGGAGACTGTGTAGAAAGGTACTGGGATTATATGTTAGATGTAATGATCCTGAACTGTCAGGACATAGGCTAATGTAACTTTTGGAAGTTGAAACTCAGTGCTTCCCAGGCTGGATCCTGTAAGGCTCGAACATCATTAAGTTGAACAATTTTCCTTCAAATATTATATTCATTAAGTGAATATAATCTTCTTCATTAATTAAATGTAAAATCATATGATGGCTAAAAGGTCAAATGCTTGCTCCATTTTAAGACATGTAGAACAAACCAAATTGAATGATTTATTATAAAGAAAACTAAATTCATTTTTTCATTTGAGGAAACTACAAAAGATTATCTTTGGTAGTATTGGTAGGCATTCTGAAATACTGGCACTTGACTCAGAATTTGCCCTAGCATTGGTCTCTGGGCTGTGACACTGTGTGATACACGAGCAGAACTTTTATTCTAGATGTCCAAGACTGGAAAGGAGTCACAGTTTCCTAGATCAGACTCCAGAAGTGGTTAATATGAGGAATAAATAATATTTACATATATTTATATTCTGCATTAATTCTCTAAGCAGTACTTTCCACAATAAAGAGGAATAATATTACTATTTAAAAGTTATGTAAACATAAAATGCACAAGTCAATGGATAGTGTGAATAGATCATCTTGACAATCATTTTCAGTCAACTCTCAGCAGTTATTATTTGGGTTTCTTATACATATTTATCATTGGACATATTTCTACATATCATTGATAAGAAGTAAATTTTACAAGAGTTAAGCTATTTGTACTTTAATTAAAATCAAGTTATGATTGTTCAGTTTCTGTTTTCTATCTCCTGATTTAAAAAAAAAAAAGTCAATTATCTGAGGATTTTTCCAGATGCAATTCTAATTGGTTTGTGTGTGATAGTCACTCAGTCATGTCCATCTCTTCATGACCCCATGGACTGAAGTCTGCCAGGGTCCTCTGTCCGTGGGATTCTCCAGGCAAGAATACGGAAGTGGGTTGCCATTCCTTTCTCCAGGGTATCGTCCCAATCCAGGGATTGAAGCAGTTCTCCTGCATTGAAGGTAGATTTTTTTTTTTTTTTTTTTTACTGTCCAGGGCTAATTCTAATTTAGTAAATCTGAGGTAAGGTCTGAGGTTGAGCATTTCCCACAAACTTCCAGATGACACCAATGCTGTTGGTTCAAGAATTAGACTAAGAGTCACAACACCTAAAGACAATTTTCAATGTTTTTACATTAAATTTCTCAGGTGGTCACTTAGATTACAAAAATTAATGATCATATTTATGTGGAAATTTTACTTTATAATATTTTTAATGAAAATGTTATAGTGAGATTAGAGAGGAAAAATTAGCAATATTCTTCTGTATACATTAATTTTGTATTGTTTAATATTTATTTTTTGGTGGTCTTTCCAAGTTTGAAAATGCATTTTACTCAGTTATTATATTACAGCACATTGTTTTTTATTTCACAAAAAATTATCTCATTGTTTTATAACTAAGCATTGTTTCAAGAGGTAGAATTCCCACCAAATGCAGAGGAGTTCTCTTTACCAAAATAAGCATGAGGAAACTGACTTAGATCTAGAAAAGTTAGAAAGGACATTAAATAAGTCAGAACCAAAAAAAATTATATTTGTGCCCAAAATAAATCCATCTAGACATTAAGAATAGATCATTAAGAAAATGTAAATAATACAGTATTTTTTCCTGATTTGAACTTTAAAGTCTTGGACATGTATCCCCTTTAATGTTTGTCCCATTATTTTCTCATATTAAGGTTGGCGATTCTGTTGAGCAATACTTTCTTTGTCATTGCTTGGACTACTTTTTTTAAAAAATTCTATTCTTTCAGCAACATTTAGAAAATCATCTGAATGTAATCAGTATTGGCTGTCACCTTTATCTCCCACCTCTTTTCTTCCCTTCTTGCTGGCTTGGGCACTTGACTGTGTTATTCCAGATCTTAAATATCACCAGTCCATTCATAAAACTATTCTCCTCTTAAACTTCATCTTGGTATGAAATATTAGGATAGCAGAGACATTGGGGAAAAAAACAGGTAAGATGAAAATCAAAACTTCATTAGAATTAGTTTTTCTCTGGAGATTGGTAATCACTTCAACATTTGTAATCATTGCAAATCACTAAAAATGTTACTCTTAAACAAGCTGATTATAAGCAACAGGAAGTCATGGGGTGACTTCCCTAATGAAGGAGCTCACTTTACCTCCCAACCAACCATAAGCCAAAGGAGCTGTGGGTGTAGTATCCCTTTCCTGGCTGATTAAAGGCTGATTTTTATTCGTAAGTCCCCCTGCAAAATCTCAGTAAGAGAAGTAGGTGGAAGACTCCCAAAATGCAAATATCACAATGTGGAGTGGAGTGAGGGTTACTGAGAGAAACAAATCTTCTTTGGGAAAAAGAAGACAGTTGTTTGTAAACAAGTAAATTTTTACAGTATATATTACTCAAATTACTTATGTTAAGTTTTTGATAGTTTTTATCTCAGATGCATGCAATAAAATTTTTTTTGTGTGCTTCAGTATCCAAGATGCAAGATACTTGAGGATAATGTTAAGCTGAAGGATGGTACAGCCAGGTCAGAAGGGAAGAAAACCTTATTTGGGTGTGGAAATTTGTTCCCCCAGGCATTTTTTTTTTTTTTTTTGCTTGTAGAGATTTAATAAGACACTGATGGTTGCAATTGTGTGAAAAATCTTCTTGGCTTCATAAAATCCTAACACATACTATTAAAGAGGCATAAAAAGAGAGAAATTATTCTGTCAATTATCAAAAAACCATGATGTCATTATAATCTTTAAATGGAAAGAGAAGATCAAGAGGTGAGATCGGAGTGAGCAATTTGTGTTACTGTTTATGCAATAAATGGCAAGGGGTTATAAGAAAATGTAACTAGTATTTTAGGTGAAACTGATATGTTTTATTCCTCTGAGCCAAAAGTACACATGGAGGTTAGGCCAATCCGACAGAATTAGGAGGTCATCAACTAGTCTGAGTTTGTCCACAGGATCATTCATGTGACATTAAGTAGTAAAGCAGGTGAAATGCGTGAAGGCTTTATTCACATATGGAAATATTTATATGAATATGAATATTATTCACCTCCATGCTGTTCATTGTTTAAATGGGAGTCAGCAGAATTCTGAAATAGTCCACAAATTTCCCACCTTTGTAGAGGCTCTGTATAATGTCCTCCACTTAAGTGTGGACAGGGCTGTGAATAGGATGGACTACATGCACATAATTAGACTATGTTTGATGTCAAAGTGAAGAGATTTTACAAGTTTATGGTCCTGATTCAATTGATTTTACATTATTCAAAACTAAGATTATCAGGTGGGCCAGATCTAATGAGTTGATCCCTTCAAAAATATTGGCTTCTTCCTGAAGTCAGAGACATTTAAAGAATGAGAGAAATTCTCTGGCTGGCTTTGAAATAATACAAAATAGCTAGGTTGTGAAAGGGTCTATAGAGGAAGTCATTTGGCAGGTTACTTTTTTTTCCCTCTATCCCTTTATAGAAGTTGTTTTAAGCTTTTATTCCATGCCATTAATTTGATTTTTCATTGTATCTATTTCATTCTTTGTTTTTTCTTTTTTCCAGTGTATTTATTAGAATATTGTAGGTCCAGTACATTTCTTTAGTTTGGCTTTCTAAATGTCTTTTTTTTTTTCATAAAAAACATTCTGTGCAAATATTTTAATGAATTCAAATTATCACCAAATCCTAATCAAGTTCTATTATCTCAGGGAGATTATCTCTTTTGCAGAATTATTTTCTACTCCTTTGGTTTGTCTACATCAGACAAAGTTTGAAGAGTTGCCAGCTTATTTATTTTTCATCTTGTTCTTAATGTGGGCTGCTGAGTTCAGATTAACTACACGTTCTGAAATAATTTGGGCAATTGTTTTTGATGCCTCATGTAGCTGATCTGGCTGAAACAATAGATATGGTTCCAGCTTTTCCAAGTTTGTGAGATAATATCACTCTCCTCACTCTCCTTTTTCGTATTAGATTGTTGCTGATGCAATTATCACTCTTTAAGTATTTAATTTTTTTCTCTACCTAATTATAGATTGAAGAAGGAACTACTTATGAGTGATTCAACTGTTTTCTTTTTTAAATCTTTTCTCAGCATCTACAAGATCATAGAATTAAAGGACAGTTGTCAGGATAATATTTCCCAATGTAAGACCCCAAGACAATAAAGAACAAGAAGATAACGTCTTATGTGTGAAGGTAAGTTAACTAAGCTTGAAAGAAAGACATAAAGCCAAGGTCTTTTTAAAGAACTTGGTAAGAATTTATGCAATGTATTTGGATGTATTCTTCAGACTTAAAAAAATAATATAAAATGCCAGCTAAGTGGATTTCAGTCGTGATGATGAATACAGATGGATTATATTTCTGCTCATGAACACACAAGCATGGGTAAATGTGGAAGTAACTCTACATGTGGAAGATTCAAACATACTTTACACATGAAAGTGTGTGTATCTTAATAATCCTAATAAGCTATGTGAGCAGTATTTTGAGGATATGGGCTTAATTATTTAAAAAGATAACATTCATGAACTATATAGATTGAGATCCAATTAACTTGCTGAAGCTATCTTATTAGATGCCAATTAAGTGTATTAATATTTTTACAATTTCATATATTAAAATGAATTTAACTGTGCCTTTATTGCCATTATAATGTTAATTGCATAGCTACACAATTCATCTTTGGCATAATTATTAAGGCTTACTCTCTGTTCCTCAAAAAAATAAAATTTATAGCTTTATAAACTCTGCAGATAAGTCCCCAAAGCATCACTAGTTTCCTGGCATTGTACAGGTCTTTGTTTTGAAGTGAAATGAAGATTTCCCATGGTTTGTACTAGCTAGATAGTGATTCAAAGTCTTTATTGGAAGGAAAATATGCAGCAGCTACCCAGTGTGCCTGAAAGACACTCTTAGGTCTTTCAATTTGTTTTCTTTTCTGTTACAGTTTTGGTTAATGTGTGTCTAGTTATAGAAAGGTTTTCTGACAACTGAGAGCATTTTTATAAAATGGAATAAGAAGAAAACAGATCATGAATTCCTTATTGCCAAATTCAGACTTAAACTGAAGAAAGTAAGGAAGACCACTACACCATTCAGGTATGACCTAAATCAAATCCCTTATGATGATACAGTGGAAGTGAGAAAGAGATGCCAGGGATCAGAGACAAGAGACAGAATGTCTGAAAAACTATGGACGGAGGTTTGTGACATTGCACAGGAGGCAGGGATCAAGACCATCCCTAAGAAAAAGAAATGCAAAAAGGCAGAATGTTTGTCTGAGGAGATCTTACAAATAGCTGTGAAAAGAAGAGAAGTGAAAGGCAAAGGAGAAAAGAAAGATATACCTTTTTGAATGCAGAGTTTCAAAGAATAGCAAGGACAGATAAAGCCTTCCTCAGTGATCAATGTAAAGAAATAGAGGAAAACAATAGAATGGGAAAGATTAGAGATCTCTTCAAGAAAATTAGAAATACCATGGGAACACTTCATGCAAAAATTGGCAAAATAAAGGACAGAAATGGTATGGACCTAACAGAAGCAGAAGATATTAAGAAGAGGTGGCAAGAATACACAGAAGAACTGTATAAAAAAGATTTTCATGACCCAGATAATCACGATGGTGTGGTCACTCACCTAGAGACAGACATCCTGGAATGCGAAGTCAAGTGGGCCTTAGGAAGCAGTGAGCCGTGAACTTCCAGATGTTCAAGATGGATTTAGAAAAGGCAGAGGAACCAGAGATCAAATTGCCAGCATCCATTGGATCATTGAAAAAAACAAGAGAGCTCCAGAAAAACATCTATTTCTGCTTTATTGACTATGCCAAAGCCTTTGACTGTGTGTCACAATAAAATGTGAAAAATTCTTCAAGAGATGAGAATACCAGACCACCTGACCTGCCTCTTGTGAAATCTGTATGCAGGTCAGGAAGCAACAGTTAGAACTGGACATGGAACAACAGACCGGTTCCAAATTGGGAAAGGAGTACGTCAAGGCTGTATACTCTCAACCTGCTTATTTAACTTATTTGCAGTGTACATCATGAGAAACGCTGGACTGGATGAAACACAAGCTGGAATCAAGATTGCCAGGAGAAATATCAATAACCTCAGATATGCAGATGACACCCTCCTTGTGGCAGAAAGCAGAGAAGAACAGAAGAGCCTCTTGATGAAAGCGAAAGAAGAGAGTGAAAACTGGCTCAAAAGTCAACATTCAGAAAACTAAGATCATGACATCTGACTCAATGGATGTGAGTTTGGGGTAACTCCAGGATTTGGAGATGGACAGGGAAGCCTGGCGTGCTGTAGTCTACCGGGTCGCAAAAGGTCGGACAAGGCTGAGCAACTGAACTGAACTGAAGTAGGAGCCTATGAGAACACAAATACTTTAGATCTTTTTGGTGAGATATGTTTTATTTTGCCTCAACAATCCTCTGAATATTTAGCAAAAGGGTCTTACCAAGTTTGAGGTAGTTAAAAAGATGGGCTTTCAGTCAGAAAATTTGGGGCTCAGTGTCTCTCCCAATTTCTATTTCTTTGTGGTAGAAATTGATGACATTTATGGCATTTATGGTATTTACTCATTAGTAAAATGTTAATGGTAACAACTCTTACATTTGTTTATGTGAATATGAAATATACTTAAATGTGTATGTATATGAAGACATAATGTTAAAAATGTTTTACAAGGACATCTATACTCATCAAAAACTAGCTTTTATTATTATCATTTCTATATTTTTGAAACAACTTCTTTGATTTGCATATAACCTACTGCCAAGAAACTTTATTTATATATGATTTATGAATGAGATGGATCTCAGGGCATCTATAAGTCTTAAAAGAGAGAAGTATAAAAAATGTATTCACATGAAAGACAGTTTGGATATTCAAGTCTGGATAGGAACAAAGTTATTGCCTTGTTTCATTTATGTCATTAAGATAAACTTTAAATGTTTAATGGTTAACTCTGTATTTACACAAGGAGAACCTCTTTCACAGATACTTACTCATGGTTCAACGATCAGTACACTGATGTATCTACATATGAATTATTGAGAGCCGGGATGCCAGAAAAATCTATCCTTATTCCATGCTAACAGGCAGCCGTTGCCTGGAGGCAGGCAATGAGTTTGGCTTGGTACATTTTGCTTTTTTCCTGGAGTTCCACGTCATTCTCTCAGGAAAAGTGGCCTGCTCATCACTGCATTGTTGAATAATATTCAGATATAAGTAAGTTTCAAGGGGGAAGAAATAGCCTTTTCTGTATACTATTCCCATGAACTCCACCCATCACCCCATCCCTGGGTTTTTTCAGCTCTCACATTTCCTGTGTGTGGGAAGACGGTAAGTGGAAGCTACTCCCTGCATCTTCTCCTTCTCTTGCCTAAGCAGTGACGGTCACTTCCCTGGTTGACACCGTCACTTGTGTTTCGTTAATCCGTGCCTGTTTAAGTCGTCTATTCAACCTCCAATAAAATCACCTGTAAAGCCACCGTCAGGTACAATAACACATGTCTTGGAAGCAAAGTCACCCGATTGAAATGGAAGGAAACCTAAAATCCTCGTCCATGTGCTTCCCATTAGAAATGTTTCCCCTAGTTCACCATTATTTATAGCACTGTTAATGATGGAATTCACACAGAAATAAATGTCTTTCTTGTTGACGATTATTCATGAGGCCCGTGTGCCTATGAGTACGTCAGACAGTGTTCTGTATGGTAGATTGAGACTGAGGGTCATTGGGAATTGATGTAGAAGTCTGAGAAAGGGTTTTAACTATAGCTTCACAACAGTTCCATGGAGCGCTGGGTCTGACTGATAAGGATGAACAATTGTGACCGCCAGAGGAAATTTATGGAAATGGGTTGAACAATTCCAGTGGGGCTCTGGAATATCAAAATTGCAATTTGTACAGGTGATGAACCTTTAGTCAAATAAGCAATGAAAATAAAGCGGCTGCCACTTGTCAGAGAGCCAGCACCTGGATTAAAAGTTCCTGACGCAGCCTTAGCCCAAACGGCAGGCAGGTCGCAGGCTCTTGCTGGAGTTGAAAGTCGCTAGGTTTTCTTTTCTAGGATTGGATAGCCTACTGTCATATTTTATTTCTCTACAGAGTTCTTCATTTGTATAGAAATTTCAAGGATCTGTCAACATTTCATAACCGCAGAAGACACCATGAAAAGAAAAGTCCTAATGATAGCTTTCATCCGTTGACTACACTTCAGGCAAATTTTGCATACTCTGGTTCACCAAAAAGCTAGGGTTTTTTTTTTTTACAATGATTTGACATGTGAGAAAACTAATGCATGAGAGACTCATCACTGGGCAAGCTATTATCCAAACAATCCAAACAGACTGATTTGTCCCCCAAGTTTGTATGTTCTTATTCCTTGAGCTACACCATTCTGCTTGTGGGAAAACTGAGCAACCTATGAGTTTATCATCACAGATCTCAATCCTAATAACATACACCCACAAGTCCCCATAATTTTCTTCATTAATTACTTTAGTACTGTCCTCTGGAGGAATCTATATAGGTTTAGTTGCTCAAAATTGTGTTCTCCTGTGTTGTCAGGAGTATTTTTTTTTTTTTTTTTTATAATCAGTGCGTCCTCTATCTGGTCTTGAAGCATTCTGCCTTGTAACTTAATTCTAGTAGAATCAATGTGGAATGCTGTGGTAATTCAACCTAATCCTCTGCATCTGACAGTGCATGCATGGTACGGCATGGTGAGGTAAGCATTCCCTGCCTCAAGCACTTAGTTTCTCTATCCCTATGTTTGAAAATCTTTCATGAGTTGAAACTCCCATACATTCTGTACACTATTTTACATATTTTCTTTTGCACTTTTTCCCCATGGAGAGCACAGTAGTAGTGTTTGTCACTCAGTCGTGTCCACTTTGTGACACCATGGACTTTACCTGGCCATGCTCCTCTGTTCATGGAATTTTCCAGGCAAGAATACTGGATTGGGTAGCCATTCCCTTCTCCAGGCAATCTTCCCAACCCAGGGATTGAACCCAATTCTCTTGCATTGTAAACAGATTCTTTACAATCTGAGTCACCAGGGATAGATATATATGAATAACTGACCTTCTAAACTCTTGATATATTGAGGAAAAGATATAACAATGCTGATTGTGCCAGCAAGAAGTGTGAATTTAGATAAATATTATACTTGAATCTGCTTTCTTCATTCAAATATCCCTGAAAGCATTGTACATTTATATACATATATATATATATAGTGTTCCCTTAAAGTTTCAAAAACATGCTCAAGATTCAAAAACTTCAGGATTCATTCAAATTTTCAACATGGTCTCTAGTTTTTATTATTTTTGAGATTTTTGTACAGCATTTCAATTTGTAAACCCCTTAAAGATTTTTCTTAAACATAAATTTTCATTAATTAGCATTTAGTAGCATGTTCCAGATTTCCCAGCAATGCAAGCTGAGTCTACATAATAGAGGCCAGTATCCAGGGTTTCTTGTATTGCTGTGGTCTACCTACACTCCTGAGTATCAGATTCATTTCAATATTTGGCAAAACTAATACAATATTTTAAAGTTTAAAAATAAAATAAAATTAAAAAAAAAGAAAAACAAACAACTTGACTGTCATCAAAAAAAAACAAGTCATAAAAAATAATTTTCTTTGTATCTGTCCTATCAAAACATCTACTTACTGCGAGAAACCATTGTTGATCTTGTGGAATGGCTTATCTGATTTAAGACCACAATCTTTCTTTCTAAAAGTTATTTCCTGTCCTCATTAAATGATCCAATCACTCCTGTCCTTCTTAGTTTGCATTATGGCACATCCTGGAATCCAGTCTTCTTGTATTTACAGATGTATAATGTAGAAGCAACAGATTAAGTCCAGGAGATTAATTTGTCATGTGAGTGGACATAACTGGCAAAATATCCTCACCCAATTTTCCTGTAGATGAAGGATAAGTTTTACAGTTTTAATCAGAGTCTTGTGTACTAAAATTGTGTACTAAAATCGTCTTTTATGCAGATATTTAGGTATATTATAAACAGATAGTCACAACATTTAATAGTGAAAATTTTAGTCACAATATTTAATAATGAAAATTAGAAATCTCTCAGAAGAGAGTATAGGAGAATATATTTATGATATGGCATGAGGAAATATTTCTTAAAGAGAGCACTATTCAAAAAAAGAAATGTTTATTAATTTCAATGTCATTGGTATTGAGAATTTGATTTCATCATGGAAAGACACCAGGAAAATATGGGAAACATGAAACAGGGAAAAGTGATTGCAACACATACACCAGACAAAGGACTTGTATGTACAATACATAAAGAATCCCAGCAAAGAAAAAAAAAAAAAGACAAATACTTTGGAGGAAAAAGGTAAAAACAACAAAAATGCAAAAGGCAGTTCACAGAAGAATATATCTGAATGATCAATTGTTAGGTCTCTCAGACTTGTCCAACTGTGCAACCCCATGGACGGCAGCAACCCAGACTTCCTGTCCTTCACTGTCTCCCGGAGTTTGTTCAAACTCATGTCCACTGACATGAGTGGTGGTGTGCCATCCAACAGTCTCATCCTCTGTCCTCCCCTTCTTCTCCTGCTCTCAATAATTTCCAGAATTCGGGTCTTTTCTAATGAGTCAACTGTGCATCATGGGGACAAAATATTGGAGTTTCAGCTTCAGTAAAAGTCCTTCCAGGGGATATTCAGGGATAATTTCCTTTAGGATTGACTGGTTTAATCTCCTTGCTGTCCATGGGACTCTCAAGAGTCTTCACCAACACCACAGTTCAAAAGCATCGATTCTTCGGCTATCGGCCTTCTTAATGGTCCAACTCTCATATCCATACATGACTACTGAAAAAAAAAACAAAACATAGATTTGACTATACAGATGTTTATCAGCAAATTGACATCTCTGCTTTTTAATATGCTGTCTACTTTTTAAAAATATATATATTTTATTTTTGCTGTCTACTTTTGTCATAGTTTTTTTTCTAAGGAGCAAGTGTCTTAATTTCATGACTGCAGTCACCATCCACAGTGATTTTGGAGCCAAAGGAAATAAAATCTGTCACTGTTTCTATTCTTTCCCATCTATTTTTCATGGGTTAATGGAACCAGTTGCCATAATCTTAGTTTTTTGAATGTTGAGTTTTAAGCTAACTTTTTCTCTTTCCTCTTTCTCTTCATCAGTTCAGTACAGTTCAGTTCAGTCTCTCAGTCATGTCTGACTCTTTGTGACCCCATGAATCACAGCACACCAGGCCTCCCTGTCCATCACCAACTACCAGAGTTTACACAAAATCATGTCCATTGAGATGGTGAGGCCATCCAACCATCTCATCCTCTGTCGTCCACTTCTCCTCCTATCTTTATCTTTCCCAGGATCAAGGTCTTTTCCAATGAGACAGTTCTTCGCATCAGGTGGTCAA
Organism: Bison bison bison; assembly: GCF_000754665.1. Lineage (NCBI taxonomy): Eukaryota > Metazoa > Chordata > Mammalia > Artiodactyla > Bovidae > Bison > Bison bison. The sequence goes on along the minus strand of NW_011494868.1, from coordinate 1,696,159 downwards.
AGTATTAGAGTTTCAGCTTCAGCATCAGTCCTTCCAATGAATATTCAGGACTGATTTCCTTTAGGATGGACTGGTTGTATCTCCTTGCATACCAAAGGACCCTCAAGAGTCTTCTCCAACACCAGAGTTCAAAAGCATCAATTCTTCGGTGCTCAGCTTTATCTATAGTCCAAATCTCACATCCGTACATGACCATTGGGAAAACCATAGCTTTGACTAGTCGGAACTTTGTCGGCAAAGGAATGTCTCTGCTTTTTAATATGCTGTCTAGGTTGGCCATAACTTTTCTTCCAAAGAGCAAGCGTCTTTTAATTTCATGGCTGTGGTCACCATCTATCTGCAGTGATTTTGGAGCCCCAAAAATAGAGTCTGTCACTGTTTCCACTATTTCCCTATCTATTTGCCATTAAATGATGGGACCAGATGCCATGATCTTAGTTTTCTGAATGTTGATCTTTAAGCCAACTTTCTCACTCTCCTCTTCACTTTTATTAAGAGGCTCTTTAGTTCTTCACTTTCTGCCATAAGGGTGGTATCATCTGCATATCTGAGGTTATTGATATTTCTCCTGGCAATCTTGATTCCAGCTTGTGCTTCATACAGCCCAGGGTTTCTCATGATGTACTCTGCATAGAAGTTAAATAAGCAGGGTGACAATATACAGCCTTGACATACTCCTTTCCTGATTTGGAACCAGTCTGTTGTTCCATATCCAGTTCTAACAGTTGCTTCCTGACCTGCATACAGGTTTTCAAGAGGCAGGTCAGGTGGTCTGGTATTCCCATCTCTTTCAGATTTTTTCAGAGTTTGTTGTGATCCACACAATCAAAAGCTGTTAGAACTGGACATGAAACAACAGACTGGCTCCAAATTGGGAAAGGAGTATATCAAGGCTGTATATTGTCACCCTGCTTATTTAACTAT
>NW_011494868.1:1694434-1695135 GCF_000754665.1 Bison bison bison | reverse complement strand
CTATCTATCTATCTATCCATCTATAGTTCATCAGGCACTCTATCAGATCTATTTCCTTAAATCTATTTCTCACTTGCACTGTATAATTTAAGGGAATTGATTTAGGTCATACCTGAATGATTTAATGGTTTTCCCCACTTTCTTCAATTTAAGTCTGAATTTAGCAATAAGGACTTTATGATCTGAGCCAGGGTCATCTCCCGGTCTCGTTTTTGCTGACTGTATAGAGCTTCTCCACCTTTGGCTGCAAAGAATATAATCAATCTGATTTCAGTGTTGACCATCTGGTGATGTCCATGTGTAGAGTCTTCTCTTGTGTTGTTGGAAGAGGGTGTTTGCTATGATCAAGGCATTCTCCTCGCAAAACTCTATTAGCCTTTGCCCTGCTTTATTCTGTACTCCAAGGCCTAATTTGCCCGTTCAGTTCAGTTCAGTTCAGTTCAGTCGCTCAGTCATGTCCAACTCTTTGTGACATCATGAACTGCAGCACGCCAGGCCTCCCTGCCCATCACCAACTCCTGGAGATCACTCAAACTCATGTCCATTGAGTCAGTGATGCCATCCAACCGTCTCATCCTCTGTCGTCCCCTTCTCCTCCTGCCCTCAATCTTTCCATTACCAGGGTCTTTTCAAATGAGTCAACTCTTTGTATCAGTTGGCCAAAATATCGGGGTTTCAGCCTCAACATCAGTTCTTCCAAT
>NW_011494868.1:1693780-1694334 GCF_000754665.1 Bison bison bison | reverse complement strand
TTCGGCTGCAAAGAATATAATCAGTGTGATTTAGGTGTTGACTGTCTGGTGATGTCCATCTGTAGATTTCTCTTTTGCATTGCTGGAAAAGGGTATTTTCTATGAACAGCACATTCTTTTGACAAAACTCTGTTAACCTTTGCTCTGCTTCATTTTGTGCTCAGTAAGTACCCGTAAAGTTTGAAAAAATCATGCTTAATTTGGAAAGTGCAAGTTAAAATATCAGTGAGATCAGTAATATACCAATTAGACTCATCATAATGGCTGAAATTAAAAAAAAATCTGATAATGCCAAGTGCTGACTAGCATGTTGAATGATCCAAATTACACTGCTAATTGAAATATTGAGCTACCCTAATAGGTATATTAAAATATATTAAATATAAATATATAAATACATTTATAATATATATATGTTTATAAAATATAAATACATATATTTTTATATATAAATATAAATATATTAAAATATTAAAGAAACTGTTCGCAATGAAGGAGACCCAGGTTCAATCCCTGTGTCAGGAGTATCTCCTAGAAAAGGGAATGTCTACTCA
>NW_011494868.1:1679760-1693680 GCF_000754665.1 Bison bison bison | reverse complement strand
AAACTCATGTCCATTGAGTCAGTGATGCCATCCAACCGTCTCATCCTCTGTCGTCCCCTTCTCCTCCTGCCCTCAATCTTTCCATTACCAGGGTCTTTTCAAATGAGTCAACTGTTTGTATCAGTTGGCCAAAATATCGGGGTTTCAGCCTCAACATCAGTTCTTCCAATGAACATTTTGTCTGTTATTCCAGGTGTTGCTTGTCTTCCTACTGCTTCTGTTAGACCCTTGCCATTTCTGTCCTTTATTGAGCCTTCTGTCCTTTATCTTCGCATGAAATGTTCCCTTGGTATCTCTAATTCTCTTGAAGAGATCTCTAGTCTTTCCCATTCTACTGCTTTCCTTTATTTCTTTGCATTGTTCATTTAAGAAGGCTTTCATATCTCTTCTTGGTATCTTTGGAACTCTGCATTCAGATGGGTATATCTTTCCTTTTTTCCTTTGTCTTTAGCTTCTCTTCTTTCCATAGCTGTTTGTAAGGCCTCTTCAGACAACCATTTTGCCTTTTTGCATTTCTTTTCTTGGGGATGATTTTGATCACTGCCTCCTGTAAAAAGTTATAAACCTCTGTCCATAGTTCTTCAGGCACTCTATGAAATCTGCCTTGAACCTATTTTTCATTTCCACTGTATAATCATTAAGGAATTTGATTTAGGTCACAGCTAACTGGCCTATTTGTTTTCCCTACTTTCTTCAATTTAAGTCTGAATTTTGCAATAAGGAGTTCAAGATATGACTCACAGTCAGCTCACGGCATTGCTTTCGCTGACTGTATAGAGCTTCTCCATCTTCGGCTGCAAAGAATATAATCAGTGTGATTTAGGTGTTGACTGTCTGGTGATGTCCATCTGTAGATTTGTCTTTTGCATTGTTGGAAAAGGGTATTTTCTATGAACAGCACATTCTTTTGACAAAACTCTGTTAACCTTTGCTCTGCTTCATTTTGTGCTCAGTAAGTACCTGTAAAGTTTGAAAAAATCATGCTTAATTTGGAAAGTGCAAGTTAAAATCTCAATGAGATCAGTAATATACCAATTAGACTCATCATAATGGCTGAAATTAAAAAAAAATCTGATAATGCCAAGTGCTGACTAGCATGTTGAATGATCCAAATTACACTGCTAATCGAAATATTGGGCTACCCTATTGGCTCAGATATTAAAGAAACTGTCTGCAATGAAGGAGACCCAGGTTCGATCCCTGTGTCAGGAGTATCTCCTAGAAAAGGGAATGTCTACTCACTCCAATATTCTTGTCTGGAGAATTTCATGGACCAAGGAGTCTGGCAAGCTGCAGTCCACAGGGTAGCAAAGAGCTGAACACAGCTAACCAACTAGGACTAATGCAAATATTAATTTCCTGGTGCATTCTGTTATATATTTGCTGCTAAGTCACTTCAGTCGTGTCTGACTCTATGCGAGCCCATAGACGGCAGACCACCAGTCTCCCCCGTCCCTGGGATTCTCCAGGCAAGAACACTGGAGTGGGTTGCCATTTCCTTCTCCAATGCATGAAAGTGAAAAGTGAAAGTGAAGTCGCTCAGTCGTGTCCAACCCTCAGCGACCCCATGGACTGCAGCCTTTCAGGCACCTCCGTCCATGGGATTTTCCAGGCAAGCATACTGAAGTGGGATGCCATTGCCTTCTCCTGTTATGTATTTACTTATGGTTTATTATCAAGTTTTATGGTCAGTAAAGTTGCCTAATACTTTATTGCATTAATAAAATAATGCAATAAAAGTTCTTGCAGTGCATGGCACACAGCATTCACATATGATAGTATTTGTGTAGTTATTATCATTATCATTATTTTTGCTTACATTATTTTATAAGCACTCTGCTCATTTTGCCCACAATATATATTAAATGTCTATTTTTAATGTTAAAAAGTCATAAACTGTGCTACATTCTTGGGCTGTCCATATCTATTATCAATTTCCATAAATGGAAAAATGGGGGAAATGATTATAAAATTATCTTGTGCTCTGTAAAACATAATGAAAATTAATGAAAATATAACAATTTTTGTAAATTAAACACATACACATATTTCATATTAGCAAAACAGGTGTATTTATGTTATTAATTATTCTTCAAATGTATGCACCCTTGGACCAGTCAATTGTTTAAAATAATCCAACAGTTGTAGTAATTTTACCTATACAGAGCATTTTTTTAAATGTCATGAAAACTAATTCATATGTATACTCTATGAGCCTATTTTACTCAACATTTTTGGTTATGTTAGCACTCATATTTAAGAGCAAAGGGAAACAATAACTCTTGTGTAGTAAAATAATCATCTCTCTCACCTGTATGTTTTGAAAACCATTTGTGTTTTATCGAGTGGTATGGTCTTTGTACTTCAAATTTGCATCTTTTTTTTGTTAGAAGATGGATTTCTAGGATTGCAAGGACAGTGGAGATTTGTACTATAAGGGGAGTCCTCATCTCTCAGAGGAATAACTTGAGGTCTAGAGATGCCAAGAACCTTGTTTGGGATTCTTCGGCAGAGACAACTATAACCCAGGTCTCCTGGCTCATGCTGCCCGTGTGTACCCTCTCTGAGATGGCAATAACAAGAGAAATGTTCAAACAGTAAAGTGGGAAGGATCCATCTTCCATAAGTGGGTTGGTTTTTCATTATCAGAAGATTTTGCTGGTGATAATTTGGACAATGTTTTTCTTTTAAGGTGTAAGTCAAAAGCATTGAAAGGGCGTATTTCATATCATTGACTCAGCTCTGTGTTGTTTGTGGTAGTTCTATGCTAGAAGAGGTAGAAAGGATTTTCAAAATAAATACATTATTCAGTAGGCAACAAAGGGGTAAAACCACTTTTTTCATAATCACAGTTCTTTCTAAAGTCATACAGTCCCTATAAATGAGATAATGAAGTAACTCCATATTGGTTCTTTCAGTTCCCTGGAGTTTAAAGTGTATTAATGGCTATTGGATTCTGAATAAATAAACTGGATGGAAAAATCATTATGTGAGTTTTATTTTCCAAATATCAATTTGGTTTCTAAGCACTCCAATAACTTACCCTTAATTTTCAGCTTGAAGCTTCTGAGAAAAAAATAGTTGAAATTTGGGGCATCATTTATTTTTTCCCCTCTTGTAATAATGGGGATGTGAATTCAGCGGCTGAGTTTATTGAATTTGGCATTAGAAGCTGATTCATCCCTTAAAAAAAAACACATATTTTACACACTGAATTTCATCCTTTGGGGGATAGCGAACAATAAAAAATGCATTGGAAAAATTAGTTGAAATGGCTGGATGAATAAACCCTTTCTTCTGTTCATTAAATTCAGTAGAATCATGTGATCCTCAGTTCTCTCTACTAGAATTTAACTTGAAAATCAGTGAACAAAGCTGTTAAACAGAATTATATCTTTCCTGGGATAAATGTTTAAATTTCCCTGTATGCAGTTTGCATACACCGGGGCCTTTATATTTCACATGTCACAAACAGGAAAGGTCAGAAATGTCAGATCCCAGTAGCAGGATAGCCAGTGCAGTGTGTGATCTATATGCATGCAAATACGTGGACCTTCCAGTGACCTGCTGACAATATATATATATATATATATATATCACTAAATCTCCTTTTCTAGCAATGGAAGCAATTAATTGGCAAGAATGACAAAAAGATAAATTGCAACACACAACAGTAACAAGCCAATAACTCATAATCTCATTCCAAGGTCTTGTAGAGTGGTCAAAGTATTCACAAAAGTATGTTTCTACATTCAACAAACCATTGAAGCCCTACCACTTGGATATCTATCTCTTGATTATTTTCTTCCCCAAATCTCCTGCTTTTTCACTTGAAAAATCATGAAATAACTAAGTCTTTTAATTTCTTCTACTTTTTTTTTCACTTCAGTCGATTTCAGTGGAAAATTATTATAGAGATTAAATAAACACACAATTGGAGTACAATTGCTTTACAATGTTGGATTAGTTTGTTAGTTTCTGCTCTACAGCAGTGTGAATCAGCTATTCCTATATATTTACCCGCTTCCTCTTGAGCTTCCCTCCCATCACCCTCCATCCTAAATTTCTAAGTCATCACAAAGCACTGAGCTGAGCTCCTTGTGCTATACAGCAGGTTCCCACTAGTGTTCCATTATACACATTGCAGTGTGTATATATCTGGCCTTCTAACTGGCAAACCCAATGTCTGTTTCCTTCTTCCTCTCCTCTCTGTCTACCTCCATCGGCTCTTTACTCCCTTTCCTTACTTCTGCAAATTTTGTAATTGCCTCAGTATAGAAAAACTAGAAGAACTGAATGAGTTCCCTTAACTTTACCTCCAGAAGACAATAACAGACAATATTTTGATGCAATTGCTTTTCAAATTTTCTATATATTTTAAATGTTTGCTGAATATATAAATATAAAGGTATGTATGTAATAGTCAAGATCATTTAAGGACATCTCATTCATTGACTACGCTAAAGCTTTTGACTGTATAGATCAAAACAAACTGGAAAATTCTTAAAAAGATGGGAATACCAGACACCTTACCTGCTTACTGAGAAAGGTACATGAAAGTCAAGAAGAAAAGGTTAGAACCAGACATGGAAACATGAACTGGTTTTTAAGAAAAGATTATGTCAAGGTTGTATATTGTCACCATGCTTTTTTAACTTATATGCAGAATACATCACGTGAAATGCCAGACTGGATGAAGCACAAGCTGGAATTAAGATTGCCAGGAGAAATATCAATAACCTCAGATATGCAGAAGACACCATCGTTATGGCAGAAAGTGAAGAGGAACTAAAGAGCCTCTTGATAGAGATGAAAGAGGAGCGGGAAAAAGCTGGCTTAAAACTCAACATTCTGAAAATGAAAATCATGGCATCCAATCTCATTACTTAATGATAAATAGATGGGGAAATAATGGAAACAGTGAGAGACTTTAGTTTATTGGGCTTCAAAATCACTGCAGAAATTAAAAGACGCTTGCTGCTTAGAAGAAAAGCCATGACCGACCTAGACAGCATATTAAAAAGCAAAGACATTACTTTGCCAACAAAGGTCCTTCTAGCCAAGGATATGTGTTTTTTTTTTTTTTTTTCCAGTAGTCATGTATGGATGTGAGAGTTGGACCATAAAGAAGGCTGAGCACCGAAGAATTGATTATTTTGATCTGTGGCATTGGAGAAGACTCTTGAGAGTCCCTTGGACTTCAAGGAGATCAAATCAGTCCATACTAAAGGAAATCCGTCCTGAATATTCATTGAAAGGACTGATGCTGAAGTTGAAGCTCCAGTATTTTGGCTTACCTGATGCGAAGACCCAACTCATTGGAAAAGACCCTGATTCTGGGAAAGATTGAAGGCAGAATGAGAAGGGGATGACAGAGGATAAGATGGTTGGATGGCATCACTGAATTGCTGGACATGAGTTTGAGTAAACTCCAGGAGTTAGTGATGGAAAGGGAAGCCTGGCATGCTGCATCCATGGGGTCACAAAGAGTTGCACATGACTGAGTGACTGAACAACAACAAATGACTTATTTTTTCATAGTAAGTATGGTTTGGGGTTGTGAACTTATAAATGATTTCTAGAAGTTAAATTACTTTGTCAGTTCAAAAAATTGAAATATTGACGTTCCATGTGATTCCACAAGTATTTGCCTGGTTTTAAATCTAAGGTGAAGATTGTAAACACATTACTTACATATATATATATACACACACACACACACACACAAATGCTACACTTTGTTCTGTAAATGTTAATTTATCTCACCTGTAATATTGATAGCCTTGAGTGACTAAATTAAAAATAAATTTTACAATGATTAGGTGGAATATATATATTTCTCACACTGCTACTCTCTTTACTGAGGCCAGTTTCTAAATGCTTTCTCTTTTCTACGCAGTCAGCAGACTTGTTATAACCCTACTGTAGTCCCTTGAGTTCTTTTCAAATTGAAGCATGTGTACATTATATTGTTTAATAAGACTTGTTTTCACAGTTTAAACTTTCTCTAGTGTCTCTTTTAGGAGAAGGCAATGGCACCCCACTCCAGTACTCTTGCCTGGAAAATCCCATGGGCAGAGGAGCCTGGTGGGCTGCAGTTCATGGGGTGGCTGAGGGTCGGACATGACTGAGTGACTTCACTTTTCACTTTCATGCATTGGAGAAGGAAATGGCAACCCACTCCAGTGTTCTTGCCTGGAGAATCCCAGGGACGGGGGAGCCTGGTGGGCTGCCGTCTATGGGGTCGCACAGAGTCGGACACGACTGAAGCAACTTACCAGCAGCAGCAGCAGCAGTGTCTCTTTCCTGCCTCTCAGATACTTCTTAAAGAAAAAGTATAATGGCCTTTAACTTCCAGTTGTAGGAAACTTACTCAAGATTTCCTAAGCATGCCACGTATTTTCTTCATGGTTCTGGGCAGCTGTGTTGGCTTCTCTTTAGCTTTTCCTGAACTTTTTAAACTTGTGGCTATTTTTCTTCTCTAACCCTAATTCTGTGCTCTCCCCTAAATTTTTACCCCCTTTCTACATACCCACACTGACATACACACTTATTTTCCTATTTAGTGGGATGTATTCAACCATTCATCAGAGCCCAAACTCTGTATGACTAGATGAGAGATGGCTATCTTGCCACAAGCCCAAGACTATAGGGGTAGCTGCTGTCTTTAGGAACATGATTTTATATCATATTAATCATCACAGGTTTTGACACCTCATGATTTTTATGCTTTGGGAGGGCAAAATCTGTGCCTTAATTACCATGTATCAGGCATTGCAGTAGGACTTAGAGCTTCTACTGACTGAATGAGTAAATTATTGTGATCAATGTTCATATTTAAGACACAGAACAAAATCCTCTTATCTCTGTGTGAGGCAGGAGGATTGCTTTGGATGGATAAAATGATGAAAAGTCTCAAGATAGAGCAAGCTGAAAGTAAGGACAATTATTTAAATAATTTGAAAGCAGCTTAGCTTATTCATTGAAATCTATCAGAGAGCAATAAACAGTGACTTTCTTGTATAAGAGGAAGAATCAGGGCAATGGTGAATGTACTGATTATTAAGAGGTTAATGAAAAATCCTGACCTACAGTTAAGTGGCCACAGTCCAGCTATTGTCAGAATGTATCTAAACACCCCAAATTCTGCAGGCTTTACTACTAATTCTTTAAGGAAGTTGCATTCTTATTAACAAATAATGTTCATCAGAGCCCAGAAATTTAATGGCGATATCTGGTGTTTTTTAAAAATAAGTATTCACTTCAAAAAGTAAGACATTATAGAATATCTGCTTCCTCAGAACTGATACTCTTCAGTTTTTTTACAATGACTGATTACTTTCTCAAGGAAAAAAAAAAAAAAAAGGTACATTTAGGCAGAAATGAATAAAACTGAAGAGAAGAAAAATAGCCACAAGGTTAAAAAGTTCAGGAAAAGCTGAAGAGAAACCAACACAGCTGCCCAGAACCATGGAGAAAAGCCTTCTGGGGATCCATAATAAATGAACATAGGTGATTAAATTTAATTCAGTAGTTGATGGTTCCCAGGGGCCAAGCCTGCCTCTCCGTATATAAAATATATAACTCTATGTTGGCTTAAACATCCGCTGCCAGGCTGTAGGAAACGCACTTAATTCTACCTCTAACCGTCTTTCACACGAGAGGTAATTTATTAAAAACCTTGCCCTTCTCTTTGCTGTGTAGTTCAGATTACCTGTTTCTCTTCTATCATCATGGTATTTTTTCTCTCCCCGTAATGGTGGTTTTGTCAGGGAAATTTCTAAGGCTAGGGGATGAGGCAGACTGCTTCATCATTCTTTCATTATTGTGGCTCCTAGATGGACTGAAAAAGGTCTTTTGCCTCTAAGTTGAAGCTGTGTAAAAATAAGAAATGCTGTTCTTTCCTTCAGCCAACACTTTCTGAGGCCCTGCCATGTGCCATAGGGGTGTGTGACTAAATAAGGCAGCGATTGTACCCTAGGCAAGCTTACACTCCAGAGAGAAGAGTGACATTGGAAAAGAGGAAAGAAAAATGCAAAAACCAGAATGTTAGGAGGAGAAGCTCTTTCTTCTGGGGCAGGATTCTGGGTGACCACCGCAAGAGTGCCCAGAGTTTGACTTCTTTGTTTGGTTTCATTTTGTATCTTTTTATGTTCATGATTTGTTTTTATGCAGATAAATGATGAGAAACAGTTAAAAAGTTAACACTGCCTGTGTAGTTTGGGAACTTAAATCCGGAAAACATAGCCAGTTACTATCGGAACCCAAACTAGTGCTCTGTGACCACCTAGAGGGGTGGGATGAGCCGGGGGGTAGGGGAAGAGGCTCAAGAGGGAGGGAGACATATGTGTAATTATGGCTGATTCGCGTTGTTGTATAGTAGAAACCAATACAACATAGTAAAATTTTAAAAGCCAAAAAATAATAGTAAATAAGTAAGTTTAAAAAACAAATAAACCACTACAATATTGCAAAATAATTAGCCTCCAGTTAAAATAAGTAAATTTAAAATAATTTTAATTAAAGAAAATGACACTGTAATCATGAAACAGAAAATAACCAATTGTCCATCTATAGAGTTTTGGAACCACAGTTTTCAGAGATTTTTAAAAGTCATTGGCAAAACTCAGATTTCAAATTACTATGAAATGTTATTAAAAGTGGAGGCAGGTTGAAAAGATATCTCAAGAATATCTTCTATATTACTTGTGGTTTTTGTTCTGGGTTTCTGGTCATGGAAAATGTTGGCTTACAGAAGTTTTTCTTTTTTTGTTTTGTTTTCCTATTCTACCCTCATTTCAACAAACTGTAAAACAATGTAAGATCGTATAATATAGGAGAGATATTAAGAATAAAAAAAATTTTGTTTTCAAAAAAGAAATAAGGACACTTTTAACAACCCACTGATTTTCATGTTTTGAAGACAGGGCAATGCTTCACCATAATGCAGTCACTGGAATCACACCTTCTTTCTTGAGATTTAAATAGTCTACATAGATGGCAGGGGATGATTAGCTACTCCTTGCAGAATATTTGACTGATAACTGCCCAAACCCTTGCCAGTGTACCTCAATACTGAATCATCCTTTTATTTTGAAGACTTAGGGCCAGAATTTCCAAACCAAGTTGTTAACCCATAATTAATGTGTTAGTCCTGTCTGACTCTTTGGGACCCCATGGACTTTAGCCCACCAGGCTCCTCTGTCCATGGAATTCTCCAGGGTATCCTCACAACCCAGGGACTGAACTCAGGTCTCCTACATTGCAAGAGGATTCTTTACCATGTGAGCCATCAGGGAAGCCACCTGATATGAAGAGTAGACTCACTGGAAAGATGGGAAATGCTGGGAAAGATTGAGGGTGGGAGGAGAAGGTGGCAACAGAGGATGAGATGGTTGGATGGCATCAATGACTCAATTGACATGAGTTTGAACAAACATCAGGAGACAGTGAAGGACAAGGAAGACTGGCATGCTACAGTTCATGGAGTCACAGAGTCAGACACGACTCGGCAACTGAACAACAATAGCAATGTGTTAGAATCATGAAAACTTCAATATATGATCACAGTTATCTGAATATAAAATGAATTTACTTCATCTGAATGTATCAGAATGACTGTGCATGTTTGAAATTTCCCTTAGATTAACTTGCCCTTCCCCTTGCCTTGTGGCCATTTGTTGTAGGTTGAGCTTAAATGTTTCCTGAATTTTACACATTTTGGCAATATTATATGTTCATGTCAGAAAAAAAAATTGGCTCTAAGTATCCACATCAACCCTCACCTACAGTGCCTCTGTTTATTTATCAAATATGATGCATTATTTTTAAAACATACTTAACAGTGTAAATGTACATAGATTTAGCATTTTAAAATGTGATTATGTTAAACCCTCAAAATTATCTCAGGGTGTTAATTTTAAGCATTGCTATCACATCTTATTTAGTATCTCAACCCAAGAATCTCTAAGGGTGATAAGTCACATTTTTACATTTATTCATATAATTGCCCTTTCAGTCTAATTTTTAAGTTCAGTGCTATCTCATGTTCTTGTTGCTTGGCTTAGTTCTGTGTTTCATAAATCCTATTCTGTTCTACCTTTACAAGAGAATAAAGGATAGAATGTAAATGTCCTTCAGTACTGATTCAATATTTTATCTTATAATCTTTCCTGTCAACTCTTTCTCTCCTTGACACCTCTATTAATTCCATCACCCATTTTTGGATTCATAAAAAATACTGATACATTTTCTTTTGTCATAGAGAAAAAAATGAGGCTCACTATTGAGTGATGAGTGGAAAATTTTGCTGTCATGCAGTATGCCCAGTACAGAGGAGAGTTAAAGCTCTGGGGAATGAGGTTGAGAGGAAGAAAGACTTTGAACTGTCCCTGTCCTCTATTAGGAGAGCAAAGTCTCTGTTCTGATTGGCTGGCGATATCTGGGTTTGTCTATGGGGACGACAGAGGATGAGATGGCTGGATGGCATCACCGACTCGATGGACGTGAGTCTGAGTGAACTCCGGGAGTTGGTGATGGACAGGGAGGCGTGGCGTGCTGCGATTCATGGGGTCGCGAAGAGTCGGACACGACGGAGCGACTGAACTGAACTGAACTGAAGCAATGAATGAGCTGTTTGGAGGTGGTCTGCTGCGTGTGTGATGGGCATATGCTGCATCCATGGATTATGCCATTCAGCTGCCTAAATCAAGATTATGATGTTCAGATTGTTACATACTGCTGACAGACTAGATGATCAAGTTAAGCGTGGTCTGTGTCTTTCATATAAGTTGAATAAAATTGAACATTTAACTGACCATAATTTCCCTTGCTGCTCCCAACACTCTTGTTTCACATATTCATTCTATGAACAAATAGATTCATTACCACAATTATATACATTTGGGGAAAAAAATGATTGATTTTTAATACATGGCTCTCAGCTCAAATGTGTAACAACAAATGTAGGTGTTTGTAAGCTACTCTAAAACTGTCTTTTTGCATCATCTTGAGTGAGAAGAAAATGAGATTTTTTTTTAAACATTTTTTTTCGTCTTACAGTACAATTCCTTGAAAAGCACAGTAGAACAGTACAACAGCTGGCATACCGGGGCTGGCCTTGAGTGAGCAGGCAAGAAGAGTTATGACTGGAGGAGGGAGGGCAGGTGGAAGATGGTAGAGCTGAAGGATCCTCAGCAACAGGAGACGGAAGGCAAGCTGCAATTGCACCCACTCATGTGTGACATTGATGGTACAGGTTCTGGTTCCTTGCTAGATTCAATTCTATCTACCCTCTTGCGAAAATGATCCGGTGATGTCTGGGTCGTAGCTCTTTCCCTCCTCTTCATAGATGACCTGGCAGCACTGCACTGCCTTTTGAATGACTGTCGCAACCTTCGTGTACCATTCTATGTTTGGGTCCTCTGCCGCAGAAACTAACAGTACCCCTCAAATAAAGAAAGTCAGCTTGCTGTTCCTGCACTGTGGATCTCAAATAAAGAAAGTCAGCTTGCCGTTCCTGCACTGTGGATCTCAAATAAAGAAAGTCAGCTTGCCATTCCTGCACTGTGGATCTCTCTGGTTCTTCAGGAACTTCTTTTCAGTCTTGTCTCTCTTCATCCTTTCTTGGTGCTGGGTGCTTCTTAGCAGTACCAGCTACCTCACTCTGCTTTTATGCTTGCTTTCAGGCATCCTGGTCTGGAAATAAGGATACAAGTACTGTATTCTATAAATACAGTAAAGTACACAAAAGCACAATGGCTTGTAGAGGATGCTCACACGTGACAATATTTGCCATATACTAACTTAATTGACTGGACATGTGAAGGCACATTTGCATCTTTGAAAGTTCACAACTTGAAGGTTCCTATGCAGGGGACTTACTTTGTTTCTATTCCTTTTAGTTGCTAACTTAAATAACACATATTTAAACCTATCTTTATTTCTAATCCTAAGAATAAGACAGAAGTTGGTTGTTTTAGGATTCTGAGAGTTCAGTTCAGGTCAGTCGCTCAGTCGTGTCATACTCTGTGTGACCCCAAGGACTGAAGCACCCCGAGCAAGATTAATGTATAGGCAGGCTTTTGGTTTGATTTTTTTTTAATTTTTTGAATTGAAAGATAATAGATTTACAATTTTTTCTACTTCTCCCCCTCTTTTGAAATGAAGTCAACCCTAATACCCTTTGCTACTAGGGTACCAGGATTTCTCAAGATCAACACTATTGAAATTTGGGGACAATAAATTTCTTTTGTAATGGTTCTGTCTTGTGCATTATAGGATATTTCACAGCATCCTTAGTCTTTATTTACCTACTAGGTGCTAGAAGCAACACTCTTTCCTAACTGGCATTAAAATAAAAAAACAAAAAACTGTCTCCAGACATTGCCAAATGTACATAGTCAGCATAATCATTTTCATTTGAGGACTAGTGAGCAAGGCTGGTAGAAATACCAGTTCTCCATCACTGTTTGATTTCCCTTCTATTTCCTGTAGGGTTATGGAAAGACCTCAAAAACTTATGAGAGGCATTCATTTGAAAAGACAGCCACAGGTTTGGCTGGTTATCATTCAAACCTTGTATGAGCCCTCTTAAAGTTCAGTGACTACTTTGGATCATGCTGGGGATGGTGAAAGCCCTGCTGAAGCTGGGAGCCCCATGCCTAGGGTCACCCTCTCTAGTCCTGCTCCACAGCCATCACCCTCTGAGTCCTGTGCCCTCCCAGGTCCCTGCCACAAAGGAGGAAAGGGGTCTAGTAGGTAAGGAAACAGTCCACTCCCTCTTCTGTGAAAATTCTCTTTTCCCTCTTCTAGCTCTTCCAGATCTGACCTTCCTTCTTTCTTTCCTAGTCATACATTTAGAAATGAAGGATGAGGATGGTTGAAAATAAGCATTTTTCTCTTGCAAAGTGCTAAAGTTCAGAAAGCAGAAGATTATAAAGGGAGCGCTTTCAATTCTTTAGAATGGGAAGGAGGGAAAAAATATATAGAGAAAAATATATGTAACTTACAGAATTTGGTGCAGTAACAGAAATCTGTGGCTCAAGAAGTTGTATGTGTTCCCCAGGCAACTGAGTTTTTTATACTTAATATTGTCTTGGTCTCTATCCTTGAATACCAGCCTCTTTTTCTCCATACAGTCAGTGGGTTTTAAGAAATGCACTTATACCAGCCCGTTAAACATTATGAAGGTAATGGATTCCTCAGTCTAGTCAGAAGGTGTTTCTTTGCTTGTTTATTTATTTTTATGTGAAACTGATATTGAAAACCCTGGTGTTAATGAAACAAGAAAGCAACATGGTTGGTTATGTGCTTTGGAGCTAGCCTTGCTAGCTCCTTTCATTGTCCAGTTTGTCCATTCTTGAAACACTGTTAATTTCTCTGTGATTCAGTTTCCTCCCTTTAACTTACCTTCTTTTAAACGTGGTTGGACAAATAAGTTAATACGTGGAAAGTTTAGAATGGCTCCTGATCTGTAGTTAGTATTCCATAAACCTAAGTTATTAACTGTATTATTTTCTTGGTAAAAAGGATTATGACTTCCTAACATGAACCAGGCCATCAGGAAGGACTAGAAAAAAGCAACCCAGTAAAGATCATCCACAGTGACTTGGAAGATGTCCTCAGAGACTGTTTGGAATCCATCCATGCCTCTGCCCCAAATTTTCCCTGGCTCATGTAGTCAAAGCCTGGCTTTTGTCTGTGTCTAATCCACTGTTCTGTCTGGACTGGTATGTCAGAAGCAAAATGTACCTAATATGCAACATTTAGGCAATGGCACCCCACTCCAGTACTCTTGCCTGGAAAATCCCTTGGATGGAGGAGCCTGGTGGGCTGCAGTCCATGGGGTCGCTAAGAGTCGGACACAACTGAGCAACTTCACTTTCACTTTTCACTTTCATGCATTGGAGAAGGAAATGG
>NW_011494868.1:1654238-1679660 GCF_000754665.1 Bison bison bison | reverse complement strand
TTCATGCATTGGAGAAGGAAATGGCAACCCACTCCGGTGTTCTTGCCTGGAGAATCCCAGGGACGGGGGAGCCTGGTGGGCTGCCGTCTCTGGGGTCGCACAGAGTCGGACACGACTGAAGCAACTTAGCAGCGGCAGCAATCCACTGTTCTGTCTGGGGACTGATATGTCAGAAGCGAAATGTACCTAATATGCAACATTTAGCTTAACTTTACTCTAGGCTGACCTCAGATGATCCTACTACCTATTTTTTCCTGATTTCAGCTCAATCAGATGTGAACACCAGCTGTTCCATGGGTCTCTTCAGGCTGGCAGCCAAGAAATTAGGAACAATAAATGCTTAGAACTTAGTTAGAGATGCTTGGGAATAAAGAACCCCATTAAACTTTATTTCACTCAGATTTTTCAAATCTTATCTCACCAATGAGGGTTTTTTTTTTTTTTTTCTTTCTTTCCTTGCATTTTTCACCAAGGGACTATCAATACCTTATGGAACTGTGGTTCTAAGGACTATAGTTAGAGACAAGATGTTCTAATGTTACCAATTAACATTGATTCATACATGCTCTGTTCTCTGCTCACTTTGGTGAATCTGTGAGCTACTCTTGTATTAGCTTTTGGCCAAACTGTGCTTATAATGGTTTTATCTCAATTCACATTCATTTAACTGTCTCCCTTGGCTCCATATATTATAATAATGTCCAGTCTTATTCCCTGCTTTTCTGGATAAGCCTACTAATTCAGAGCAGCTGCCACCTTACCTGCCACACACACACTTTCTTTCTTTAGCTAATTGCATGCCGTGCCCTCTGTCACTGGTATCTACTCCTGAGACAGAGGCCATTCGGAGACAACTAGTGCTTCACTGCTTAGTCACTTTGCCTTTAATCATGGTTGACCAGAAAAGGTTCATATTAAACTACAACAAAATACTAATGTGCTTCTCTGAAGCTAATGAGCCTCTTGTATCTCAAGAGAAGAAAGTGAAAATACTGCTGGTTTTGTGAAAGAAGGTTCAGCACTTTCAGCATTCAGTTATTTATGGATTGGATAGAAATAGCTCAAATGTACTCATTCTTGAGATATTTCAGGATGCAAGATTTTTAGTAGCTCTCTTCTGGCCTAAGTTCATTTGATTTGGATGAGATCAGCCATTTGGTCATATAACCATATAACCTGAACTGCCAAATTAGATCACCAGACTCTCCTGTTCACAATAGAGAGTATGGGGATGTTACATATGGTGGATGGTGGAAGACAAACCAATGGAAAGCCAACTCTGGGATTTTGCTGGGACCTATTTCAGAATAAATGGTTTATTTTCCTGGAGTTGCTCAGTTGACAGGAATAAGTAACAGACTTACAGCTTGAATTCATTTCTTGAGAGAGCCAGCATCAATGTGAAGCCAACCTTGGGTGGGAAGCATAGCTAAACTATGTAAAGGGACTGGGTTTAAAGACATTGCTTGAACTTCTGTAAGGAAGTCATGCCTCACAAGAACTACTGCCTGAACTGATCCAGTAAGCTTCCATTTGGCTTCATCAAGTTTAAGTCAAATTTCTCTCGCTTGCAAATAAAAGTGCTTGGCTGTCCAGACTCTGTGCTTTCCAAGTGGCTCAGTGGTAAAGAATTGACCTGCCAAGCAAGAGATTCAGGTTCAATCTCTAGGTTGCGGAGGAAATGGCAAGCCACCCCAGTATTCTTGCCTGGGAAATCCCATGGACAGAGGAGCCTGGTGGGCTACAATCCATGGAGTCACAAAAGAGTTGGATCCAACTTAGTGACTAAACAACAACAACGACAAAAGGAAGATAAACCCAAGTGAATGTATTGATTAAACAACAACAACAATCCAGACTCCAATGTACACAATTTATGATAAAGCCATCTCTTGAAATGCAAAGCTGCAGAACAATGAGGCAAAACTTATAAGAACAAATCTAGCAACATTTACATGTAAAAGTGCCTTCTAAAAGATTTTTTTGGGTCACGTATCTCAGTCTATATCACCCATCAGCATATCCATGTCATTAGATAATGGCTAAGGTTCTCATGTGAAGAGTTAACTCATTGGAAAAGACTCTGATGCTGGGAGGGACTGGGGGCAGGAAGAGAAGGGGATGACAGAGGATGAGATGGCTAGATGGCATCACTGACTCAATGGACATGAGTCTGAGTGAACTCCGGGAGTTGCTGATGGACAGTGAGGCCTGGCGTGCTGCGATTCATGGGGTCGCAAAGAGTCGGACACGACTGAGTGACTGAACTGAACTGAACCGAAGGTTTTGATAGGTGAGTTGTTTGTCTTTGAGCTCTTTTTTTTTTTAATATGAAAATTATTTTACTGACCATATAGGAGGAAAATGAAATTTTTGAATGAATAATATAATGCTATGATTAAATCAGGGAGATTTTTTGTTAAAATTATTATTTTGACTGAGTTTTAAAGAGGATAATATTCATATCATGGACAGTTGTTTTCCAAAAGTGAAAACATTAAAACTGGATATTTCTGAGATTTTATTCAAATTTAGGTTGATATATTTAATTTGCATTTTTCCTCTTTGCATTATTTTGCCATCAACTTACACATATTGTTAAATTATTTCATTTTTATATAAAATATCATTGTCAATCTTTCTATAAAACACTTTTTATTACCAGTCACATGACTCCATAGCTCTTAAATAGATTCTATTCCTGACAACATTAATTTACTGTAATTTACATTATTGTCTTCTGATCTTCTTTATCATTTTAGGCCAAACCTTCCAATTCTTTCTTACACACCGCCAGTACTGTTTATTCTTGTTCAGTCGCTTAGTCATGTCTGACTCTTTGCGACCTCATGGACTGCAGCATGCCAGGCTTCCATGCCCTTCACTATCTCCCAGAGTTTGCTCAAATTCATGTCCATTGAGCCAGTGATACTATATAATCATCTCATCCTCTGCCACACCCTTCTCCTTTTGCCACCAATCCTTCCTAGCATCAGGCTCTTTTCTAATGAGTTAGCTCTTTGCATCATGTGGCCAAAGTATTGGAACTTCAGTATCAGCATCAGTCCTTCCAACAAATATTCAGGATTGATCTCCTTTAGGATTGATTGGTTTAATCTCCTTGCAGTCCAAGGGATTCTCAAAAGTCTTCTCCAGCACCACGTTTCAAAAGCATTAGTTTTTCAGCTCTCAGCCTTCTTTATGGTCCAATTAGATACATTCTATAACTTTAATACAATTTGTATTATTCAGCTACCAGCAAGTTCAATGATACACATATAATAAAAAGTAATAGGTTAATATTGATAAGCCATCAAATTGCCAGTCACTCTGAGGGGTTTTTACATTACAATCCTAACTACAAGAACTTGCCTTTCATTTTAAGGTAATTTTTTTTTTAATTTTATTTTATTTTTAAACTTTACATAGTTGTATTAGTTTTGCCAAATATCAAAATGAATCCATCACAGGTATACATGTGCTCCCCATCCTGAACCCTCCTCCCTCCTCCCTTAAACGAGATGCCAGTCCAGGTTCATTGCCTTTCATTTTAAACTTTTGTTTTTTATTATCATAATTACATGGTGACAACCAATAAGCTCAGTTCATTGTATCTTACAACTTTTTTAAAACATAAACAAGTTGAGATACTTGGAATTTTACTGAGCTTTATACCATGCTTCTATGTAACTGTGTGGGCCTATTAGCAATAATATGAGTATTAACTGATACAGAAAGTTTAAAAATTAAGTAAAACATGTAGAGATACCATCATATTACATTAGATTTAACAGTTTTCTGGCCATTAACATTTTTCTCTTTATGTTACAGAATATTATAAAGATAGATAACTTTTCTCTTTGTTGAATTGTATCATAGACCCAAAGTTCTTATAGATCATCCTTAAAGGAGGAGAGAGGGGGATGGAGGTGGAAGAGAAAGCTATAATTTTAGTTTCTCATTTCTCTGTCAGTCTTATTACATATCCATAATAGAAACCTGCGGCACAAGCAAAATATATTTCAATTGCTGGATCTAATGAGAAAGAGCTACTGGTGAAAAAAATAGAAATCTTAAATACAAGTGAGATTTGATGTATTCCTGACATATCTGACATATGCTTATTTATAGAATCAGAATGAAGTTTGAAAAACGTTTGAATTTGAAAGAACAAATTTTTTAGTACTTTTTATTATTCTTTTTTTTTTTAATAACCCTCTCTCCACATCACTCCCCAAATCCCTCTCTGTTTCTCCAAGAAACACACACACACACACACACACACACATACATGCACACTACAGGATAACGTTCCTTAATGTCCTGTACTCAGTTTTCTATTAAGAAAACATCTATTGAGTGCCTCAAATGGGCTAGGTATTGGGCTAGTTCCCAGATCCCAGTGCACATAAAGTTTATGAACTTATGCTCAGCACAGGCATAAACAAAATGTAATCTTGTTCACTCATCATAGAAGTCCTCTCAGGTAGGATTTCCTCCTATGCCATGGATGAGTAACTTGCTCAATGTCACTTCAATAATTAAGTAAGAGAGGTCTTCCAACTCAAGTATTTCTAGAGATACAACAAGTTTTGAAGTCCATATCTTTTTTTTTTCTTACCATATCACACATATAATTAACTTAGAGAGAAAACCATTTTTAAAACCTAAAGTTTGTTCTGTTGGTTCAGTTGTTTAGTACTTTGTATAGAAAATGTTTTGATCTGTATATCACAACATGGCATTTGCTTTTTTCATCCATGTGTTCGTTGACTTATTTATTCTAGTTTTATTAAGCGCTTATCTGGGACAGATTTTATAACAAGGTAAAACAGATTATAAGTTGCTAAAGTTCAGATGCTTACTATAAATAAAGTGGAGAAGTAAATGAAATATTCATAACCCAGATATCAATCACTGCCACTCTGTTCTTAAAATCTAAGCCAAATTAGACTCTGTTTAATCCTTATAATGGATAATTTCTGTTATTTTATTTTAGTTTAATTTGTATTTTTTGTTTGTTTGTTTAATCATCACGAAACACTGATAACCATTCCTTAGAAAATGGCGTCTCAGTATCTTCTCAGACTTCCCCTTTTGTCGGCTGTCTCCACGTCACATGACTCCACCTCTGGCTCCGACTATGAGTATACGGTTCAGGTTGGGCCAATCGGAGCATTTCATTTCTGTATGTATCGTCTGGCTCAGGGTTTATAAAAATGTAATTCAACTAAAACCAAAACAGCTCAGTGAAACCTCTCTACAGCCAGTGTAAGAGAACGGATAAGCTTTCCCGCTCGGTTTACGCATGAGAAGTGGAACAAAGAGACGCCCCAGCCATTTCGCCATTTGTAGAGTGGCCAAGTTCTAAAGAAACGGAGAGAGAAACGGCGTCCTAATGCTGCTTGCGTTCCCGTTGTATTGCGTTCAGGACTGCACAGAAGTTTTAAATTATCACCTTAATCCAGTCTTTGCTTTTCTTTTCCTCCCCTATAATTTCCTTTATGTTAACCCTTCACCCCATCGAACCACTTCCATAAGCTTACATAATGGATGTTCAGTGAAGTATGGTGCTCTAAATTAAAGGGATATGGCACCATATGGCAATTAATTTAAAACTGTAAAGATTTCACTTAAAAAAAAAAAAATGGTGATCAACATGGCCTACTACCATGCCGCATCTCTTTTCTGTCCTGTAGCCTACATCTAATTTTCTTTTTCCACCTTTCCACCTCAGTGGGATTCCTTACCCTTTTCTCTACTCCCCTCTGGTCCTCAGCTTACCCAGCCCCAAATAGCATAACAATGAATTCTTCCATTCAGTTTCTGGGCTAAATACAAAACTTTTCTCAGAGGGAAGACATTTTTAAACTCTCTTCAGTCAAAATGAAACCCTTTCATTTCCATCCTTTTATATGAAGTTTGTCCAAAAAGGTAAACAAATCTTATAAAATCAGAGCATGCGTGCTTAGCTGAGTCCAACTGTTTGAGACCTTGTGGACTGTAGCCCAGCAGGCTCCTCTGTCCATGGGAATTTTCAGGCAAGAACACTGGAGTGGGTTGCCATTTCCTTCTCCAGGGGATCTTCCCAACCCAGGGACTGAGCCCGTGTCTCCCATGTCACCTGCAATTGCAGGTGGATCTTTTACCACTGGGGCTTCCCTGGAAGCTCAGCCGGTAAAGAATCCACCTGCAATGCAGGAAACCCCAGTTCAACTTCTGGGTCAGGAAGTACCCCTGGAGAAGGGATAGGCTACCCACTCCAGTACTCTCAGGCTTCCCTGGTGGCTCCGATAGTAAAGAATCTGCCTGCAGCGTGGAAGACCTGGGTTTGACCCCTGGGTTGGGAAGAACCCCTGGAGGAGGACATGGCAACCCACTCCAGTATTCTTGCCTGGAGAATTCCCATGGATAGAGGAGTCTGGCGGGCTACAGTACACGGGGGTCACAAAGAGTCAGATGCAACTAACCATTGACCCACTGGGGGAAGCTTAATAAAATTAGTGACTTTCCTCCAAACCTGAAGATTGCATCTACTGTGTTTAATTGGTCCATAAGTCTGAACATTTTCTTTCAGGCTAGTCTGGATTGATGGTGAAGCAATCAGCAACTTTTATCACCTTCCACCTTTAGAGGTGGAATTTGCTGGTCTCCTCTCTCTACTGTCTCACACATAGAGCATTGATTTGTTTACATACGTTTAATACTCATTTCTAAATCTAGTCCTTCTCAGTAGCTAAACAAACAAACAAACACATAAGCAGTCAAATACAAACAGAAAAAACTTCTAATCAGTCATCTCTCAATTATTTCAATACTTTGTTTGTTTGGGCTCTTACTCTGTGATTGTCTGCATGCTACATTTTTAGCTGAGATTTAGATCCAGCACATTCCACCTGCACAGTGAGGAGCACTCTGTGAGATATCAGTGAAAATTCTCAGAAAACGATGTTTGCAGTCTCTCACACAGGGCGATTCCATGGACAGTATTTCATTTAAAGAGAGCGGCATTCGTGCCTCACCCTTGTCCAATATCTTTCTTTTGATGTGCTCGGAGTGATTTACAGGTTTGTCTCTTAACAGCTAAATATCCCTAGGAGTCAGACAGGATACAGGTACTAAAGATCAATATCAGTCTTAAGGAAAGACTTTCAAATTTTTAACAGAGACACTTATTCAGTAATCTTTGCACAATTATATGTGTCTGGAGAATTAGTGACAACTGCAGAATCTTAGCTAATTCATTTCCTATGGACATTTTTCCCATGAACTTAAAAAAAAATTCCCCCTAAATCTCAAATTTGTCATACTATTTGTTTTAAGGCTTTTACACTTTTTTCCTTTCTGAATACGTAAGACTGGAAGTGGACTTGGCAGGGTAACAATAACATCGTTTGGCTTGGCCCTCCAAGAATAAATGGCCACTGACTGCACAGAATTAAATCCTCTCCTGGAGACATTGTGGATGATGGTTCTCCATGTCAGAAACAAAGGCCGTTTGTTCTGCAAATGAGGAACTACCAAGTCTGAGGACTTTGGATGGTCTGCTATTACAGAGCACCAGATGATTACTGGAAAAGACCCTGATCTGGGAAAAACTGAGGACAGGAGGAAAAGAGGGTGACAGAGGATGAGATAGTTGGATGGCATCACTGACTCAATGGACATGAGTTTGAGCAAACTCTGGGAGATAGTGAAGGACAGAGAAGCCCGGCATGCTGCAATTCATGAGCCACAAAGAGTCAGACATGACTTAGAGACTGAACAAGTTATCTGAATTCTTTTAGAGTGTTCTGTTCTGAGAGCTCAAAAGTGGATGTCTCTGGGACTTGTGTATGCAAAAGTTTGTGGTGTCAAGGTGACTAAAGCCCTGATTCTAGGAAGTAGCTTTGATTGACAGCATTTTCATGACTCTTGCTGCTGCTGCTGCTAAGTCGCTTCAGTTGTGTCTGACTCTGTGCGACCCCAGAGATAGCAGCCCACCAGGCTCCCCTGTCCCTGGGATTCTCCAGGCAAGAACACTGGAGTGGGTTGCCATTTCCTTCTCCAATGCATGAAAGTGAAAAGGGAAAGTGAAGTCATTCAGCCGTGTCCGACTCCTAGCGACCCCATGGACCGCAGCCCACCAGGCTCCTCCGTCCATGGGATTTTCCAGGCGAGAGTACAGGAGTGGGGTGCTAGTGACTTCTCAAGTAAATAAATGAACAGCATTTTGTTTCAACATGGCTTCCAGTGTTACAGTTGTTTCTTTTAAAACATCTTCACCCATAGTAAAATTGATGTGTTAAAAACCAATGCTGATCATCTGAGATTTGATTTTGTACACGTGTTCAGTATCATTCCAAAGTAGGCAAGGCTAATTACAGAGACTCTTGCACATAGAACCTTCTTTCTTCCCCTACCCTTACCATTTCACATTTCTTTGTCAGTTTTAGAAGTCCAAAGACTTTATACTGTCGCTGTTACAAAAAACTGTTCATTGAACAGCATTTTAGGAACTTGTATTTATTATCATCATAGACATTTATTGAGTGCCTATAATATGGGAGTGTGGGGGAAAATATATCTTATATTTGAAAGGGTAGGACTTGAAAGGATAGGACTTCCAATGTGGAACAGTTGGTAAAGAATCCACCTGCTATTGCTGATGCACAAGATGTGGGTTCACACCCTGGGTTGGGAAGATCCCCTGGAGAAGGAAATGGCAACCCACTCCAGTATTCTTGCCTGGAAAATTCCATAGACAGAGGAGCCTAGCATGCTGCAGTCCATGGGGTCTCAAAGAGTCAGATACAACTGAGCATGCAAGACTTAAAAAGTTGTATTTTCTGTGACAATGTGCACTTAAATTGGTTCAAAAAACTAATTTAATTTATGTCAAAGAGATGATGTTCAAAAAAAAAAAAGAGATGATGTTCAAATTGCTGCAATTTAGGCATTGGCAAAACATGTAAGAGATTAATTCGTGTAACAAGGACATTTTTGCTGATGACTCAGAAATCACACCAATGGTGGGAGCATAAGAAGGTGGAAATGTCTATAAATGTAACTAGGACAGCATTAGAATCCACTCATTTAAGGTCAGCCCAGGGAAACTCAGGGCTTCCAAGATGGCACAGTGGTAAAGAATTTGCCTGCTAACACAGGAGACACAAGAGATGCCAGTTCAATCCTTGGGTTGGGAAGATCCTCTGGAATAGGAAATGACAACCCACTCCAGTATTCTTGGTTGGAAAATTCCGTGGACAGAGGAGCCTGGTGGGCTACAATTCATGGGTTGCAACAGGTTGGACACGGGTTGCAAAAAGTTGTGCCTCTGCATGGGGAAACAACACTTGTTCCCATATATCTGTACTTGCCCAAACACAAATGAAGAGATACATGGTTTTTCCCACATTCATTTTGCCCACCTATCCTCAGAAAAAAGCCTGTATTTTGACAATATTAACCACTACCCATTCTCTCCACATGGTTTAAGCTCTAATAAACATTCATATAGTTATCACTGAAAGAAATAGAATAAAAATGATAAATTTTCTTTGAATTCTCCTTTAGAACAAAAATTTTGTAGAAATTATTTTCTCACTTTTTACTTATTCATATGTTGAGTCAATGTTTGTTAACTTTGTCCTATGTGTCAGGTGTCAGACTCCTCCATTCCTTTTGAATATAAAGACATTTATGCCCTTTGGTAAACATTTTCTACAGGAGGAGTCAGACAGTAGAGTTATATAAACATATTTAGTTTTGCAATATAATAGGTTGTTGTTGTTGTTCAGTCGCTCAGTCATGTTCAACTCTTCTTGATCCCGTGGACTGTAGCATGCCAGGCCTACCTGTCCATCACCAACTCCCGGAGCTTGCTCAAATTCATGTCTATTGAATTGATGATGCCATCCTACCATCTCATCCTCTGTCATCCCCTTCTCCTGCCTTCAGTCTTTCCCAGCATCAGGGTCTTTTCCAATTAGTTGACTCTTCATGTCAGGTGGCCAAATTATTGGAGTTTCAGCTTCAACATCAGTCCTTCCAGTGAAAACTTAGGACTGATTTCCTTTAGGTTTGACTGGTTGGATCTCCTTTGATTGGTTGGACTCTCAAGGGAGTTTTCTCCAACACCGCATTTCAAAAGCAACTGTTCTTCAGCACTAGTCTTATTTAAGATCTAACTCTCAGACCCATACATGGCTACTGGAAAAGCCACAGTTTTGACTATATGGACCTTTGTTGGCAAAGTCATGTCTCTGCTTTTTAATATGCTGTCAAGGTTTGTCACAGCTTTCCTTCCAAGGAGCAAGCACATTTTAATTTCATGGCTGCAGTAATTCTTTACTGTCTGGGCCACCAGGGAAGCCCAATACAATAAGTACAAGAAGAAAAATAAATAGTTTATTATTTAATTTATAAAGCCCATATTATTAAGGATACATTATTTAGGTTCTGTTCCATACTAAAAGACTAAGAATAGCCTTTTAAAATATTTTATGTCTAGCATATGTACTAGTACTCATAGGCATCCAACTAATATCATATGAAATGTCTTCGTATGAGTTCACAAGAAAGGAAAGTGTTATTTTGCTTTGTTGGTTGAGAGATTGCTTCTTTTATCTAATACTTAGTTTAGCACTGTGTATTCATTAAGTCATTCATTTAGAGAAATCAATGACTCGGTATCTAGGAAATAAGAAGTAGCTAACTGTTTCAAATGCTACTGAAAGAGTTGAAAATTGAAAAAAAGATATTTTACACAGCAAAATATTTTTACGTTAGACAGCAGGGCCATCATCAAAAAATCTACAAACTATAAATGCTGAAGAGGGTGTGGATAAAGGGACCCTGTTTATGGGAATGTAAATTGGTACAGCCACTATGAAAAAGAGTATGGAGGTTCCTTAAAAAAAATGAAAGAAAGTTGAAAATAGAGCTATCATATGATTTAGCAATCCCATCCCTAGAAATATATCTGAAGAAAATCATGGTTCAAAAATATCTATGCACCCCTGTGTTCATTGCATCAGTATTTATAATAGCCAAGACATGAAAGAAATCTAAAGGCCTATCCACAGATAAATGGATAAAGAAGATGTGGTATATATATTCAATGGAATATTATTCAGGCATAAAAAAAATCATATAATGCCATTTGCAGCAACATGGAAAGACCTGGAAATTATATTGAATGAAGTAAGACAGAAAGAGGAAGACACATTCCATATGAAAATTGCTTGTATATAGAACTGAAAAAGAAATGGTGCAGATGAACTTATTTGAAAAATAAAAATAGGCTCAAAGATTTAGAAAGTGAACTTTTGGTTATCAGGGAGGATGAGCAGGGAGAGGGATAGATTGGGAGTTTGGAATTGACACACACATATTGCTTTACTTAGGATATATAACCAACAAAAACTGACTCTATAGCACAGAGAACTCAGTTCAATATTCTGTAATAACCTAAATGGGTAAAGAACTTGAAAAATAATAGATACATGTGTAGGTATAACTGAATCACTTTGCTATATACAGCTGAAATTAACACAAGAGCATTCATTAAAAAGAAAGTGTCCATTAGAAATGATGATTTAAGGACTTAGGATGATCTTAACTGAACAAATTCAGTGGTTCCTGTTGTGCAGACAAGAACCATGTTGGGATGAAACATGTTGTAGATAACAATAAGACATCACTACACATTCAGCAGATTGATAAAAGTACAGATACTGATGAGGATGTAGAGACCCTAGAATCTCCCTACCCTGCTATTAGGAGTATAAACTGGTACAATGATTTCAGACAACCTAATATAGCTTAAACTATGTACACATTTCAAATCTAAATATTCTACCTCAGAATATATATCTTAGATACCTTTCAAACAAGTTCATAGGAAAAATATTATAAATATTTATTGAAGAATCATTAGTATAAAATGTTAACAAAAATACATCTCAAAATATGCTGTTTAGCAAAAAAAGGTAAGTTGAAGAGCCATATGAAGTGTTTTATTTCTAAAAATGGTAGGAAGCATGGAAGGATAAAAGGACAAAGGGAGCAAGTGAGGAAGGAAGGAAGGGAATTCAGAAAGAAAAGAAAAAAAAAGAAGAAAAACAAATTATATTGATAAAACATTAAAATCTATTAAAACTAGTTAGGTACATGAGTTGGAGATACACATACACACACATATACGTGTGTATACATATATATATATATATATATGTCATTCTATTATATATTCACATGTCATTCTAATATATATGGTATTCTATTATTCTCTATCTTTACTGTATATTTGAAATAACTTATTACCCAAAGAGGGCTTCCCAGATGGCGCTAGTGGTAAAGAACCCACCTGCCAATGCAGGAGATGTAAGAGACAGGTTTCGATCCCTGGGTCAGGAAGATGCCCTGGAGGAGGACATGGAAGCCCACTCCAGTATTCTTTCTTGGAAAATCCTATAGACAGAGAAGCCTAGTGGATTACAGTCTGTGGGGTCGCAAAGAGTCAGACACAACTGAAATGACTTAGTTTTCAAGCATGCATTATAGAAAGAAGGAGATGAAAAGACAAAGACAGTATGTGAAGATAGTATCTTTTCAGCTTCTTTGACCTGGGACTCAGTGAGCAATAGTACAGAAAAGATGATAAAAGAGATACAGAATTAAAGGAACCAGACTTATATATCTAAAATGATGGGATTGATTCTCTGGAGTGGGTAATCTGTTTCTGGGAAAATATCTACTCTTTCTCCTGGTCATGAGGCAAGTAAAACCTAAGAACAAAATGTGGTCTGCACCACGAGGAAATGTCATTTTCAGTAGATGGCTGTTTCGGGTAAAAAGTCATAGATGAAGCATTTAGAGAAGATAGTGAGGATATGAGATAGGTGACCTGCAAAGGATTAAAATATTTTTTGAGAATTTAGCCATTGTAACCATTCAAGATAGATTGGTTCACAAAACACAACATTTGGCAGGAAAAACTGCCTTAGAAAAAGGGTGAAAGGTACAACAAGGCAAAACAGCATACAAAGTACACACGAGGCAGAAACTGTTATTTTTTTTTTTTTATTTTTCTAACATAATTTTCAATAATAGAGTTAAAAATAAAAGTAAATGTTCTTAAGCAATACACACAGTCAGAAGACAGCAGGACCAGCTATTAATTAGCATATCTGGCACTGATATAAGACCATTAGGTGGTCTTATATAAGACCCCTGATATAAGACCCTCACTATCTTCATCCTTGTTTCTCCTATTGGAAAGGGAAAATATACCAGATTAAGTTCAGTTTAAGTAAAAGCTGAAGCAACCTCAGTTCAGTTCAGTTCAGTCACTCAGTCGTGTCCGACTCTTTGCGACCCCATGAATCGCAGCACGCCAGGCCTCCCTGTCCATCACCAACTCCCAGAGTTCACTCAGACTCACGTCCATTGAGTCAGTGATGCCATCCAACCATCTCATCCTCTGTCGTCCCCTTCTCCTCCTGCGCCCAATCCCTCCCAGCATCAGAGTCTTTTCCAGTGAGTCAACTCTTCGCATGTAAATGTGTAACACTTTTCCATGACTAAAGTTAAACATAAACAATGAATGTGTAGATATTAAAGAAAATAATATGGCTGATGGCCTGTGAATAATGTGATCATTAAAAGTAATCTTGATTGAATTATTTTGATAGGGTCAGAAATTGTGGTAGCCTTTTGATCATAATTCTTTGCCTGCTAAACTCAATTGGGCTTCTAGGAAACTACTCTCAAAATAGTCATAAGCAGATAATAATGGAAATCTTTGTGTTCTGGAGAGCCACAGCCTAGAAGATGCTCCACAGTATCTCAAAACCTGTGGTAATTATTCCACAAATTAAGTGGAGATAAAGGTAACATGTCACTGAATATAATGTCTTGAATGCTATGCTAAGTGGATCACACATATCTGTTGAATCCTTATAACCTAACCTGGTATATACAATTCTTCCAATTCACAAAGAGAGCAAAAAGTAGGTATAAGCATAGTCTCAAAACGGCATAGCTAGCAAGACTTTGAGTTGGGATTTAAACCCACGAATTTTTGTTTGTTTTGAAGAATAGTTGATTTACAATGTTGTGTTAGTTTCTGGTGTGAAACAAAGTGATTCAGGAATACACACACACACACACAGAAACACACACACATTATTTTTCACATTATTTTCCATTATGGTTTATTACAGGATATTAAATATATTGATAGTTCCATGTGCTATACAGTAGGATCTTGTTATTTATCTATTTTATATATAGTAATTTGTTTCAGCTAATCTGAATTTCTAATATTTTCCTCCCCCACCCCCCTTTACTTTGGTAACTATAAAGCCTATTTTCTAAGTCTATGGGTCTGTTTCTATTTTGATAAATGAGTTCATTTGTATCATATTTTAGATGCCATGTATAAGTAATGTATTTGTCTTTCTGACTTACTTCTATTAGTATTGCAATCTCTAGGTCCGCTGATGTTGTTGCAAATGACATTATTTCATTCTTTTTTCATGGCTGAGTAGTATTCCACTGAGAGAGAATGGGAGAGAGAGGGAGAGAGCATAGCACATCTTCTTTTCTTTATTTATTCATCTGTAAATGGACATTTAGGTTACTTCCAAGTCTTAGCTTTTGTAAATAGTTCTTCTATGAATATTGGGGTGCATGCATCTTTTCAAATTGGAATTTTCTCTGAGCATATGCCCAGGAGTTGGCTTGCAGGACTATATGGTAATTAGTTTTAGTTTTTTAAGAAACCTCCATTCCCACTAACAGCATAGGAGTATCCTTTTTCTCCACAAACCCTCTCCAACATTTATCATTTGTAGGCTTTTTAATCTTGGCCACTCTCACTGGTATGAGATGATACCTCATTGCAGTTTTGATTTGCAGTTCTCTGAAGGAGGCAAGAATGTACTATGGAGAAGAGGCAGTCTCTTCAGCAAGTGGTGTTGGGAAATCTGGATGGCTGCATGTAAATCAATGAAGCTAGAACACACCCTCACACCATACGCAAAAATAAACTCTAAGTGGTTTAAGAATTAAATATAAGATATGACACTATAAAACTCCTAGAAAAGAACATAGGCAAAACATTCTCTGGCAGAAATCCTAGCAATGTTTTCTTAGGTCAGTTTCCTAAGGCAATAGAAATAAGAGCAAAAATAAAGAAATAAGACCTAATCGACTTATAAGCTTTTGCACAGCAAAAGAAACCATAAACAAAATGAAAAAACTTGGAGAAAATATCTGCAAACCATATAACCTACAAAGAATAAATTTCCAAAATATACATACAGCTCATATAACTCTGTATATAAACAAACAACCCAATCCAAAATTGGGCAGAAGCCCTAAATTTACATTTTTTCAAAGAATAACACTGTTGTTGTTTAATCACTAAGTTGTGTCCGAGTCTTTGTGATCCCATGGACTGCGGCACATCAGGTTTCCCTGTCCTTCCCTATCTCCCGGAGTTTGCTCAGATTCATGTCCATTGAGTCCATGATGCCATCCAACCATCTCATCCTCTGTTGTGCTCATCTCTTCCATCTTTCCCAGCATCAAGATCTTTTCCAATGAGTCAGCTTTCATATCAAGTGGCCAGTGACGAAACCCATGTCTTTCTGTTGCTAAACCCAAACTTGATGCTCTACTACACTCCTTTTTAATCTCTGAAGCAAGCTGGGTAAAGGAAAACTACTTAACATTTTATGTAGATAATTAAGTAATTTCTGGGAACTCTTTTCACTGACCATTTCAACAATCAGAGGGAAAGTTATAGACATTGTTGGACATGATGAATAGTCTGGTAGCTCTGTAACGAAAATGAAATTACATAATCTCAACTGGAAATGCTCTCCTCGGTCTACTTTCCTCTTTGCAATTGATGTTGTCACCATTTCATAAGTTTCCCTTGTTTGATAAGGGGCTTCCTAGGTAACTCAGACGGTAACAGAACCCACCTACAATGTGGGTGACCTGGGATCAATCCCTGGGTCAGGAAGATCCCCTGGAGAAGGGAATGGCTAGCCACTCTAGTGTTCTTGCCTGGAGAATCCCATGGACAGAGGAGCCTGATGCACCACAGTCCATGGGGTTGCAGAGTCGACATTACTGAGTGACTAACACCCTCACTTTCATTTGTTGTTGTTCTGTAAGTACTGCAACCAAAAGTAGTAGACTGGACCTCTGATTAGAAAATGCTAATTTTCCCAGTATTAAGGGAACCTATCCAGGGGCACTAACTAGCTATGAAGACAATCTCCCAATGGACATAGTTAAGGGCCAAATCTCTCAGACAGTTAAAAACAGTCAGCAGATTTAATGATAATTTTCTATCCCAGTGTCTCTATGAATATGAATTGGTAGATGATTAAGTGATCACTTCTTTCCAATTTTTATACTTTGACAATGCAGGCACAGTCAGGGTATTACTAAAATAAATCTGATGGCAAACATACTGAGCTCCCCTACAAAACTACAGCAGGGTTTTCTCAGGACTTAATTTTTACATAACACTGCTTAACGTGTAATATAAACTGTGCTCTTTATTTAGCAGGTAGAGTCTCTATTAAGAAGGCAGAAGAGTTAAAAGCAGGACAGACGGTGTGAATAGCTATATTTAGATTCATATCTTATATACAAACTCCCCAGAATGTGCAAATAAAACACTCACCTCCCAAGAAAGAACATTACATCTATGCTCAGATATTTCACTTATGGGAACCTAGAGAAAGAATACAATTTTCTTCAAAGTAGCAATGACTGCAAAAATAAGATCAAGAGCTTGAGCTACTGATAATAAACTCTCGTAAGTGGATTCCAGATGTCAGTCACTGTAGCTCAGCCATGGCCAAAGGCTATTAATCTCTTAAAAACAGTGAGTGCTGAACAGTTCTTCACACCTGAAAACAGATACAAGATATATCCTTTATAACAGCAGCAGCCGTTAGAATGGTCACAGCGCTGGTAATAATAATGACATCCACCCATGATGCTTTTAAGTGGAAAGTGAATATGTCAGGCCCCAAAATATTATCTTTAATAACTGTAATCTTCTGGGATTAAATAGGAATGCTCAAAAATGCGTGACACTACATCCTGGGGATTTACCATTGATTATGCTTTTTAATCTTCTGTGACCCCATTTTCTTTGGAGTAGTCCATCTGTACCTAAACTTTAGGCCCCAGA
The DNA here is from genome assembly GCF_000754665.1 of Bison bison bison. Taxonomy (NCBI): domain Eukaryota; kingdom Metazoa; phylum Chordata; class Mammalia; order Artiodactyla; family Bovidae; genus Bison; species Bison bison. Next base: position 1,662,454 of record NW_011494868.1, on the reverse strand, counting down.
GTGCTGTAAAGGCTGTGAAGGGAGTGCTTGATTTGACTTGGGAAAAATAGAAACCATTGCTCTTATGATTTGTAAGCATTACTTTTTATTGCTTAGTCTGGAGAGTGATTCAGTTTTTGGTTTGATTTACTTATTTTATGGGCTGCTACAATGGGGAGCACGTTTTCTCATTAGAGATATCTGTATAGTGAGTTAACCTTCTTCTAAAATGTATCTTGAGATACTGTTCTGATCTTGAACTAATATCTGAGTCCACAAATTGGCTCAAGGAGATGAGATAACACTAAAGGAGGGCAATCAAATGGCAAAATTACAGCAAAAACTCTGCCTAAATAAAAATAATGGCTTGGAATAAACTTTAAAATGTATAGAAAGTATATAGTTCTATTTTTGCCTGATGATCAATTTCCCAAGGACACAAATGTTGTGTTAAAGACAATGTTTATGTCTGACCTAAAATCTCTGTGTTGAAGCCCTAACTCTCAATGTGATGCCATTTAGAGATGTGGCCTTTGAGAAATAATATGTGTTGCATGAGGTCATGAGGATGGGGAACTTAGTGCAGGATTAGTGCCGTTTTGTTGTATATTAGTGCCATTTGTAAGTCAGGAAGAAAGCTCTCACCAGAACCTGACCGTGCTGCATCTTGTCTCAGATTTCCACCTCTAAAATTTTGAGAAAATGACTTTGTGTTTTAAGCCACCCACCTAGACTGTCTATGGTCTTTTGTGATGATAGCCTGAGCAGACTAAAGTATGTCCTCCAGTGGATAAAGGGAGTTAACTAATGAGCTATATATTTGAATTTGTGACTGGCAGATCTTCTCACTGAGTGCACTTGCTGGTGTATACTCACAGTACACCTGTTGCCACCAAAACCTTCTTCCTTGCCGCAACCTATATCCTCATATATAACTGAAGTGTCTGGTTTCTAAAAATCTGTTTTTCAGGTCTCAGAGGTTTTAGCATATAATGTGTTTATGAACTTAAATAACCTTTGTATGTAGGTGGGCTTCCCTGATGGCTCAGCGGGTAAAGAATCTGCCTGCAGTGCAAGAGAGACAGGAGACATGGGTTCAATCCCTGGGTCAGGAAGATCCCCTGGAGAAGGAAATTGCAGAAGAGCCTGGTGGCCTACAATCCATGGGGTCGCAAAGAGTCAGACACGACTGAGCCTGAGCATGATGAGGATGCACTTAGATAATTAAGATGTGCTTTCTTAGAGTCAATATTTAATAGTTATGTAATCAGAGGAAATAGTCACATTGTACCCACCAGAAAGCTAGATACCTCGCTTAGTAAAAACTATATAGTATCTCTGAATGTATACTTACCCTGAAAATCGGAACTCTAAATCTGTGCCTCTCCTTGTTAAATATACCTCCGAGCTTCTCTGCTAATGGATCCTGAAAAATACATCTCAATAAAATAAAAGATGACATCACGGTACAGATTTAGAAGACATCTTAGCCACTGGATGAATTCAGTGAGTTGTCCTTAAGGAAAATAAGATCCTATCACCAAAGTGGAAAGACGGCGATTTAAGAAACAGGAAACTGAAAGTCGCTCAGTTGTGTCCGACTCTTTGCGACCCCATGGACTATACAGTCCATGGAATTCTCCAGGCTGGAATACTGGAGTGGGTAAACTTTTGTGGGCAGAAAAATCTGTAGGAATAAATATGGGAGTTGGGAATGGTTTCCTTTACCATGTTAAGAAAGAAGTACTGTTTCTGAATGTATGTGTCTGAGGTAAATGTATCCTTATTAAGAAAATTTCAAAGAGTAATCATATTGAGGTACTTTGCCATGAGCCCAGTCAATTACTGATAGTAGAATTTATAAGCATTTGAGGAATTCATGATTAAAATAATATATTTGGATTGGATTCAAAGCAAAGGGTCAGAAAGTAATTATCCATTAGCAAACATAATCTTTGTTTCTGCCAAGCACCACAAAACAATGTTAATAATATTAATGAGTATTGAAAAGCATTCTTATTATAGTGAGAGGTTCAAATAATGCATTTACTAGAATAAAATTGATTTTAAACATTAATTTTACACTAGCCTAATCAATGGTCACAGAGTAGGCAACATAATTTTATTTAAACAAGGAGGAGCTGATCTATGGTACAATCAATAATGGTGAAATTGTGAACAATAATAGAATTTGTTGAAAAGTAACACTTAGATAACTGTTACAAACCAATGACATTAATAAAATAAATTAAGCCAATGGTGTTATCAGTGCTACTATCAATAGAAATTGTGTAGCTGTTGAATTATTTTTTTAATTTCATCTTATAAAGAACAGAGAAGATATTTTATTGGAGTTTTTATTTAAATAGAAGAATTTCCTATGACATTACAGGGAGCTCATTACATTTTGAAATGATCATACTAAATGAATGAATCATTTAATGATCATTTATTGTTTATTTATAAAACATTAAACTCCCAACAGAACATTAGATGATTTCTTTACAAATAAAAGTAACATTAAAATTGATGAATGGTTGCAGTAGAAAATGTTTACCTTATTTGTGTAATCTTATAAAGGACAAGAAGAGCATGATGTATATTTGGAATGATTATGTTAATTATGCAGTGAATGTTGATAGTATGTCAACAGACTAGTCCAGTGTATTAGCAATGTAGTATGACAGTTTCTCTTGCTGTTTCTCCTAGAAAAGAGCAAGAATAGGTGATCTATTCTTGATAGTGTAAATGGACAATAACTCTTCTTAGCTGCATGAGCATTTATACATGGGATGATCAATTCTTTAAGTTATAGCTTTGCAGTCATTTGCATAATAGACTCAAGAAGATTACAGATAGAAGAAACATGTTAGGTTGAATTTCCTTAAACTTGGTTGTTCTGGGACATCCTTTAAAATTTTTCCTAAGCATATTTATGTAACTCCTGAAATAAATGTGTCATTTCTTAAGATAGTTTGTGTGGTGTGATAGATTTCAAGGATATTAATTCATTTCTCTAGTGGTCTATTCTAAGGAGTTTTAATTAACATCATCTGAAGTTATATGTTATATTTAAAAGCAGAGACATTACTCTGCCAACAAAGGTCCGTCTAGTCAAGCCTATGGTTTTTCCAATGGTCATGTATGGATATGAGAGTTGGACTGTGAAGAAAGCTGAGTGCCGAAGAATTGATGCTTTTGAACTGTGGTGTCGGAGAAGACTCTTGAGAGTCCCTTGGACTGCAAGGAGATCCAACCAGTCCATTCTAAAGGAGATCAGTCCTAGGTGTTCTTTGGAAAGACTGATTCTAAAGCTGAAACTCAGGACTTTGGCCACCTCATGGGAAGAGTTGACTCATTGGAAAAGAGTCTGATGCTGGGAGGGATTGGTGACGGGGAGAAGGGGATGACAGAGGATGAGATGGCTGGATGGCATCACTGACTTGATGGATGTGAGTTTGAGTGAACTCTGGGAATTGGTGATGGACAGGGAGGCCTGGTGTGCTGCGATTCATGGGGTTGCAAAGAGTCGGACACGACTGAGCAACTGAACTGAACTGAACTGAAGTTATATGTTAGGATTAAAACAAAATTGGCCCTTTAGTTTTTATATTTTGTGATCATATCTGTTTTCTGTATATAATATATTACATAAATAAATCATTGATTTTGATTGTTCTAGTTTGACCATCTGTTTCATTTACCACACATATAATTTCTTTCTCTGTGATTACTAAATAAATTTATTTAAGGATGACATAAATGGCAGAATGAAATAACTAGAAATTATTATCAAGGGAAAATTTATGATATGCTAACTTTTATTTTGTAGTTTGTTTTAATCTAGTTAAAATTATAATTTGTCAATATTATATATAAATATATAATATTTTAATGTAAAAGTTGTTTAATGTGAAGAAGAAAGTGTATACTTTTGAGCATAAAAGTTAAAATTTTACTTGCCAAAATAATTTGTGTTGCAAGCCACTTGTGAACTTTGAACTATCTGGAAAGTATACATTCATTAGTTAGAAAAACCACTTTTTGTAATGTAAAAAGCATTAGAAGTTTAGTCTGCACTAAAAATTACACAAAACATTTAAGCCTGAGAAGCTAAGATGCTACCCCCAAAAGGGGGATATTTAAGTTTTACAGAAAGACATTCATGTTGACCCTACAGGAAATAATTTTTAATTCACATTGTCATCACAAGTATTTATTTAATCAAAGAGAAAGAAAAATTCACAGACACAGAGTAAAACATAAATGCTATACATATAGAAGCTGTAACAGCATAATAATAACTTAGTGGCCAGCATTGACAGAGAACACTAGGGGAACAATCTCTTTTATATACAATATAATTTTTAAAAATCTATTTAGAAATTGGAAGTTTGGGCATCAGGTTCAAGATGGTAGACAGAGCACAGACAATTAACTTCCCTTGCCCCTGAGTTAAATCACAGCAAATATTTATTTTAAGAGAATGAATTCAGGGTAATGAGTGACTGATGGAAAATATTAGCAGAATGGGGATAGAATTTCAATAAATAATGATCTGAATAGACAAAATCACAGCCCAGAAAAATTTTAGAGATGTTTCTCACTGTCCAAAAAAGTCCTTCTAGGCTCCAAACTTTTGTTCCTGTGTTCAAATATATATATATAAAATCGGGCTAATCATATATACATGATTTTACATTATTACAAATTACATACAATGTGTTATAACAAATATACTCTTAGCTGTTGAACTGATTATGGTGTCCAAGAAAGAGCTAGGTTAGTTGGCTCCGCCCACATCATCTCCTTCTATACTTATAAACCTGCCCACTGATTACAGTCTTATTTGTGCCTAAGCTAAAGGAAATTAGTCCTGAATATTCATTGGAGGGACTGATGCTGAAGCTGCAATACTTTAGCCACCTGATAGGAAGAACTGACTCATTGAAAAAGACCCTGATGCTGGGAAAGATTGAAGGCAGGGGGAGAAGGGGATGACCGAGGATGACATGGTTGGATGGCATCACCAACTCAATGGACATGAGTTTGAGTAAGCGCTGGGTGTTGGTGATGGACAGGGGGCCTGGAGTACTGCAGTCCATGGGGTCTCAAAGAGTCAGACATGACTGAGTGACTGAACTGACTGAAGCTAAATGTGTAGTCATATTCTAAAGATATTGAACTTGTTAGGGCTGAAAACTCCCTTTATTTTTTTCTCTGAGAAGGTACAGAAACTTTCAGGCCTACATTTCTTTCCACAATCTGAAAGTGAGGACTGATGGCAATAAAACAAAATATTCACCATAATCAACCAAATTCTTCAAAATTATAATGGACAAATATTTGAGAACACCAATAGAACAAGGGTAAAACACCATAAAAAACATATATAATAACCAGCCACAGAGACCAAACATTATCAAACAACTAGAAGACATTTTTATAAAAAGTCCTAATGAATATCCTCAGAAAGATTCAAAGTGATGCTTTATTCTACCAAATCAGTAGTGCTCTGCTATGAAAGAGGGTAAAATAAAACAAGAATATGTTTGGGGGAATTAAAATTTACATCTGTAAATTTAAAAACATAATTTAAAGCATAAAGAAGAAATGGTTTAAAAATAGCCCAAATTATACTTTTCAAATTAAAGGAATTTCCTCTTCCAATCGTGCTGGAATTACAGGAAACATTAGATGTTGAGATAAATTGTTGGAAGCTGAATGATTCTCTGTTCATAAAAGGTAATGATGCATTAGAATCTAATCAGTCAGTTCAGTCACTCGGTCGTGTCCAACTCTGCAACCCCATGACTCACAGCACACCAGGCCTTCCTGTCCATCACCAAATCCCAGAGTTCACTCAAACTCATGTCCATCGAGTCAGTGATGCCATCCAGCCATCTCATCCTCTGTCATCCCTTTCTTCTCCTGCCCCCAATCCCTCCCAGCATCAGGGTCTTTTCCAATGAGTCAACTCTTCGCATGAGGTGGCCAAAATATTGGAGTTTCAGCTTCAGTATCAGTCCTTCCAGTGGATACCCAAGACTGATCTCCTTTAGGATGGACTGGTTGGATATCCTTGCAGACCAAGGGACTCTCAAGAGTCTTCTCCAACACTACAGTTCAAAAGCTTCAATTCTTCAGCACTCAGCTTTCTTCACAGCCCAACTGACATCCATACATGACCACAGGAAAAACCATAGCCTTGACTAGATGGACCTTTGTTGGCAAAGTAATATCTCTGCTTTTCAATATGCTATCTAGGTTGGTCATAACTTGCCTTCCAAGGAGAAAGCATCTTTTAATTTCATGGCTGCAATCACCATCTGCAATGATTTTGGAGCCCCCCAAAATAAAGTCTGACACTGTTTCCACTGTTTTTCCATCTATTTCCCCTGAAGTGATGAGACTAGATGCCATGATCTTAGTTTTCTGAATGCTGAGCTTTAAGCCAACTTTTTCACTCTCCTCTTTCACTTTCATCAAGAGGCTTTTGAGTTCTTCTTCACTTTCTGCCATAAGGGTGGTGTCATCTGCATATCTGAGGTTATTGATATTTTCCCGGTAATCTTGATTCCAGTTTGTGCTTCTTCCAGCCCAGTGCTTCTCATGATGTACTCTGCATATAAGTTAAATAAGCAGGGTGACAGTATACAGCCTTGATGTACTCCTTTTCCTATTTGGAACCAGTCTAACTGTAGCTTCCTGACCTGCCTGTAAGTTTCTCAAGAGGCAAGTCAGGTGGTCTGGTATTCACATCTCTTTCAGAATTTTCCAGAGTTTATTGTGATGCACGCAGTGAAAGGCTTTGAAATAGTCAATAAAGCAGAAATTTATGTTTTTCTGGAAATTTCTTGCTTTTTCCATGATCTGGTGGATGTTGGCAATTTTACCTCTGGTTCCTCTGTCTTTTCTAAAATCAGCTTGAATATCTGGAAGTTCGCAGTTCATGTATTGCTGAAGCCTGGCTTGGAGAATTTTGAGCATTACTTTACTAGCGTGTGAGATGAGTGCAATTGTGTGGTAGTTTGAGCATTCTTTGTCATTGCCTGTTTTTGGGTTTGGAATGAAAACTGACATTTTCTAGTCTTGTGGCCAGTGCTGAGTTTTCCAAATTTGCTGGCATATTGAGTGCAGCACTTTCACAGCATCATCTTTCTGGATTTGAAATAGCTCAACTGAAATTCTGTCACCTCCACTAGCTTTGTTTATAGTGATACTTTCTTAGTCCCACTTAACTTCACATTCCAGGATGTCTGGCTCTAGGTGACTGATCACACCATCGTGATTATCTGGGTTGTGAAGTTGTTTTTTTTTTGTACAGTTCTTCTGTGTGTTATTGCCTCCTCTTCTTAGTATCTTCTGCTTCTGTTAAGTCCATACCATTTCTATTCTTTATCGAGCCCATCTTTGCATGAAATGTTCCCTTGGTATCTCTAATTTTCTTGAAGAGATCTCTAGTCTTTCCCATTCTGTAGTTTTCCTCTATTTCTTTGCATTGATCGCTGAGGAAGGCTTTCTTATCTCTCCTTGCTATTCTTTGGAACTCTGCATTCAGATGGTTATATCTGTTCTTTTCTCCTTTGGTTTTCACTTCTCTTCATTTCAAAGCTATTTGTAAGGCCTCCTCAGACAGCCATTTTGCTTTTTTGCGTTTCTTTCCATGGGAATGGTCTTGATCCCTGTCTCCTGTAAAATGTCGTGAACCTCATTCCATAGTTCATCAGGCACTCTGTCTATCAGATCTAGGCCCTTAAATCTATTTCTCACTTCCACTGTAAAATCATAAGGGATTTGATTTAGGTCATACCTGAATTGTCTAGTGGTTTTCCCCCTTCTTCAATTTAAATTTGAATTTGACAATAAGGAGTTCATGATCTGAGCCACAGTCAGCTCCGGTTCTTGTTTTTGCTGACTGTATAGAGCTTCTCCGTCTTTGGCTGCAAAGAATATAATCAACCTGATTTCGGTGTTGACCATTTGGTGATGTCCATGTGTAGAGACTTCTCTTGTTTTGTTGGAAGAGGGTGTTTGCTATGACCAGTGCATTTTCTTGGCAAAACTCTTAGTCTTTGCCCTGCTTCATTCCGTATTCCAAGGCCAAATTTGCCTATTACTCCAGGTGTTTCTTGCCTTCCTACTTTTGCATTCCAGTCCCCTATAATGAAAAGGACATCTTTTTTGGGTGTTAGTTCTCAAAGGTCTTGTAGGTCTTCATAGAACCATTCAACTTC
>NW_011494868.1:1627844-1654138 GCF_000754665.1 Bison bison bison | reverse complement strand
ATTCAACTTCAAATTCTTCAGTGTTACTGTTTGGGGCATAGGCTTGGAGTACCATGATATTGAATGGTTTGCCTTGGAAACAAACAGAGATCATTCTGTCGTTTTTGAGATTGCATTCAAGTACTGCATTTTGGACTCTTTTGTTGACCATGATGGCTACTCTATTTCTTCTAAGGGATTCCTGCCCACAGTAGTAGATATAATGGTCATCTGAGTTAAATTCACCCATTCCAGTCAATTTTAGTTCACTGATTCCTAGAATGTCGACCTTCACCTTTGCCATCTCCTTTTTGACCACTTCTAATTTGCCTTGATTCATGGAGATAGATAACATTCCACGTTCCTATGCAATATTGCTCTTTACAACATTGGGCCTTGCTTCTATCACTAGTTACATCCACAACTGGGTATTGTTTTAGCTTTGGGTTCATCCCTTCATTCTTTCTGGAGTTATTTCTCCACTCATTTCCAGTAGCATATTGGGCACCTATCAACCCAGGGAGTTCCCCTTTCAGTATCCTATCATTTTGCCTTTTTACACAGTTCTAATCAGTCCTTGTTAAAAGTCCTCACTGATAACTAGAGCATTTAGTAGAGATCCTAGAAGGGCCACAGCTTAGCATCAGGGCTCAACTATGCCATGCTAGATACATGCTACAAGGTATGCTGGATCTTTACTTTGGCCACCTGGATTGAAGAGGTGACTTTTGGGAAAACACTCTAATGCTGGAAAGATTGAGGGCAGAAGGAGAAAGGGATGACAGAGGATGAGATTGTTGGATGGCATCATCGACTCAATGGACATGAGTCTGAGTAAGCTCTGGGAGATGAAGCACTAGCATGCTGCAGTCTGCGGAGCTGCAGTCGGACACGACTGAGTGATTGAACAACAATGCTCTATCTCGCTAACAAAGTTTAAAAATAAACCTTGAAAGGAAAAATTGAACAAGTGTTATGGACTGAATGTGTTTTCCCTGAAAACTCACATGTTGAAATTTAATCCCCAGTGTGATGGTATGTAGTTATAGAGCCTTTGGAATGCAGTTAGATCGTGAGGGTGGAACCCTCATGAATTACATTAAGTCCCCTTGTTTGAAAAGGTAAGAGAGCTAGCTGGCTTTGTTTACACTGTGTGAAGACATAGCAGAAAGACAGCCATCTGCAAAGAGGAAAAGTGTTCTCCTCAGACACCAAATCAACTGGTACCTTGATCTTGAATTTCCCAGCTTTCAGGATTGTGAGAAATGAATTTCTGTTGTTGATAAGCCACCTTACACTATGTTTCATTCCAAACTAAGACAAAAAGTAACTTAATCTACTACTACAAAAAAAGTTCAATTATTTTTAAAAAGTTAGAAGGAAATTTAGCATCTTACAACATCAAGCTCACAATCTCCAAAATCCAGTAAAACCAGGGGAAATGTCAGTTGATACAACTAGCTCCAAAAATGATTGGATGATAGAATAGACAAGCTATTGAAACAGCTATTATTACCATGTTCATATTATGTAAAGAAAAAGATAAACAAATAATGAAATAAAAGATTAAAAAGGAAAAAGAACTTCTACACATAAAAAATGAAATATCATTTAAAATTAATTGGATGGCATGAAGCCCTAAGAAGCCAAGTAGACAAAAACACACAAGCAAACAAAACCCCATAAGAGTTTCTAATTAAATTGCTAATAACCCAATTAGGAAGAGATCATAAAGATAAAATCCAAAAAACACTCAATCCAAAAGAAGGCAGGAAAAAAGAACACAAAGTAATAAAGTGAATGGAAAGTTATTGATTGGTGTGAACAAAATTTCTGGCATTTTTCTTTTAATTTGTACTTTTCCCAGGAGTTTGCTAGGGCTTCGGTAGCAGAGCTTCTGTTCTTGTGAGACCTGAAATACACTAATGATTGATTTGAGGCTTTGGGATTCAAAATAGAGTGTGCGAATCTTCGTGCTAGGGAGCTTCTCAGCATGAGCAAAATTTAGTAATAATAACCTAGAATGGGTGAACTGCAAAGGGTTCCAAAGCTTAGTGTAAATAAGCACACATGATCTTTGATACTTATTCTAACTTCTTTATTTTGGAAATTTCCCAAGAACACCCTCTTCTGGGAGATTATTAGCATTTACTAACTCAGTAGTGGTGAGGAAAATCATGAGAATCTGATTGCCATGTGACCTTCTTAACTGTTAGCCCAAATTATCATCACCACAAAATTTTCCAAAGTGTTCACAGCGATTCAGGTTTCAAGTTTGTCTATGATTCTGAAAATACTTCAAGAGTCTTCTTTGTAAATTTATTTTCCATTAATATGATGTGTCTTAAACTTCATATATATATAACTTTGCTGTTTTCTCAGTAGGAGCTGTTCTGTCAGACATCCAACAAAATCATTTTTTAATCACATTTGTAATGTGCTTCTGTAGTTGGGGAATATCAGACATTTAACAGACTGACTTTCAAGGTGAAGGGGAAACCAAAGCTCTAAAATTTCCTTATAGCAGCCATGGGGTGCATTCCTTCCATAATGATATTTTCAGATTTTCTCCACTTATAAATATTCATAATACTGGTTCACACCAGGCATATTCACTAGGTAGCCTTCTTCCAACCATTGAAGCCCATTTGTCTCCACATGGTGTTCAGTAATCCAGCATCTTAATTATTTATTTCTATTGGTATACTATAACTCAGACTTAACAATGTTTTTGAGTTAAGAAAAACACTAAACCTTCAATGAGTCTGTCTGCAAAGGATCCCTTTGGCAGTGTAAATAAGGTGTAAGATATTTAATCTATTTGTGATAGGTGAATGATACAAGCAACAGTTTAAGGAGGGACCTCATTTTGTCATTCTGGGTGTTAGCTTAAGTTAAAAAATATGAACATGAAGTAGAGATGGATGGATGGAGAGATACATAGGTAAGTAGATAGATAGGTAAAGAGTCTAAGAAACTAAAATTTAACTGGCAGACTTTGACTCTGAAATTTAAGATACAGTGAAAGACTTGAACCAAGTAAAAGCAAACTCAAAACTTTTAACTCTTTTGTTAAAAAAAACTATTATCCTTTACACTGAAACTTGACTGACATTAAAACATTTGATATTCTCTGAAAGAAGACGAATAATTTTGAAAAGATGACTCTTTTCTGATCATGATGAGAGAGGCAGGGTTTGAGAAGACAGACCGTAGGAGGAGGATGACAGATTCAGGAAACACTGAGCCTTAGGAGATTTGGAACCCTAGAGAGGAGACTAACTCCATAGCATAGGGATCAATTTATTTTCATGTATTTTTTTTTTTAATTATTTTTCACAACTCCTTGATACTGAAAATTCTGATCAATATTGAGGTTCGTAAGTGAGCAATTACTGGAAGTTGGCAACGAAAGAGAAGGAGTGTGCTATGTAACTCATACCTCCACTGCTGCGGACCAGATGAGTTTTGTCTAATTTCTGGGAAAAAAAAAAAAGGATTAAATATTAAGATTAAAGATCAAACTTCAGTTTTAAAAAGGCTATTTGTTTACTTTTTTGATGGACTGTTCTTATCATAATTTATGTCTCCTTTTAAAAGTCAATAATGTACCTTACAATTATTATCTTCGTGGCTTTTAATGCTTATCAATCCTATAGTTTCATCAATGACCTTTTCATAGATACAGAAATTTAGCAGAAAATAATATAAAATTGTATTATTGACCCATGCAGAGATTAGGGTTTATAAATTAAATACTCATTTGTGAAGATTTTTATAGTAGCTAGTAATTTCTTCTGTACCTTTACCGGTACTGCAAGCTGATTGGGAGTAGTAGTCACGCTTTACGAGTGTTCATTGTTTCCATGACACGCTACGTAGTGCTAGGTGGAAAGCGCTGTTGCTGTTTAGTCGCTAATTCATGTCCAGATCCTTGTGACCACATCGACTGTAGTCCCCCAGGCTCCTCTGTCCATGGGATTGAAAGGTTGCTGCGATGAGCTGCAAACGACGCCAGGATTCTTGACCTCCAGAGGAGAGGAATTCAATCTGGGGCCAGTGATGAGGTTTGATCGCTCAGAGCTTTTCATAATCAAGTTTTATTAAAGTATGAAAGAGGTAGAGAAAGCTTCTGACATAGACATCAGAAGAGGGCAGAAAGAGTGCCCCCTTGCTAGTAAAAAGCAAGGAGTTACATACCTATTAGCAAGCTGCTAATTAGAGAAAAGAAATACCTCAAGACAGTGGCACCAGGCCCCTCACCCAGAACATGCATTTTGAGATAGCATTGGCACAAGGTGAGCCATCCTGGGCCATAAAACAATTGACACAAATCTTGAAGAAAGGCAGATTTCCAAGTAAATACATAGTTTCAAGAGCATAGCTTAAGGAAAACAAAACACATTGGTAAATTCAGGGTTTGAGAAAAAAAGTTAAGTTCAGGTGGAACCAGGTGTCATGGCAACACAGAATTTTAAAAGAAACCTCTTTTAATTTTGTATAGAGAAGGGGAAAAAATGTCTGACCCTTGCAGTTTGTTTCCTCCTTCCGATTAAGAGAGAGAGAGAGGAGAGAGAGAAAATAAAGGCTGACCCTTGCAATCTACTTCTTCTGCTTGGGAACCTCTAGCCTTCCTGCCTGTTACCCTCAGTATTTTCCAAGGAAGAATACTGGAGTGGGTTGGCACTTCCTTCTAAAGGGATCTTCCCAACATAGGGATTGAACCTGAGTCTCCTGCATTGGCAGGTGGATTTTTTTATCAGTGTGCCACCTAGGAAAATTGCATACATATGTCAATACTTATCAAAGTTTATGTTTTAAATATGGACAGTTTATTGTATGCCAATGATATGTCAATAAAGCTGTAAAAAATACAGTTCTATTAATCTAAATTTATGAATGAGGAAATTCCAGAGAGTTAATAATTCTGGGTATCCATTGAAGTAATAAGAATTTTTCTAACTAATAAATTTTAACAGAACTAATGAAAAGGAATATGAACAGTACACAGGAAGGACTAATATTTCTGGTATTAATACTTTAAAAAATGGATTCTGGAATAAATGGCATAATTGCTCTATCTCATTTTGCAGTTAAAGTCAGTTATTCATGAGAGAAAGCTAAATTCTTTACCTTTTCTCCTTCAGTGTTTTATGAACTCCTTATGATCGGAGATCATCTAATATTAACTTAATTATTTTCACTGTGGGCCAGACAGGTACTATCCTCTGTCCTGTGGGATGTAGGTTATTGTATAGGCATATAAGAAATGATAAACCAAATGATATAGTTCCTAACCTCTTCATGAGACTTACACAGTAGTGGCAAAAAAACCATCAACTAACCACACTACAGGACAGAATGAAAAAGCTACTGATAGATGTACCTTTTCATCTTTAAAATATGCTAAGGCAGTGCAGCTATGGGACCTGTGAATTCTGAAGTGAAGCCAGGAATGTAGGCTGGGAAGGTTCTACAGAGGTATGTGAGAGAACTTACATACATGTAAGGATAGATTCTGATGTATTCTCATGGTAAGGACTCAGGTACATTCTTGCCCTCTTGTGATAACTCTTGAAGCTGCCTCCTCTCCCAGGCTGCTGTCACTCCGCTCTTTTTTCTTGCCTTAAGCATCCTAGGGCTTCCCAGATGACACTGGTGGTAAAGAATCTGCCTGCCAATGCAGGAGAGGCAGAAGACGCAAGTTTGATCCCTGGGTCAGGAAGATCCCCTGGAGTAGGAAACGGCAACCCACTCCAGTGTTCTTGCCTAGACGATTTCATGGACAGAGGAGTCCGGTGGGCTATAGTGCATGGGGTTGCAAAGAGTCACACGTGACTGAACATCTGAGCAAACACGAACACTGACATTTCTAAGTACTCCCTGAGTGAAAAGCCTACTGCTTAAGTTCAAGCTTGGTGTTCTTTATTTGCTGAACTTTGGGGCAAGAGACAGCAAAGGAGCTGAAGTCATGCACTTCAAGCCAACTCCTTAAATCATGTGGGCACAAAATATTCCAGAGACCATAGCATTTCAAGCCACCCCATAGCAGTAACTCACCGAGTCGGGTTTTTAATTACCTCAAAAACTTGAGTCAACATCGAATGCTATCAGAAGCAAAATGAATGTACGTTAATCACAGAATATTTTAGTCACATGACATCTTTCTTCTCAGGAAAGTTCACAACCCCTAGGTCTGTTTCTCATCACACTTAATGTGAGGAAACAGGATAGCAAGCAGTTTTGAAGAGATTGAATGGGGGAAGGTTGAGTGTTTAATTTAGACAGAGCTATATAAAACTTGCAGAAAGCAAGTACTTTCTTGGTAAGATATCCTCTCCCTCTTCCTTCCCCATGGAAAAATGGGCCAAAGGAACAACTGAAGTCATAACATAAAAGTGGTAATTTCTCAAAGCATTGATTTCCTAATAATAACTAATACAAAATAAACTTCTTTCATGAAAAGAGCAAATTTCAAACTGTGCTCCCTGGACTCTTGTATCCTTGAAGATTTATTCCAAGTCTTCTGCAAATAATGAAGTATTTTCCTTCAAAGAATCAGATCCTCTTAGGAGTTTCTGAAATACTTTTATCACTTTTTTATGATGGGAGTTATTGTTAAATTTTCATTGTAAAAAAATAATCTACTAAGTTTCAAGATTATTCTATTAGAAGAAACATGTATGTGATTTTGGAAAATCAAAAAGGATAAGTTTATTTGGTATTTATAGATAACATGAGATTTGAAATAAATTGTGTACTTACTAAATTATCTCTAAGATAATTATCCTACTCTTCTTTATCTCTGATTATTCTGTGTGGGTCTTGGTTTTAACAAATTGTGTCTTGTCTAAAAGCAGAGTTGAAACTCTGATTCTATAATAAATTTGGGAATAAAGCAAGATCTAATCATTCATTCTGAAATACTTAATGGATTTTAACTCTGATCTAGGCCCAATATTATACTAAGATTGGCTGTGTATCTGTTTTTTAGTGGATCTCAGACTATGGAGAGAAAGATACACCTGTAAATGGATGCAGCTGTGGCATTCTCTGGCCAATCACTCAGACACAATGAAATGTGTCTTTCTGATTCCACCGTGTTGTTCAGCCGCTAAGTCATATCAGACTCTTTTGCAACTCATGGACTGTGGCCCCCCAGGCTCCTCTATCCTTGGAATTCTCCAGGTGAGAATACCAGAGTGGGTTGCCATTTCCTCCCCAAGGGCATCTTTTGGACTGAGGGACCACGTCTTCTGCATTGGCAGGCAGATCATTTACCACTGAGCCACCAGGGGAGCCAACTTATCTTTGTGATTTTAATCCAACTTAATTTTTATTTCAGATCCTTGCTGCCGTGCAGAAGTGGTAGCTTCATAGTGCTTGCTTGTCTTACCTCACCAAAGGCAGCTTTACCTGAACTTGTGTCTTGTGGTAACTGGGGAGGTTGTAGTGCTTCCCTGGTGGCTCAGATGATAAGGAATCTCCCTGTAATGCAGGAGATCTGGGTTTGATCCCTGGATCAGGAAGATGTCTTGTAGAAGGGGATGGCAACCCATTCCGGTATCCTTGCCTGGAAAATTTCATGGACAGAGGATCCTGGCGGGTTGTAGTCCATGGGATCAAAAAGAGTTGGATATGACTGACTAACACTTTCACTTTGTAGGTCCACTAGTTACCCCATATTTTATCCATCCCCACAAGCAGTTAAGGGACCATCTATTCCTTCTAGTATGAAAATTTTTTCACATTCAGTTCAGTTCAGTTGCTCAGTCATGTCCGACTCTTTGCAACTCCATGAATTGCAGCAAGCCAGGCCTCCCTGTCCATCACCAAATTCCGGAGTTCACTCAAACTCACATCCATCGAGTGGTGGTGCCATCCAGCCATCTCATCCTTGTCGTCCCCTTCTCCTCCTGCCCCCAATCCCTCCCAGCATCAGAGTCTTTTCCAATGAGTCAACTCTTCGCATGAGGTGGCTAAAGTACTGGAATTTCAGCTTTAGCATCATTCCTTCTTGTTAAATTGTCCCTTTTTGCTGTTTTTAAGGGCTCGTTTTGACACACCAAATTTCTCTACTCACTATATGTCCCTCTTAGGTGCATTCAGGGTTCAATTTATGATACTCAAAAATCAGAAAGAGACTTGCTTTTAATTGGGGATAAATGTTAAAGGTCAGGACCATGAAAGAAAAGTAAGCAACACGCAAAATAAGTAGCAATTGGCTAATTATTTGAATCGTATTATCCCAATACAAGAAATTTCCATTGTGTGAGGTAAGAGCTAAAAACCAAAAATGGTCAGCACAAGAGTGGCATACATACACAAACACGCATACACACATTGGCATTCACAGGGTCAGAGGAGGAGGGCAGTGCTTAGACAAGGCTTCCTAGAGTCAAAAGAAAATGCCCGTTGATGTCTATTCTGTGCTGTCTATTCTAGCTTTTATTCCTCTCAGTTTGATGTCCCTGCATCATACATGTTGCCTAAACTTTACAAAAGAGGTGGTCATTCTTAAGAGAAAGTTTTAGTAGGCTTATTAGCCTGTCCAATATAGAAAGTCTGAAATACTAACATATCTTCCTGAAAAATGTTCTCATGGATTATTCTATTATGATTTGGCAATGCATAGCTAGGAGAACATGAGCTTTGAAGTCAGGTATGTACTGTGGGTTGAAATCTTAACTTATTTAGTAACCAGAGAATCTTATACAAGCTATTTAATTTCTCCCAGATCCAACTTTCTAATCTATAAAATGTGGATAAGAATTAAAAAAAAATGGTAGGATGGTTTTTAGGATTCTATATAAAAGCTTAATATGTGGCCTAATATAATACTAAAAACGGTAGTTTAGTATTATGAATAGTAATAATGAAATGAAAAATAATCCCCTCCAATCAGAAGATACTCCATGAATGTGAACCACTTTGGGAATTATGAATTTTTAAAGAAGCTACAATCAATCAAATGATTTTATAGTCTCATAAAATCATAGAACTGGAGAGGATCCAAATATCTCACCTTTAGTAGTAATTCTAATAATTAATCAGCTTTTCCCCCCATATCTCAGAGTAATCCAAAACTTTAAGTGCAGAATGAATTAGCTATTTTTCACTTTCGAAAAGTTGACATTTAGCCTTTTAGCTGAATGATCAGTAAAAATGTAATTATGTTGAATTTAGAGGAAAAAAAATAACAGATTTCCCTTTTAAGGATGATACATAGTTCAGCAGTTCTACTCAGAATTTTTCAATCATACATAAAATGGGTATTTAATGACAAAGTACAAAATTTGTCAATATTCCACCTCAAATTTCTGTTCCTTCTACTAAGTAGGCTAATTTATGAAACAGGCAACAGGCCAATATTTTTTACTTAACGTATATCAAACTCAATAATTCTCTTGATCAGTTCCTATTATGAAACTTAAACAGCATGACCTTACCACAGATGGCTGTAATCAGTCTCAAATTAAATGCTTTATAATGGATCGGGCCATGGAACAACACCTTGGAAGAAGACGAAAATAATCTAAAGGGCTCTAAATTATTCACATTCTAGCCTTAGACTCATAGGTAGAAAAAGACTTAGAAGTCTTCTAGTTTGACTCTATATTTTTCAAAAAAAATTATGAAAATGTATAGGTTTTTCAACCCACAGTCCCTCATGAAAATTATAGTAGGGAAGACACTCCAGGAAGAAGGTCTAATTTGAACAAAAGGTAGATAAATTTTAGGAACATTTTAAAACTTCTGTTGGATTTGGCCTTGAGAGAAACCAGTTACAATTCTAAGTAATCTTATTACTAATAAAACTTTTTAGTGGTCTGTAGTTGATTTGCAATGTTCTGCTAGTTTCAGGTATATATTCATCTGTTATACATATACATGCATCTATTATTTTATTTTGCCACATAGGCCGTTAGAGTATTGACTAATTTTAAACGCAAAAGTTATATTCATGTTCTAGCCATAACATCCTATTGCACTCCTACAGACTGCACTTTTAAAAATAGTAAAGATGTCCTTGAACTCAGAAAGTTACTGTTTTTACAATTCACCTTCTAAATATTCCAGTTATTCATTATGTATCATTGTTTTCCAAAACCTTAAATTATGCTTTCATTTTTGTTTTCTTTTTCCATGACTGATAAATTGAATTTGACATTCCTCAAATCAATTACAATTTTGTATGAGTTTACTGTTCTTGGTCAAATGACCTTGTAATCTATTTACTATGATGATGAATTTTCTGGTTGAATGATGAAAATTTGAAAAATATGAACTATTTTTTCCAGTATTTTCAATGAGACTATGCTATTTGTGATTGCTTTTCAGTTATATTTTGGATAGTCTACTAATGTTTCACCCTTTAGTTTTTTTTTTTTTTTAATGTCAGCTACAGTTGAATTTTTTTGCCAATCAAACTATTCTAGGTCACCTTTATTAATATTTGTGTGTCTATACTTTGCCAGTCCAGTATCTAGTGGCCAAATCTCAGTCATGATACTTGAGTTTCATGCTGTGTGTGTGCATGCTAAGTTGCTTCAGTTCTGTCTGACTCTTTGTGACCCTATGGACCATAGACTGCCAGGCTCCTCTGTCCATGAGATTCTCCAGGAAAGAATCCTGGAGCAGGTTGTCCTGTCCTCCTCCAGGGGATCTTTCCAACCCAGGGCTCGAACCCATATCTCTTATATCTCCGTCATTGGTAGATGTGTTTTTTACCACTAGTGCAACCTGGGAAGCCCATTGATCAAGCTGCTACTGCTGCTGCTAAGTCATTTCAGTCGTGTCCGACTCTGTGCGACCTCATAGACGGCAGCCCAACAGGGTCCCCCGTCTCTGGGATTCTCCAGGCAAGAACACTGGAGTGGGTTTCCATTTCCTTCTCCAATGCATGAAAGTGAAAAGTCAAAGTGAAGTCGCTCAGTCATATCCGACTCTTTGCGACCCCATGGACTGCCTACCAGGAGCCTGCCAGGCTCCTCCGTCCATGGGATTTTCCAGGCAAGAGTACTGGAGTGGGGTGCCATTGCCTTCTCCAAGCTATAAGTCTTTAAATATATATTTTTAAAATTTAAGTTCACTTACCAGTCTCTGTGTAAGTCTTGTTTTTGCAAGCTTTAAATGTTGTAGAGCTTCAGGGCTTAAAAGTAGAACATCTTTTTGTCCCTTTATATTCATTTTCCCTGGGATGTATAGCTTTTTATTTTTTTTATTTATTCCTTTTTATTTTTTGTTTCTTTTTTAAAATTTATTTTCTTTTTTTTTTAACTTTACAATATTGTATTGCTTTTGCCATATATCAACATGAATCTGCCACAGGTATACACATGTTCCCCATCCTGAACCCTCCTCCCTCCTCCCTCCCCGTACCATCCCTCTGGGTCGTCCCAGTGCACCAGCCCCAAGCATCCAGTATCGTGCATCGAACCTGGACTGGCGACTCAGTTCATATATGATATTATACATGTTTCAATGCCATTCTCCCAAATCATCCCACCCTCTCCCTCTCCCACAGAGTCCAAAAGACTCTTCTATACATCAGTGTCTCTTTTGCTGTCTCGTATACAGGGTTATTGTTACCATCTTTCTAAATTCCATATATATGTGTTAGTATAGTGTATTGGTGTTTTTCTTTCTGGCTTACTTCACTCTGTATAATAGTCTCCAGTTTCATCCACCTCATTAGAACTGATTCAAATGTATTCTTTTTAATGGCTGAATAATACTCCATTGTGTATATGTACCACAGCTTTCTTATCCATTCATCTGCTGATGGACATCTAGGTTGCTTCCATGTCCTGGCTGTTATAAACAGTGCTGCGATGAACAGTGGGGTACACGTGTCTCTTTCAATTCTGGTTTCCTCAGTGTGTATGCCCTGGGATGTATAGCTTTAAAAACATCAAAGCCTTCTGAATGTTAATCTCCTCCATCATCACCTCTCTAAATCTCTGCTTGATGTGACTACTTAGATTTAGGAGGCATCTTAATCCTAATATGGTTTTAGCCTAACATTTGATATTTTCACTTATACCTACTCTTTACCAGGTATTTTCAATTTTAGAAAATGATACAACACTGAAATATATCCCAAATCCATCTTTATGACTTTCACTGCTATTTCCCCAACCAAACCACCATCTCTGGCCTTGATTA
Source organism: Bison bison bison (assembly GCF_000754665.1). Taxonomy (NCBI): domain Eukaryota; kingdom Metazoa; phylum Chordata; class Mammalia; order Artiodactyla; family Bovidae; genus Bison; species Bison bison. Next base: position 1,641,991 of record NW_011494868.1, on the reverse strand, counting down.
TGGGGGTTTCCTAATTTGTCTCACTTCTGTCACTTTTGTTGCTACCCATTATATATATTCTTTCTTTCAATAGTCAGTGTGACTATTTTAATATAAAATTTTATTTCTAAACTTCTACAATAATTCCAATCCTTTCAATAAACTCCTCCCCACTATACGGTCTGGTTCCTGATTCACTGAAATGCTATCTCTTGTGTTTTTTGTTTGTTTAAGTTTGCCTATTATAGTTTAACCACCTGGCCTTTTGGTTTGCTTGTTTCTGTTTCTCAAACATACTAAGAGTGTTTCCAATGCTTTTGGAAATCTCTTTCACTAGAAAAAAAAGAAGAAGAAACTTCAACCTCTTCCTTCTTGCTTGTCTCTACTCAAATAGTAACTTCTTCCTGATCCACCTGATCCAAAATAGTCACTCCTATTTCTTCTCTGTTCATATGAGCATACTACTTATCTCTCAGTACTTGACACTGTCTTATTTATGTGCTAGTTTTCCCACTCTTTATTTTATCATCTATCTTCCTCACCAAAAATATTAGGTCAAAGAAGGAAAAACACCACATGACATATTCTTAGAAGAAGAATGAATTAGTGACAGACTGGTTAGATAAATGAATGAGTTATGACCAACCTAGACTGCATATTAAAAAAAGCAGAAACATTACCATGAGAACAAAGGTCCATCTAGTTAAAGTTATGGTTTTTTCAGTAGTCATGTATGGATGTGAGAGTTGGACTATAAAAGAAGATGAGCACTGAAGAATTGAAGCCTTTGAACGGTGGTGTGGAGAAAATTCTTGAGAGTCCCTTGGACTGCAAGGAGATCCAACCAGTCCATCCTAAAGGAAATCAGTCCTGAATATTCATTGGAAGGACTGATGCTGAAGCTGAAACTCCAATATTTTGGCCACCTGATGCAAAGAACTGACTCATTTGAAAAGACCCTGATGCTGGGAAAGATTGAAGGCAGGAGGAGAAGGGGATGACAGAGGATGAGATGGTTGGTTGGCATCACCGACTCAATAGACATGAGTCTGAATAAACTCCAGGAGTTGGTGATGGACAGGGAGGCCTGGTGTGCTGCAGTCCATGGGGTCGCAAAGAGTCAGACACGACTGAGAGACTGAACTGAACTGTGTAATATTTGTCTCTCTTGAATCTTTTCTCCATTTGAATAGTTTAGGTAACTACATTGTTTGAAGCCTTGTCTTAATTAGTCCATGGAATTCTCCATAGTCCATGGAATTCTCCAGGTCAGAATACTGGGTAGCAGCCATTCCCTTCTCCAGGGGATCTTCTCAACCCAGGGACCAAACCCAGGTCTCCATATTGCAGGTGGATTCTTTACCATCAGAACCACCAGGAACCTCCTCATCTGAATAAGTCTAATCTTATACCTTGAGAATCAGGCAATTTAAAAGAAAGATAGGCAAGACCATTTATATTACCTTTAGTTTATAAGGGACTTGTAATAAATAGTACTGCTGCTGCTACAAAAAACAAACAAACAAACAATCTGGTTACCCTGCTTTTATAATGACTAACTATTGTCCACTTTAGCAAGAGAGATTACCAGAAAATTAATTTCCCCAAGATAGGATGGTCACTTATTATAGAAAAACTTAGTAAGATTTGAAATAATAGAACTTTTCATATTTTTAGGATTTTAAAATTTAGTTCCTCTTTTCTCAGAACATGGAGGAGAAATTTTATGTGCTGACTTTTGTTTTGAATACAGTACCTAAAGAAAACAATTTCCATATTCAGGTTGCTTTCAAGAACTGTTATGCCCTTGAATATGTTTATCATGTTACTAGTACAGAAGTCTTCAAAATTATGTGGGAAAATTTACTCAAAATTAGATATCTAATGGATGTTCTTGTTGTTAAGTCACTCAGTCATGTCAGACTCTTTGTGACTCCATGGATTGCATCATGCCAGGCTTTACCGTACTTCACCCTCTCCCACTTTGCTCAAACTCATGTCCATTGAGTCAGTGATACCACCCAACCACCTCATCCTCTGACATTCTCTTCTCCTGCATTCAGTCTTTACCAGCATCAGGTCTTTTCTAATGGATCAGCTCTTTGCATCAGGTGGCCAAAATATCAGAGTTTCAGCTTCAGCATCAGGCCTTCCAATGAATACTGATTGGTTTGATCTCCTTGCAGTCCAAGGGACTCTCAAGAGTCTTCTCAAACATCACAGTTCAAAAGCATCAATTCTTCAGCGTTCAGTCTTCTTTATGGTACAACTCTTACATGCATGCATGACTAATTGAAAGACTCTAGCTTTGACTATGTGGACCTTTGTTGACAAAGTGATGTCTCTACTTTTTAATAAGCTGTCTAGGTTTGTCATAGCTTTTCTTCCAAGGAGCAAGTGTCTTTTAATTTTATGGCTGCAATCAACCATCTGCAGTGATTTTGGAGCCAAACAAAATAAAGTCTGTCACTGTTTCCATTGTTTCCCCATCTATTTGACGTGAAGTGATGGGACTTGGTGCCATGGTCTTTGTTTTTTGAATACTGAATTTTTTTTGACCATCTTTTTTTATTTTTTAACTTTACAATATTGTATTGGTTTTGCCATATATCAACATGAATCCGCCACAGGTATACACGTGTTCCCCATCCTGAACCCTCCTCCCTCCTCCCTCCCCGTACCATCCCTCTGGGTCGTCCCAGTGCACCATCCCCAAGCATCCAGTATCGTGCATTGAACCTGGACTGGCGACTTGTTTCATATATGATATTATACATGTTTCAATTTTTTTTGAAGGATAATTGCTTTACAAAATTTTGCTGTTTTCTGTCAAACATCAGCATGAGTCAGTCATAGGTATACATGTATCCCCTCCGTTTTGAAATTCCCTCCCCATCCCGCCTCTCTTGGTTGATGCAGAGCTCCTGTTTGAGTTTCCTGAGTTTTAAGTCACCTTCTCCACTCTCCTCTCTCACTTTGATCAAGAGACTCTTAAGTCTCATGTAAATAGAATTCACCTGGAGAAATATGATAATTTCTAGTTCGCACTGTCTGTGAAATTAATATTAGAAAGATTAACAAGGTAACACGATTTCATATACTAAAATTCAAAAATATTAGTGTACTCCAAAGTTGCCGTGTGCACTTGAGGCCTTTTTTGTCACCACTCATCGTTGTCTCTGCCTGATAGAAAGCTTGTTATATTCAGAAAGACACACAGTTTTAAGTAAACTAGCTCATTAAGGTGGTTTTGACATTCCAGAAACCATATTGTAGCCACAGTGACTTACCTGAATAAATCTTCTAAAAAATCTTCCCTCTCTTTAACACGTATTTCATCTTTCCTAGATGTTTCAGAACTAAATAAAGTCTTCCCTTTATTATAATAAATCTAAGTAAATACAATGTGGAGTAAACCAGGCCTAATTCTCAGATGCTCAGTTAAGAAAGAGATTCTATTTCTAAAATGTACGACCACAAGATTAATAATGGAGTCCTCTAACCCAGCATCTAGATGTAGCGAGGACCTTATGGCTACTCTAGGCTGAAACCAGACTGCCATACAGGAATCTATGTCTTTGTATTAAAAACAGCGGCTTTTCATTGGTAGTGACTAATAAACTACATTATAATATTATAATAATGCATGCTTAGTAATGTACAGCTCTTGGCAACCCTTTGGACTTTTGCCCACTAGACTCCTCTATCTGTAGGATTTTTCAGGCAAAAATACTGAAATGGGTTGCCATTTCCTCCTACAGGGGATCTTCCCAAACCAGGAATCGAACCTGCATCTCCTGGGCCTTGTGTATTGCAGGCAGATTCTTTACCTGCTGAGCCATTGGCAAGCCTACATTTAATTTTAGATTTTTTAGGTTTAAAAAAATAAGATATTTATTCTAAATTTAATATGCAATTATAAATGTATTCTGATATGACACTTTGATTTTTTTCATTTAATGAAGAATTCATTTCTCAGAGTTGATGTGCCTTTTATTTGTGGAAGGTCATCAAGAGGCCATTCCTTTCCTCTTATAATGCAGTTTACTTTGCACAACAGTCAGCCTTCACCAGCTGTTTACATTAATTTCTTTTTCCAAGCAATCCTTGGAAGCCTTTGATACGGTAGAACCACACTTACTGGTGCCATGAGGGAAATTGTGGCTCTCTGATATAAAATGTTCTGCTTTGAATGAAAAGGATTCCCTAGAAGTGGATTTTAAATCCCTTTAGACATTTTCTGCTGGCTGATAACTCCACATTCATCATTTTGTGCATGATTATTACATGTGATATGCTTCAATAAAAGTTTTACAGGTGATTTTTAAGACCTGCATTTCCACAGATTAACACACTTTCCTGATTATTAGGATCTTCATTTTAATGATTTGCTTGCTAGCATTTTGTATTAGATTGTACAAATTCACTTCAATGGTTGCCCCGGTTTACTCTTCCTCAACAATTATGTATTGCAATCTGCTATTCAAAGGAAACCGTTTTTGTTGTTGGGCACCTGACAGGGGAAAAAGTATACATAACCATACACCTTCTATTTCTACTGTAGATGAGACAAAGCACTTAAATAATAATAGTAATAATTTAACTGATTATTTAAATACAATTTTTTATAAAAATGATAAATGGGCAATTCTATTTCATAACTTCTTTTGCAAATAATGCAATGCATTACTTATCACGGTCAAAGAAGACTACTAGAGTTCACTAAGCAGAGTAAAATGAATATTACTGATCTCTTTAAAAGCTGGTCAGTTTAGAGTAGGGCTTTGCTTACAATAAGTTAGATGACCCTAGGCAAAGAAAAATAACATCTGTATTTTGCTAAATAAGAAATGGAGAATGCATTTTGTGCAGTGATTTTTCAGTTTAGTGGGGTTTTTTTTTGATCAATTAAGTGTACAATGACAGATTTTATTTTCTTGGGCTCCAAAATCACTGCTGATGGTGACTGCAGCTACGAAATTAAAAGATGTTTGCTCCTTGGAAGGAAAGCTATGACAAACCTAGTGTATTAAAAAGCAGAGACATCACTTTCCCAATAAAGGTCCGTCTAGTCAGAGCTATGGTTTTTCCAGTAGTCGTGTATGGATGTGAGAGTTGGGCCATAAAGAAGGCTGTGTGCCGAGGAATGGATGCTTTCAAACTGTGGTGCTGGAAAAGACTCTTGAGAGACCCTTGGACAGCAAGGAGATCAAACCAGTCAATCCTAAAAGAAATCAACCCTGAATATTCTTTAGAAGAATTGATGCTGAAGCTGAAACTCCAATACTTTGGCCACCTGATGCAAAGAACCAACTCATCAGAAAAGACCCTGATGCTGGAAAAGATTGAGGGCAGAAGGACATAGTAGTGACAGAGGATGAGATGGTTGGATGGCATCACCGACTCAATGGACGTGAGTTTGAACAAACTCTGGGAGATAGTGAATGACAGGGAAGCCTGAAGTGCTGCAGTTCAGGAGTTAGAGAGTCAGACACAACAGTGATTAAATAATAACAAAGGTACATAAACTGTGTGAAACAACACCTTCAGAATGAAACCATGGCGAAATGGTTGGCGTAGATTCTAACATTGTTGGTTACTGGTCTTGAGTTGAAGTTGGTGGAACTTTAATGCACAGTAAACGAATTTCGCTTTGCCACTTTTTTTGCTTTTCATTGTTTCAGATGCTTTTTTTTCCCTCCAATGCTGCTGTAACCTGTCAAAATTCAAGTGAATATTGGATGCTCCTTATTTTAATTTATTCTGTAAATGTCCAAAGATCTCATTCTCTGCTACTATTAGAAAATCAATAAAAGTGTTTATTAATTTTTAAGAACTGTGGGCATATTCAGTCCTTGATCCTGAAAGATGTACCTAGTTGCTTAGATAGAAAATAAATTTTACAACGTACAAAAAGACTGTAAAAAGCCTATAGTCTTAATAACATATACCACTTAAAAAAACAACGTTCTAATTTGAGCCTGGTAAACACAATGTAAAATGTGCATCTTTTAACAGAATTTTAAGAATTTAAAATGTGTCAGTTATTCAGCACAAATGAATAAGTAGACAAAAATCAGTAGATACCAGGGAAGCCCCTGCCTATTTTCCAACTTTCAGTTTCTTTATGAACATACATGGTGGCTAACTGGCTTCAGTGGTTGTTAATTGTGGTGCCTTCCATGGCTGAATGTTCTTCATTCAAGCTTGTTGGGCTACAGTAGACAAAGAATAATTTGTCATCCTTTTTTTGGACTGCATCTTTAAACCTTGAACTAGAACAATAATTGTAATATCTCAACTGATATATTAAGATGCATTTTATTAAAAATGAGAACTGATCCATTGAACAACAAAAATGGTTAAGGTAACCAACAAGTGAATTACCTTTGTAAATGAATTTAGCCAGCTAAATTGAAATATGTTTAAATGATCTTTTACTTGTGGTTATTGTGCTACCAATAAATTGGACTTGTAGACTTTAATAAAATATGAGGTTTTACAAGAAATGTTGCTGCATAAGTATAAGCATTGTATTGTTACTTATATATCAATAAGTATAACCATGCAACAGCCTCATCACTACTTCTTAAATTGTAGAGAACAAAATTCAGAAGAATCTTATAAATATAAACACACAAATTTGAGTATTCTTATTCAGCCAATTATTTAGGATGGCCAATTTTAGAAGAGGATATGAGATATCTACTATCTGTGATCTTTGGCAAATGACTAAATTTCAATAAGCCTCAACTTCATGTCTATCAATAGAAATAGTAACATTATCCCTGCAATTTCCTTAAGGATTAAGTGAAATAACATACAGATAACAGTGAGTAAGGTGTCTAACCTTCAGTGAGTGTTCAATAAGTAGATGTTAGTTTTCAAAGTAGCAAGAAAAAAATTGCTTAGATGAGGAATGGCTTTATTAGATGGAGGATAAATATAACAAGTGGTCTGCTGCTAAGTCGCTTCAGTCATGTCTGACTCTGTGAGGCCCCAGAGACGACAGATTCTGGAGATTCTGGGATTCTCCAGGCAAGAACACTGGAATGGGTTGCCATTTCCTTCTCCAATACATGAAAGTGAAAAGTGAAAGAAGTCGCTTAGTCGTGTCTGACTCCTAGCGACCCCATGGACTGCAGCCCACCAGGCTTCTCTGTCCATGGGATTTGCCAGGCAAGAGTACTGGAGTGGGTTGCCATTGCCTTCTCTGAACAAGTGGTCAATGAGTTCATAATTCTTTAAGCCTTTTATTTATAAAGCTTGAATATTCTCTTATCTAGCAGAACTGAAGAAAGGGGAAGTCAAAGATATATGTGTAGCTAAAGCATACATATATCTATTTACAAAATAATTAGAAAAAAAATGAAACAGAATGTAAAGTGAACTTTACTGTTTTTCCTGCTAATATAATAGACTAGCTATTCAGGGGAATACTTTTTCTTTTTTAAAATTTATTTATATTAGTTGAAGACTAATTACTTTACAATATTGTAGTGTTTTTTGCTATACATTGATATGAATCAGCCATGGGTTTACATGTGTTCCCCATCCTGACCCCCCTCCCACCTCCCTTCCCATTCCATCCTTTTGTGTCATCCCAGTGCAGGGGAATACTGCTGATATTGAAAGCTAAATCGCAGATGAAATTTAAGATGAAAGAAAGCTTTACAGATGTGCATTGGGCCCACTGACAAAGCCAGAGAAATAAAGGTCATAACGATGTAAGAAATAAAGAAAGAAAAACTGTCCATGGGACACAGATAAGCTTTTCTCAGATGATCTGCCAATCTCCAGTAGAGGGGATCTTGTTTTTAATGAGTTTTTGGTTGTTTAGTTGCTCAGTCACGTGTGACTCTGCAGCCTCATGGACTGCAGCATGCCAGGCTTCTCTTTAACAATAGGAATAAGACATAAAGGTTAGGACCTGAGCATGATGAAGATTGAGATTATAAACTTTTTTTCATAAAGCTGGAAACTCTAAAAACCTCTTACCAGAGTGAGTATGATAGGAAAAATATGCCTTGAAAATTAAATCACCTGAGAATTACTATCTGCAGACCTACTATCAAGGGGATTTTGAAGGTATATTCATATTACTTTTAGGGGCTCAAAAGTATCCAAGCAGAATGTCTTAAGGTGCTTCTATTAATACACGTTAGTGCCAGTGGACACTTAGCAGAAAAATCAGAGATACTCTTTGTAGGTCATGATCTAAACACAGATGTTAGAAAATCCTCATGCATAGAGCTGTAAAAAATATGAGTTCACAAAGAGAAATCAGAAAACATACAAAGTAACAAGCTACAAGCAGCCAAAGTAAGCAGAGACAAGCAATAGAATCAGGTCTTCATAGACTACAGATATTGAATGAGCAAATACAGAATATTAAATGTTTGTTTAATATGCTTAATTCTTAAAAAAAAATCATGTTAGATGTACAGTGAGTACACTACTGCTATGAGCTAAATTAAGCCTCTTAAAGTTCCTGTTTTGAAGCCCTAACCCCTAGTACCTCAGAATGTGGTTCTATTTGGAAACAGGACCTTTACAGAGGTAATTAAGTTACAATGTGACCATTAGGGTGAGTTCTGATCCAATCTTAATATGTCCTTATAAGAAGGACATACATCCCAGATGCACACACACAGAGAAAACTATGTGAGAACACCGTGAGCTGGCCGCCATCGGCAAGCCAGGAACAGAGGCCCAGAAGACAGTATTGGCCAACACCTTGATCTTGAACTTCCAGTCTTCAGAACTAAAATTTTTGTTTAAACCCTCCAGTCTGTAGTATTTTGTTATGGCAGCTCTAGCAAAATAATACACTATATAAATGAACAGACACATTAGAAAATAGACTTTTAGTATAAAAACAAATTAGATAATTCATGGAGATTAGCCTTAGAATTATCCAAAAGGCTCTTAAAGTTGAAGAATGAGGAGGACAAATTTGCCGTATGTCAAGATTTATCCATCAGCCTTACTAATTCAGACAGAGCAGAATGACTGCTTTGCTGGTGGCTCAGATGGTAAAGAGTCTGCCTGCAATGCGGGAGACCTGAGATCGATCCCTGGATTGGGAAGACATCTTGGAGAAGGAAATGGCAACCCATTCCAGTTTTCTTGCCTGGAAAATCCCGTGGACAGAGGATCCTGGCGGGCTGCAGTCTATGGGGTCACAAAAAGTCGGACACAACTGAGTGAGTTTCGTGTGCATATATATATGGCTGCAAGCATAGACAATGGATGAAATAGTTATATGTGTAGTTTGTGACCCAGAAGTGGGTAGCGATTTATCCCATTTTCTTAGGACATGTTAGTTTACATTAGGTTTCTTGATGTCTCTCTTAGTTCAGTAATTAATACTTTCTTAAATTATCAGTTTGAATCAAAATTATATCACCTGATCTCCATATCATGAAGCTTTGAGGAAAGGGCTAACTAGTTAAAAGTGTTACTTGCAAAAATAACTCACCTATAGGAAAAAAAAAATGAAATTAGATGTTTAAACATTGTTATAAACATTGTGAAAGCAATTTAACAGTACATACAGAGGGTAGAAATGAAGCAAATGATTATGTACCCAAGCCTGTGTCCTGACTCTTTTTCTAGTTGGTCTGCTGGAAGGGGAATTCTATTCTAATTGGTCTGTCAAGCAGGAAACATCTGCAATTCGACCTTCCTAGAGAAACACTTTAAAAATAAAAAATTCTCACAAAAAAGTCCTATGTGCCAACGGCGGCTCTGATTAGACTTTAGTTCTGGGTTGTTACCATCTGAGAGAACTGCAATTTTTGGTTATACAATTCTCATTATTGACTCACATTCTATTCACTATTATCTAAAGACGTTAGTCGTTTCCATGTGTGGTATTACCTAGCCATTTTCTCCATCTTATTTGAGTATTCCAACTAGTCACTTAGGCCAATGGGTATGCTCTTAGGAGGGAACTATTGTACAAAAATTAGATGGGGAATTCTGAATACATGACTGCATTCCAAGCCTGGATTTGTGACTTTCAAAGAGAGGTGCTTGATCTTTTGGAAATTTGACTTCTAAATCTATAAAATATGGGTGATAATAATACTCCATAGGATTGTGGTGAGAATTAATTAACTCATGTGGAAGTATTTAGTATAGTATGTCACACATAATATTACTTAATGCATGCTGATTCTTGGATTTCTCTTGCTTATTTTTATTAAATTTAACTATTACTATCATTTCTTAACTTCTACCAGTAAATAATAATGTTTTTTGGTTTTGCCATCAATGATACTCATAATTATATTATCTGTGTATTCAAAAATTTAAAGGCATTTCAATGCATAATAATCATTGCATCAAATTGTGAAACAGTAACAGGTCAAAAACCAGAGCTGTGGCATTCCACAGCACACCTCATCCAGAGTAAATATCTACATATTCACATTGGAGATGGTTATTCAACAAGTAATTAAGATAATATATATTTTCATTATATCCAATGATTGTTTATCACTGTTACCCAAAGTTCTGATTTGCTGAAAAACAGTATAAAAAATTTTATGTTGAGTTTTTTGCATGTAAATCAGAGATTAAGAAAAAAAAAATATAAGCACTGTAGTAGGAAAACAGTATAAAATATGATATAAAATATCATGACATTTACAGTAACTGTTTATATCAACAATAACAATTGTGAATATAGTATTGTCACCATTTTATCTAATTACCTAGAACATGGAGACATTGATATCTCTAATTTTCTTGAAGAGATGTCTTGTCTTTCCCGTTCTATTATTTTTCTTTATGTCTTTGCATTGATCACTAAGGAAGGCTTTCTTATCTCTCCTTGCTATTCTTTGGAAATCTGCCTTCAAATGGGTATATTTTTTCTTTTCTCCTTTACCTTTGGCTTCTCTTCTTTTCACAGCTACTTGTAAACCTCCTCAGACAATTATTTTGCCTTTTTGCATTTCTTTTTCTTGGGGATGGTCTGATCCCTGCCTCCTGTACAATGTCATGAATCTCTGTCCATAGATTTTCAGGTACTCTGTCTATCAGATCTAACCCCTTGAATCTATTTCTCATCTCCACAATATAATTGCAAGGGACTTAATTTAGGTCATACCTGAATGGTCTAGTGGTTTTCCATACTTTTTTTAAGTCTGGAGTTTGCAATAAGGAGTTCATGGTTTGAGCCACAGTCAGCTCCAAGTCTTGTTTTTGCTGACTGTATAGTGCTTCTCCATCTTCGGCTGCAAAGGATATAATCATTCTGATTTCAGTGTTGACCATCTGGTTATGTCCATGTGTAGAGTCTTCTCTTGTGTTGTTGAAAGAGGGTGTTTGCTATGACCAGTGTGTTCTCTTGGCAAGACTCTATTAGCCTTTGCCCTGCTTCATTCTGTACTCCAAGGCCAAATTTGCCTGCTACTCCAGGTATTTCTTGACTTCCTGCTTTTGCATTTCAGTCCCCCATAACAAGAGATACATCTTTTTTTGGCTGTTATTTGGCTTGTAGGTCTTCATAGAACCATCCAAATTCAGCTTCTTCAGCATTACTGGTCAGGATATAGACTTGGATTACTGTGATATTGAATGGTTTGCCTTGGAAAGGAACAGAGATCATTCTGTTGTTTTTGAGATTGCACCCAAGTACAGCATTTCAGACTCATTCATTGACTATGAGGGCTACTCCTTTTCTTCTAAGGAATTCTTGCCTACAGTAGTAGATATAAAGGTCATCTGAGCTAAATTCACCCATTCTAGTCCATTTTAGTTTGCTGATTCCTAAAATGTAGACATTCACTCTTGCCATCTCTTGTTTGACCACTTCCAATTTGCCTTGATTCATGGACCTAACATTCCATGTTCCTGTACAGTATTGTTCTTTAGAGCATCAGATTCTACTTCCATCACCAGCACATCCACAGCTGGGTGCTGTTTTTGCATTGGCTCCATCTCTTCATTTGTTCTGGAGTTATTTCTCCACTGATCTACAGTAGCATATTGGGTACCTACCGACCCGGGGAGTTCATCTTTCAGTGTCCTATATTTTTGCCTTTTCAGAAATGGTAAGGGCTTAACAGAAGCTATTAAGAATAGGTTACAAGAACACACAGAAGAACTATACAAAAAAAGATCTTCATGACCCAGATAATCATGATGGTGTGATCTCTTATCCAGAGCCAGACATCCTGGAATAGGAAGTCTAGTAGGCCTTAGGAAGCATCACTACGAACAAAGCTAGTGAAGGTGATCGAATTCCAGTTGAGCTATTTCAAATCCTAAAATATGATGTTGTTAAAGTGCTGCACTCAATATGTCAGCAAATTTGGAAAACTCAGCAGTGGCCACAAGACTGGAAAAGATCAGTTTTCATTCCAATCCCAAAGAAAGGCAATGCCAAGAAAAATTCAAACTACCACACAATTGAACTCATTTCACATGCTAGTAAAGTAATGCTCAAAGTTCTCCAAGCCAGATTTCAACAGTACATGAACTGTGAACTTAACAAATGTTCAAACTGGATTTATAAAAGGCAGAGGGACCAGTGATCAAATTGTCAACATCTGTTGGATTATTGAAAAAACAAGAAAGTTCCAGAAAACCATCTACTTCTGCTTTATTGACTATGCTTAAACCTTTAACTGTGTGGATGACAACAAACAGTGGAAATTTCTTAGAAATGGGAATACCAGACCACATGACCTGCCTTTTGAGAAACCTGTATGCAGGCCAGGAAGCAACAGTTAGAACTGGACATGGAACAACAGACAGGTTCTAAATCAGGAGAGGAGTACATGAAGGGTATATAATGTCACCCTGCTTATTTAACTTATATGCAGAGTACAGCATGAGAAACACTGGACTGGAAGAAGCACAAGGTGGAATCAAGATTGCCAGGAAAAATATCAATAACCTCAGATATGCAGATGACATCACCCTTAAGGTAGAAAGCAAAGAAGAACAAAGAGCCTCTTGATGAAAGTGAAAGTGGAGAGTGAAAAAAGTTGTCTTAAAACTCAACATTCAGAAAACTATGATCATGGCATCTGTTCCTATCACTTCATGGTAAATAGATGGGAAAATAATGGAAACAGTGAGAGACCTTATTTTGGGGGGCTCCAAAATCACTGTAGATTTTGATTGCAGCCATTAAAGTAAAAGATGCTTACTCCTTGGAAGGAAAGTTATGACCAATCTAGACAGCATATTAAAAAGCAGAGACATTACTTTGCCAACAAAGGTCCATCTAGTCAAAGCTATCGTTTTTCCAGTAGTCATGTATGGATGTGAGAGTTGGACTATAAAGAAAGCTGAGCACTGAAGAATTGATGCTTTTGAACTGTGGTGTTGGAGAAGACTCTTGAGGGTCCCTTGGACTGCAAGGAGATCCAACCAGTCCATCCTAAAGGAGATCATCTTGAACATTCTTTGGAAGGACTGATGCTGAAGATGAAACTCCAATACTTTGGCCACTTGATGCGAAGAACTGACTCAGTTGAAAAGACCCTGATGCTAGGAAGGATTGAGAGAGGAGGAAAAGAGGACAACAAGATAAGATGGTTGGATGGCATCACCAACTCAATAGACATGAGTTTGAGTAGTCCTGGGAGTTGCTGATGCACAGGGAGGCCTGGTGTGCTGCAGTTCATAGGGTCACAAAGAGTCGGATATGACTGAGTGACTGAACTGAACTGAACTGAAGACATTATTTCTCGTAGTACTGCATTTCCTCTTTAGGTTAATTTTAAGCTCTGAGAAAACCTGAATTTTCTCTTCTTCTCCTTGGCAATTAGAAAATATAAAAGGTTTTATGTTAATAAAACACTCTTTAGTTTTAAAGTATTCAATTATAAATCTGAGTACATGTATATGAACGATATTTCTGAAGGGATATGCAGCTGGGACTAATTTACTTCTTCAAAGATCTGTTGAGATATGAGCAATGGACCAAAGCCTTGTGAACTGCCTCTGCATGCTATAACTATATTGAACTATGTCTGAAAGTAACAAATATATAGGGAACAAAAAACCAGATATATCAGAGAACACAGAATGAGTGAATTTGTTAACTCTACAGACTGGATTTTAATTCTGTCAATCCTTCTAAAATTAGAGAAATACCGAAACTGATGTTAAACCAATAATCTAAAGGAACATATTAAAATTCT
>NW_011494868.1:1611380-1627744 GCF_000754665.1 Bison bison bison | reverse complement strand
ATTAAAATTCTCTAAGCCAAATGAAGTACTTCAAAATAAAACTCTAAAGTGGCCAATGCAGATTGACCTACAAGCTCCCTAAGTGAGTAATTTAGCATAATATCCTTTTTTAAGTGATCAAGGTTAAGAGGAAACCAAACAATTTTCCAGTTTCAAAACTGATACTTTCAGTTGGAGCTTGTTTTTGTTCAGTCCTAAGTCCTGTCTGATTCTTTGCGATCCCCTGGACTGCAGCACGCCAGGCTTTTCTGTTCTTCACTATTTCCTGGTGTTTAATCAAACTCATGTCCACTGAGTCAGTGATGCCATCCAACCATCTCATCCTCAGTCACCATATTCTCCTTCTGTCCTCAATCTTTCCCAGCATCAGGGTCTTTTCCAATGAGTCAGTTCTTCACATCAGGTGGCCAAAGTATTGGAGCTTCAGCTTCAGCATCAGTCCTTCCAGTGAATATACAGGATTGATTTCCTGTATTAATCTCCTTGATTTGATCTCCTTGCTGTCAAAGGAACTCTCAAGTGTCTTCTCCAGCATCACAATTTGAAGCCATCAATTCTTCTACACTCAGTCTTCTTTATGGTCTAGCTCTCACATCTATATGTGACTACTAGAAAAACTGAATCTTAGTGTGGCAAAAATCTAAACCATGGAGGCGAAGGCATGGGCCCAAGCCAAAAAACACTTGTTATGGAAAGCTGGCTTGGTTTTTGATATGCTAAATGTAACCATCTCATCACAGTTTCACCACTCCCATTATTTCTTCCTTATAAATTAGACACCTTTCTAGAAAAACATTATACCAACTATATTAAAATAATTTTAGAAATAGAAAATAAAATCCTCTGTTATAGTATCAATCAGTAAAATTATTTTCATTTATTTCTATTTTTCTTATATTCTATCAATGTGAAAATATACTTTATATAGTCAGAGTATTACTGAAAATATGATTTTATATGCTAAAAATTATAATCTAATAGACTTTCATGTGGTTCATGATAGTGATATTGCTACATCTTATTTTATCACATATTATAATATTATGCCATTTTGATATGTGTGTATATATATGTATTTATATACAATAATCTATAGCAATGGAAAAGACATTCCTTAATTTTTATATGTTTAAAATAGAAGTGCTTATTTTTCTAGTTTAGGCACTGGCATAGTAAATATATTTTTGGAAAAAATATTTTTTCTTTATTTTTCCCTTTAGGATTATTAATATAAATATCACTTTTGGGGTTCTTCACATTTTTTTCTGAAATGAATATGCCAGAATTGAAAACTGCTGTAAAAATCAGCACCATCTGTCATTAATTGAGCACATGTTACTGTGCCAACTGTACAAGGGGCTGGGGATATAGCACTCACCTAGTCAGATAAGGTTCTTACTCTTATGGTATTTACGTTGCAGGCTTGGAGGCAGACCACAAACTATACATTTGAAAAATGCTTAACATTGTCCCAGATAATAAAAAGACCTATGAAGGCACTTAGACTAATGGGATAAGGTATGTTTGAAAGGGAATAAGAATGGCAAATTTAATTGGGGAACGCTATGGAGGGTCTTTCTGAGTGAGAGGGTATGAAATTTGAGACATCGGAAATGTGTGGAACATGGAAGGCATTGTTAGCCATGTAAAAGTCACTCACGGGATTCAGAACAGAAGGGGCATGATCCGAATTTATATTCTGAAAAGCTCATTCTGGCTATCATGTGGGAAATGGGATTTTGCAGGTAAGAAAAAAAAAAAAAGGCAGAAAGCCCGAATTGGAGGTATCGTAGTATCCATGTGAGAGAGAATGGGGGCTTGAACCATGATATGGAACACTGTGGTAGAAGCGAATGGACTGGAGTTGTATTTTGCAGATCAAGTCAGTTGTGCTCAGTGATAAATTAGAATGGGTATGTGAAAGCATGAAAAGTTGCTGAAGTAATAAACATCAGTGTGCTCACTCTCAAGAACTCAAGGGTATTTCACCAAGAAATTTTCCTTGCTAATTAATAGCAAAAGAAAAAATTTAAAAAAGCATCAAAGCAAAACAAACACAAACTTCAACATTTTCCGAGTCAATTTCTCCTCAGTTCAATTCCATTCAGTCACTCCGTTGTGTCCAGCTCTTTGCGACCCCATGGACTGCAGCACGCCAGGCCTCTCTGTCCATCACCAACTCCAGGAGTCTACCCAAACTCATGTCCATTGAGTCGGTGATGCCATCCAACTATCTCATCCTCTATTGTCCCCTTTCTCTTCCTGCCCTCAATCATTCCAAGCATCAGGGTCTTTTCAAATGAGTCAGCTCTTAGCATCAGGTGGCCTAATAATCTCCATATTTCACACTTATTTTCAAAATTAAAATAAAAACAAGAGACAAAATGTGTATTTTATGGATCATCTATTGCCTTGAGGCAGCACTAAGGAACATCTGTAATTATTCTACTGTATGTGGTAAAGCAACTTTGAAACCTGTCTAAATCTTCTTGTAGTACCTACTGAAGACCTACTTGTTATAATGCAAACTCACCCAAGTTGATGAAGCAGTGACCCTTGATCCCTCTTTTATCCTCTGCCAATAATTTGAAATGTTGTCATTTAGAAAGGTAAGAAATGAGAACTTGATTAGACTCTCTCAGGAAAAAGATATACTTAACATTGTGTGTGTGCATAGCATATATAAATGCATGTATCTATCTAATATGAACCTTTTCAACTGTAATTCCTATTTGACAGTTAACTGCATCACTTGGAGATGAAGTTATGGAGAATGGAGCAATGACAATAAGAGATCAGAATTTACTGTTAAATCTTTCCAGAGGAAGTTTATTAAAATGGGTTTGTTGAGTTGCACTGAGTTTATTACCAAGAGGCCTTAGTGTTCAGTAACTACCATCCGTCATTCCAGGTCAGGTCCCAGGGAAGAAATGCAGGAGATGAGGTCAGGAAAATAGAAATATTCTTTATTAGCTTAGTGGACTTTGTCTACTAAATCCAGCTTAATCTTTTACTGGACTAAATTAGATTACTTGATAATATAAAGGCTCTTCATCTTTGGTTATGGGTAGATGGATATACAACATACAAATCACTTCTGGTATTTTTCCCTAAAACCTATACCCGAGTCTTGGACCATTAACCCCTGCTGGCCTGTCTGAAGTGAAGTGGAAGTCGCTCAGTCATGTCCAACATTTTGCAACCCTATGGACTATACAGTCCATGGAATTCTCCAAGCCAGAATAGTGGAGTGGGTAGCATTTCTCTTCTCCAGCAGATCTTCCAACCCAGGGATCACCAACCCAGGAATAGAACCCAGATTTCCCACATTGCAGGTGGATTGTTTACCAGCTGAGCCACAAGGGAAGCCCAAGAATACTGGAGTGGGTGGTCTGTCTACATTGAAGAAATTACTCATATTTCTCCTATACTGATGTAAATGGTATTGTTAAAGCACGAACCATCAGACACATTCAGTGTCTCTTTCTGCCTTTTAGAAGAGAAGAAATAATAAGAATTGTAGTTACATTATTCTATTAATATAAGTGTCAGAGCAGAAAGCAAGCTAATGGGAACTTAGATTTAATTTTTTTTTATAATGAAGAGAAGAGGCCAGATCTTTATAATTTGTCAGAAATCAATCATTGAAATTACCCATTTTCAAATATTGCTCTTTTAGTTAGAAAGGTCATCTCCTTTTTCAAAAAAGGTGATGTTGCTTTTTCTTCCTACCCTTCCTGCAGAAAGAACAATAATTTGATGCTCATGTTACTGTTTAAATCACTTATTCAGGTTTTATGGAATGCTTTGATGTTCCAAATAAAGCTCATTATACTGCAGATCAAAGAGAATGATGCTTTCATCAAAGAAATACAATACACCAAGTAGCATTTCATTTATGGGTATATATATATATTTTTCTCCTTCAGTTCAGTTCAGTCACTCAGTCATTTCTGACTCCTTGCGACCCTATTGACTGCAGCATGCCAGGCTTCCCTGTCCATCACCAATTCCTGGAGCCTACTCAAACTTATGTCCATCACATTGGTGATGTCATCCAACCACCTCATCCTCTGTCATCCCCTTCTCCTCCTACCTCCAACCTTTCCCAGTATCAGGATCTTCTCCAATGAGTCAGCTCTTCTCATCAGGTGGCCAAAGTATTGGAGTTTCAGGTTCAACATCAGTCCTTCCAATGAACACCCAGGACTGATCTCCTTTAGGATGGACTGGTTGGATCTCCTTGCAGTCCAAGGGACTCTAAGGGACTCTGAAGAGTTTTCCGCAACACCACAGTTCAAAGCATCAGTTCTTCAGCACTCAGCTTTTTTTATGGTCCAGCTCTCACATCCATACATGATCACTGGAAAAACCACAGCCTTGACTAGATAGACCTAAGTCCCATTAGTGCCTACGGTATGCCCAGAATATGTGATAGGATTAAGTACATATGTTTCTAGTGATAGATGAATAGAACTGAGAAAGGTAAAACGTGCTGAGGACAGAAGGTACTAAAATTTTATCCCTATCTTAAAATGCTTCATATCATTACTAATACTAATATTAATAGATAATATTAAGCATCTATCTTATTCCACAGTTTCTTCCTCTTGAAAATATCTCATAGACTAAGTTAAGATGGTTAAGCAAATTATAGAGGGAACTATTCTTTTTCTTCCATAGCTGAGATTGGAAATCTAAGTCTAAAAGATTAGATTCCAGCTGGGGAAAGGAACACAACTGTCACACATGACTCGGGGTCATCTAAAGAGAATGCCATCTGGATGCACTCTGAAGGGCAGCAGCAGCATTCCCTCCACAGGAAGGTTCTGTGTTTGCTTGTAGGAACTATATGCACAATCTATTGATACAAAGCTGAATTTCACTCCACAGGCACTTGGAGTTGGCGTAAGCCTGAGTTCTGATTGAAGTTTCTACTCGTGAATTTATGATCTGCCTCATTGTTCAAGTCAAGACTATGAGTCTTGCTTCAGTTCTCTTGTCCTCTGGGGAACTGATTCATTTGGAATCCGAAAAGAATGTTTAAAATTCACTATTGCTCATGTTCTCCCACCTCATTTCTAAAAAGCACTGCACTGCTTTCCCCCAGACTACCATCTAATCCCCAAATGATTATCACATGACATCCCCCGCCCAGTTCCTGGCTTAGATAAATTATATCCCTTAATACTACTTGAAAACTTCTACTGGATTCATGAAAACTGATTTCTTATGGGATACAGATTTCAAAAGTATTTTAATATGGTTCCTTCTTACACTTTAAAAAGAGGCAGAAGACTTAGGTGACATATTTCTGTGGGAGACCTGGGTTCGATCCCTGGGTTGGGAAGATCCCCTGGAGAAGGGAAAGCCTACCCACTTCAGTATTCTGGCCTGGAGAATTCCACAGACTGTATAGTCCATGGGGTCACAAAGAGTCAGACGCAACTGAGCGACTTTCACTTTTCACTTTTTCTGTGAGCATCTTTTAGAGTTTCAGTGTATTAGTTATCTATTGCTACAAAATAGATTGCCATAGCACTCCATTGCCTAAAATGATAAACATTTATTGTGTCACTTTTTCTGTGGGTCAGAAACTCCAAAGCAAATTTGTTGGATGATTCTGGCTCAGGTTCTCTCATCATGATGTAGTCAACTTGTTGGCCTGGGTTCCCATCATCTGAAAGCTTGACTGAAACCGATTGGTACCAAAATAGTCCTCTGACAGGGATGTAGGCAGGAAGCCTCAGTTCCTTGTTGTCTGTTGGGCAGTTCTTTGCCACACAGAACCTCTCCTTATGGCTGCTTGACTCCGCAGCTGACTGTCCCCAGGGAGAGTGATCTACGAAAGGGGTCAGAAGAGGCAGTGCCTTTTGTGATCTAGTCTCTGAAGTCTCACACACTGTGTCTCCACCATGTTCTACTCATTAGAAGCAAATCATTCAATGTAGTTCTTGTTCAAGGTAAAGGGGATCAGATTCCACCTTTAGAGGAGAGGAGAATAGAATAATTTATGGACCTATTTCAAAAGCATTGCATGATAGAAAGGGCTGGATCTCCTTTGAATCTGGCTTTTGTAGTGTTCTTACAACCTGGAGGAGCTCCTTCACTCTATTTTAGTATTCAAAGTAGAACATTTACACGCCCATGACGGAAAATTTAAATGCATGAGATTTATACATGTTTGAATGTAATAGTGCACAAGATGCTATACAGAAATAGTCAAGTACATAACAGTTTATTGTGTACTATTTTCAGCACCAATAATATGTAGTTCAAAAGGCACTTATCTTAATGTCAAAGACAGAAATTAAATCTATGTAGCATCTTTCCTGGCAAGGAGACCTCAGGTAAGTTACATTATCACTTTGCATGTCAGTTGCTTCATTTACTTAAATGAATTCTCACAATAACTCTGTGAGGTGTGTATTATTAGCCCCATTTTATAGAAGACAAAATTGAAGCTCAACAGTATTGCAACTAGAAAGTGATAGAGTCAATATTCCAATGCAAGTTTTGTTGATTTATGCCAATGCTGCTTTGCTCTCTCCTGTACCTTCGAGGGAAGAGAGAAAATGTATAAATTACTCAGTGATGCAGCATATATGAGGCATTTAGTATTTTATTTCTAATAAGATTAGCATGCATATAAAAAGATTCTCCTGAATATGTTATTCCTATTGAGAAACAATAACTTTATGTTTATATTAATCAACAGAATTTTAAATACCAGCAATTTCTAAAGATGTTTTTTAACTTAAAATTTTGAGTTAGGATAATCAGTCAAACGATAGACTACATGATAGTGGTAGTCTGTTCATTGCCTTGGTCTGTGATTTCTTATCACAGGCTGAAGTAGTATTGAGGGAAGTGATTCATAGCTTAGTTCTACCAACGCTCTCCATGCAAATGCCAGATCAGTGGTGCTTTTGGATAGTTTATATCTGCCTCCTTGATTCAAAACCCAGATTCATCAAGTATCTTGATTATGCTATAGATAGAAAAATGGATGTAGGTAAAGTGACCTTTATACACGGATGCCCTGTGTTCATTCACTGTATTCTGCTTTGGACCAAGTATTGAATACTGTAGTTGAATAGCCTGAAATGAAGCTATTCAAATTAAGACGTATTCTAAAAGCTTAGATAGATGCTTGATAACTGAAAATTATTAATTATGCTTTGAACCATCGAGGTTTACCAGAAAAAGTTGAATTTATTGAATATTTAAGCTACTCAGTTTTCTTACATTCTTATGCATTCAGCTAGAAGTATCAGGTAGAGAATCAAATGCTGTCAAAGGAAGGGGCATTGACCAAACAAAGTCTAGAGAGGGACACCATGACCCTGAATGCTGGTCTGTTTCCTTCAGGCCGTAGCTAGCTTGTATTAGAGTGTGACAAGCTACAGAACTATTGAGTATTTAATCTTACTGTAATTCATCACACGACAACATATGGAGGTGGAAAAAGTGATCAATTTTAGAGTTTGTTTTTAATATGTAAGAAGGAGGTTGTATACCGGGCAAGTATAAATCAAAAGGTAATAAATGTCCCAGAAGATTTTAACAAATGTAAATTGCTATATAAATATTAAATAAATTACACAATATTTTTAGGCTCTGAAACATTGAATCACTTTGCAAAGGACTAAATGTCAAATAAATAATGCATGTTTATACATATTTCTTCTATGGACGATTATTACAACTTTAGCAACACTGTTTGCTTTAAAATTTTTATATCCAATGCATATTCATTTTTGGCACTTACCACATACAGCATGATTTTCTTTCAATCACCAATCTTCAATTCTCCAGGGAGCAATGTGAAACTTGAAGCTTCTGTAGCAAGTGGTCTCTCTCCCTTTTGAAGATTGCTAAAGGAAGCTGAAGAATGGGATGATGGTCCTCGGAAAATAGTGGCCCTCAGTATTTGTATGTAGAAGGAATTTGGTTGAACCCAAGTTCAAAGGGAGACTTGGAAAATAAAAATTCATATATTGACAATCTATGTCCTCGGGGGATTATGTGAAAGGAAGTGTGGAAGGAAGAAAACTGTCTTGGTAAGAAAGATATTCCAGTCTGATAATAATACCCAAGTTATATCCATAGCTGTTTCATTATTATTATCATTATCACTGATGTTTTGTGTACTTAAATTATGGCAGGTTTTCATAAATTATTTCACCTTCAAACCTCACCCCCAGTGCCACAGATTTCTACCCTCATGTTTATAGATGAGGAATTTGTCACTCAGAGCAGTGACACTCTGAGACAACTGACTGCTGTCACACAGCAGGGGAACAGCAGTGGTTTTATGTAATCCCAGATTGTCCAACACTAAGACAACGCTGCAGATGTACCCTCCTGACTACCTCTGTGCCGTGCTTTTTAAGACAGCCTGAATCCTTTTCAGTGCCATAAGTCTTGAATGTCTTCTTTTAGGGTGCCCCCTGGAGTATAACCCCCCTGGAGGTTACCTCTCTTGCAGAGTTGCTGAAGGAGCCCAGCATGGCTATCAGTCAGATACACTGGGATATATATTTTCCTTTGCATCCCTCTGACTGAGCAACCCATATGCTGCTACAATACAGGCTGGGATGTAGTGAAGCATTTACTTGTTTCAGCTATGTCAGAGACATGGGTTTGATTTCTGGGTTGGGAAGATGCCCTAGAGTAGGAAACGGCAACCCAGTACAGTATTCTTGCTTGAAAATTCCACGGACAGAGGAGACTGGTAGGCAACAGTCCTTGGAATCAGATCACAAAGAGTCGGACATGACTGAGCACGTTCACACATAAACACACACGCACACACACATCTGAGGAAACAACCAGGATAGGACTAGGTCTCTCCTGATGCAGACAATGGGATCTGCAAGGATCCCAAAGTCCTCAGGGATCAGGGACTTCAGAATGAGAAGAGTCTTGAGAGAATGCCATGCTGTCAGGAATATGATTTTCAGTAGGCAAAAGGAAAGAATTCTGATTGGAATGTAAAATGAACATTGTGGGGAGGGGAATGTCTGCACATTTTCAAAATTTGGCAAAGGACAGTGAGATTTATGGGGATGTACTGAAGGACTGGCTGGGATTGGTGCTAGAATTCCAGAACATTATCTCAGCACCTTAAACAGGCTTGTAAAACACTGGAGCAGGAAACTGCGTAGACTGCTTCATTATCAAAGCTTCAATCCACAGAAGAAATGTCTTATGCAGAAATTACATGAAGAGGTCAGTAAGGAATCACTGAAGAGGTCAGTTTCTAGAATCAGAGCACCGAGTGAGAGAAGTTGACTTGATGTCCACCTGTCCATTTACTGCATTTGGCTGACTTATCACAGAGCTGACCAAGGGGAAGGTCTTCATCCACAGCTGGGGACTAGAAAGAACTAAGTGGTTTAGCTTTTGTGTAACAGGCATCAGAAAAAGGCAGTTATGCCATTAAATATCATGATGATAAATGAACTCAATTTCTTATGTTGACATTCAATAATCTGCAGATGTAAGCACTTTGTCAATAATACAGCTGAAATTTATGAACATTGTTTATAGTTTTTATTCCTAAACAGTGAATGTTTGGATGTTTAAAAACCTGTTTGTAAATTTTACATGTAAAATCTAAATTAAAATGATTATTTCTATTTTTTATTGTCAGGTTTTTGTCTTTGATTCTAAACCATAATGTTTTTGTTCTAGTTACATCTTTACCTAATGCATCTCTATCACTAAATAATATAAATTAGTCAAAATTGATATATGATAATTTAATAAAATGACAATACCTATCATTTGAGGATTTGATGAAACTGAGTGTGATTAAAAAGTGCCTCATATGAATTACTATGCTTAAGTCCCATGATGCCCTATCTGAACAGGTGGCTTTATTAGTTTCTAGAGAGATTCAGTAAACTCATCTGTGATTATAGGTAAGAAGGAAGCATACCAAGATGCAAACCAAGGCCGTTTAACTCAAAAGGCTTATTCTCAACTGCTGGCAGTATTATAAAATGTAGATACATACCCTACCACTATAAGATTCCTCAAACCCTCTGTCTCATTATGTTTTCAAAAGTCAACTTTTCCCTGAAATGAGAGGGAGGACAGTTATTTATTTTTTTCGATTGCCCACCTATCTTGTCTTTCTGCCGATTCACTAAGACAGTCTAAAAGTTAGTTAAAATACTCCCATTTCTTTCAAGCAAAAAATCCATAAGTTTCTAATTCACCGTTTTTATTTTGGCCTTTTGAATAAAAATACATCTTAAAAATTTCAATATATGTGTTCCTTTTAACTTTTCTGGGGGTGTATGGTTGTTTATGATAGTTTCTGCTGTACAGCAAAGTGAATCAGCTATATGGACACATATCCCTCCCCTGACCTCCTCCCACTCTCTCCGTCCAACCCATTTAGGTCATCACATAGCACTGAGATGAGCAACCTGTGCTTTAGAGCAGGTTCCCACTAGCTATCTATTTTACACATGGTAGTGTATCTATGGGGCTTCCCAGGTAGCTCGGCTGGTAAAGAATCTGCCTGCAATGCCAGAGACCCCAATTTGATTCCTGGGTTGGGAAATTCCCCTGGAGAAGGGATAGGCTATCCACTCCAGTATTCTTGGGTTTCCCTGGTGGCTCAGAGGGTAAAGAATCCACCTGCAATGTGGTAGACCTGGCTTCAATCCCTGAAGGTGGGCATGGCAACTCACTCCAGTATTTTCTTACATGGAGAATCCCCATGGACAGAGGAACCTCGTAGACTAAAGTCCATGGGGTCGCAAAGAGTCAGACAAGACTGAGCAACTCAGCACAGCACAGCACAGTGTATTTATGTCAATCCCAGTGTCCCAGTTCATCTGCTCTCCCTCATCCCCCCAGTGTCCACATATCTGTTCTGTGTCTACATCTCTATTTCTGCCCTACAGATGGTTCATCTGTACCATTTTTCTAGATCGCAAATATGTGTTAATATACAATGTGTTTCTCTTTCTGACTTAATTCACTCTGTATGACAGTCTCTAGGTCCACCAATATCTCTACAAATAATCCAGTTTTGTTCCTTTTAATGGCTGAATAATATTTCATTGTGTATATGTACCACATCTTCTTCATCCATTCATCTGTTAATGAATATTTAGGTTGCTACTGTGTCCTGGCTTTTGTAAATAATGCTGCGATTAACTCTTTTTTTTTTTTCTTTTTATTGGAGGATAATTTCTTTACAATATTGTGTTAGTTTTCTGCCATACATCAACATGAATCACCACAGACATACATATGTCCCCTCCCCCCCGAACCTCCCTCCCATCTCCCTCCCCATCTGAACGCTATATTAATGCATGCCTATGGAATCTGGAATGATGGTGCTGATAAACCTATATGCAGAGCAGCAGTGGAAATGCAGACATAGAGAACAGACTTGTGAACACAGTGGGGGAAGGAGACGGTGTGATAAACTGAAAGAATGGCATGGAAACATATATATTACCAAGTGTAAAATAGATAACAGGTGGGAATTGCTGTGTGATACAGGGAGCTCAACCCAGTGCTCTGCGATAAACTTTTTAAAAAACATACCAGAAATATCTGAAGCTTGAAAATTTACTACAAGGTATCTACCAGGAACAAGATAGATGAAAAATCTACTCTGTCTAGAAAGGAAAATCTTAGAACTTCAGCCTCAAAATACTAAAGTAAACAGGAAGATAAGCCAGCCTAAGTTATATTTCACTTAATTGATTTTGTTGTTTTGAAAATATTTGTAAATGTCATACTGGTGAGCTGGGCTTGATCGACACTTGCTCAGTTAAATGCTTAATTTAATAACAGCAAAGATTATCCTATGCCTCCTCCCACTATTCACCACCCCAACACTTGTAACTTTATGTGCTACCTGTGCTTATTCACGGGAGAAGGCAATGGCATCCCACTCCAGTACTCTTGCCTGGAAAATCCCATGGACGGAGGAGCCTGGTAGGCTGCAGTCCATGGGGTCGCTAAGAGTCAGACACGACTAAGCGACTTCACTTTCACTTTTCACTTTCATGCATTGGAGGAGGAAATGGCAACCCACTCCAGTGTTCTTGCCTGGAGAATCCCAGGGACCGGGGAGCCTGGTGGGCTGCCTTCTCTGGGGTCGCACAGAGTCGGACACGACTGAAGTGACTTAGCAGCAGCAGTGCTTATTCACTGAGTCATGCCTGACTCTTTGAGACCCCATGGACTGCAGCCCGCCAGGCTTCTCTGTCCATGGGGATTCTCTAGGCAAGAATACTGGAGTGGGTTGCCATGCCCTCCTCCAGGGAATCTTCCCAACTCAGGGATCGAACCCAGATCTCCTGCATTGCAGGGGGACTCTTTACCTACTGAGCCACCAGGGAAGCACAGGACAACTCCGCAAGGGGCCCTAGTGAAGGACCATCCTGAAGTTCAGTTCTTTGATGCAAATGTTTCTAGAGTTCTCAGAAAGCTTGTTTGTTTTGTCCTTTGAGGCCCATTTTAGACCTGTTTCTGGAATTAAAAGCAGAAATGCTCATTGTCACTTCATGCTACACAATACACTTTTTAGATGACAGATGCCTTAGTCACAATTTACTTAGTCTCAGCATTTTACTTAAAAATTAGGGTACTGGAAAATAATAAGTACCCACACACTAACTGTAACTGGAACCCACATTGCCTGACTTTCAGGTAACAATAAAACTCTGTTACCTACGTTTTTCTTCCTGAACTTGAGAATCTAAGCTCAACTTTATCTTAGGAATTTTCACATTTGTATCTTACATATTAAATGGAATTGGTTTTATAATGACTTACTATATCAAACTGGAGAAGGACATGGCACCCCACTCCAGTACTCTTGCCTGGAAAATCCTGTGGACAGAGGAGCCTGGTGGGCTTCAGTCCATGGGGTCGCTAAGAGTCGGACACGACTGAGCGACTTCACTTTCACTTTTCACTTTCATGCATTGGAGAAGGAAATGGCAACCCACTCCGGTGTTCTTGCCTGGAGAATCCCAGGGACGGGGGAGCCTGGGTAGCAGGTAGCACAGCGACCCCAGAGACGTCGCAGAGAGTTGGACACAACTGAAGTGACTTAGCAGCAGCAGCAGCAGCATATCAAACAGAAGATACAATTATGACAACATTTTCAGGATTTCTGGCCTTTAAATGGATTAGATTGATCTTTTAGAATTAAATAGAAATGGGGAGGAGATATTGGAAGAATATTAAGTAACATTAAAAAATACATTTTTCCCAGCACAGTGTGAATGTCAGACAGTGGAAATATGTAATATACTAAATCTCATATTTTTTTCAAAATTTCCTATCAAAAAAGAGAAAGAGAACATACTAAAAGAATCCAAGGTTCTTTGGGGATTCTCTCTCCCACATCCCCAAAATATTTATATCTATGTATTAGTTAGCAATACTATTGCCGTTATAATAACTTACTACAAATAACATGACATTCGACAAATAGGAAACGGAGTACATTAAGGGTGCATATTGTCACCCTACTTATTTAACTTCTATGCAGAGTACATCATGAGAAACGCTGGGCTGGAGAACAAGCTGGAATCAAGATTGCTGGGAGAAATATCAATAACCTCAGATATGTAGATGACACCACCCTTATGGCAGAAAGTGAAGAACTGAAGAGCCTCCTGATGAAAGTGAAAGAGGAGAGTGAAAAAGTTGGCTTAAAGCTCAACATTCAGAAAACTAAGATCATGGCATCTGGTCCCATCACTTGATGGCAAATAGATGGGGAAACAGTGGAAACAGTGGGTAACTTTATTTTTCTGGGCTCCAAAATCACTGTGGATGGTGATTGCAACCATGAAATTAAAAGACGCTTACTCCTTGGAAGGAAGGTTATGAATAACTTTGACAGCATATTAAAAAGCAGAGACATTACTTTGCCAACAAAGGTCTGTCTGGTCAAGGCTGTGGTTTTTCTAATAGTCTTGTATGGATGTGAGAGTTGGACTATAAAGAAAGCTGAGCAGAGAAGATTTGATGCTTTTGAACTGTGGTGTTGGAGAAGACTCTTGAGAGTCCCTTGGACAGCAAGGAGATCCAACCAGTCCATCCTAAAGGAGATCAGTCCTGGGCGTTCATTGGAAGGACTGATGTTGAAGCTGAAAGTCCAGTACTTTGGGTACCTGACTCGAAGAGCTGACTCATTTGAAAAAACCCTGATGCTGGGAAAGATTGAGGGTAGGAGGAGAAGGGGACAACAGAGAACAAGATGTTTGGATGGCATCACTGACTCAATGGACATGGGTCTGGGTGGACTTCAGGAGCTGGTGATGGACAGGGAGGCCTTGCGTGCTGTGGTTCATGGGGTTGCAAAGAGTCGGACACGACTGAATTGAACTGAAACATGTAATGGGTTGGCTAAAGTTCATTTGGGTTTTTTTCTAGAGTCTTACAGAAAAACCCAAATGAACATTTTTGCCAACTCAATATTTATTCTCTCATAATTCTGGAGGCCAGAAGTCCCTCACTTTCCAGGGTTTTGGCAGTTCTACTTCCATCTGGAGACCCTTGGGGAAAGTCTCCCTTCTTGTTTCTAGCTGCCTATAGTTATTAGCATGTCTCCTTCCCCACATGGCTCCAGCCTTTTGTTTCTTTTCCTTTTATCACACTTCCTACTACTATTCTTATATCCCTGCATCTCTTTTACAAGAACTTTTACAATTAACTTTGAGTCTACCCATAGGGTCCACTGAGATAATATCCCATCTCAAGATCCTTAAGCTAATTTCTGCAAAATTTCCTTTCAATAACATACTCAAAGGTTCTGGAAATTAGAATGTGTTCATCTTGCAGTGGGGTAGGGTGGTGAGCATAATTCAGCCTACTCTGATCTACTGTGAACTTGATAATCTTATTTTGGCTATGCCTCACAGATTTCATGAGGATTGGTGTTTAAAGTTTGTTCTTTTTCCTGCTGTGACTTCTGTTGGCCCTCCCAGTTACAACACTGCTGTGAGGGAGTGATAGGATTTGTTGTGACAGGAATCCTTTGGTAAAAGGTCAACACTAATCCTATAAACCAATGTGTTATCTCAACTCATTGTTAATAATAAAAATATGCCCAGGAAATGAGACATGAGTCTGCAAGCATTCTATCATTAGAAGTCAATCATTTCAATAGCTTTCTTATTCCTTTACATTTTCCAAATTCATACAAAAATTTATGCCAGCTTAACCCAGGCAGCAAATAAGTAGATGAGAGTGAGAATTAACCTTAATTAAAACCTTAGGATAAGCATAAATTCCATAACCAAATATCTTTGAATGCCCATATTTCATGTACTGATTTTATTTCTAGAGAGTCATTAGTAAGTACCATTTGTTTTTCACTGTTCTCTATGTTCTTCATTTACTGTATTCATATATATATATATAATATGTGTGTGTGCATATACATATATGTATATATATATACAAGTCTAGCATATGAGAACTATAAATGTTTGTACCATCTTTTGTGTTTGGTTATTCAAAACAGAGAACAGTGTTATTTTAACACAGAGAACATTTGTTGATTACATTTAGAGCTATGTTTTCTTAAAACAATATGAAATAATATATTTATGAATATGTTCTGTGAGAATTTGTTATGGAAATTTATGCTTATATGCATAAAGCTGTATGATGAATGCATGCTAAGTCACTTCAGTTGCGTCCAACTCTTTGTGACACTATAGTCTGTAGCCTGCCAGGCTCCTCGGTCCATGGGATTCTCCAGGCAAGAATACTGGAGTCAGTTGCCATGCCCTCCTCCAAGGAATGTTCCTGGTCTGGGGATCAAACCCGTATCTCCTGGCTTTCCCGCCTTGGCAAGTGGCTTCTTTACCTCTGGCACCGCCTGGGAAGCTCCAAGCTGTATGATGCACGTTGGGTAAGAGGATCTTCAACAGCAAGTGGAAGCTTGTCAAGTAGATCCTTCTCCCCCTAAAGAAGGTGCCTCAACGGAATAGGTGTATAAAAACTATACCAGGTCATGAAACATGAGTGTGCAGATTGTAGATGGGGTGTGAATATGGAGCAAAACAGAGGTTCAGTTCAGTTGCTCAGTCATGTCTAACTCTTTGCGACCCCGTGAATCACAGCACACCAGGCCTCCCTGTCCATCACCAATTCCCAGAGTTCACCCAAACAGGCAAATTTGGCCTTGGAATATGGAATGAAGCAGGGCAAAGGCTAATAGAGTTTTGCCAAGAGAACGCACTGGTCATAGCAAACACCTTCTTCCAACAACATAAGAGAAGACTCTACGCATGGACATCACCAGATGGTCAACACCGAAATCAGATTGATTATATTCTTTGCAGCCAAAGATGGAGAAG
>NW_011494868.1:1610146-1611280 GCF_000754665.1 Bison bison bison | reverse complement strand
AAAGATGGAGAAGCTCTATACAGTCAGCAAAAACAAGACTGGGAGCTGACTGTGGCTCAGATCATGAACTCCTTATTGCCAAATTCAGACTGAAATTGAAGAAAGTAGGGAAAACCACTAGACCATTCAGGTATGACCTAAATCAAATCCCTTATGATTAGACAGTGGAAGTGAGAAATAGATTTAAGGGACTAGATCTGATAGACCGAGTACCTGATGAACTAAGTAAGGATGGAGGTTTGTGACATTGTACAGGAGACAGGGATCAAGACCATCCCCATGGAAAAGAAATGCAAAAAACTGCGGTTAGATAGACTCTATTCTAAACAGGATCATTGTGATAACATTAAAAGCTTTTAAATTCACTTCTAAGCATATGTCAACAATGACTCCTTTCCTGCGGTCACCATTGTAGGACAGCAGGAAAGCCAAATGTCTTAAACCCCGTCAGTACAGCATGTCTGATGGTTGATCATCCTTTGCCTGAAAATGAGTCACTGAGCATGAATTATTTTCAAGGCACTAAAAGCCAAAAGATGAACAAAATGCAGAGTTGTAAAACTTGTTTTTACCAAAATGAGTCATAGTTTTAAGTTCAGAACCAGGAATATCAAAGTACAGATCATTAAAGCCTTTGTTGAAGCTATATTTAGGGACAGTTTTTCCATGTTAAAGAGATTCACACAATTTTCAAGCTTGCCACTGATCTATGCAGTCAGAAGAGCAGAGAGAGGTTTGAGGGTGCTGGGTAGTCCTGTAACCCTCATAGACTAGTGAAACTACATTCCGTGACCTCCATCCTCTGTTCTAAAATAATATGGATTGTCGTTACTATGTAAACTGAGCAATACCAGCTTGCACATGTACAGCCTTTTAACTGCTGGATTCTTGACTACTTCCAGGGAATGTAGCAGAAAATTCAGTTTGACCATTATAGCCATTTTCATGTCTGGGGCATAAAGAGACTGCCAATCTCAGCAACCCCTGCAACCTCGTGTGTGCATGGCCCAGTTAAGCTGTGCTTTTGTGTACTATCTTGCTGCATTTACACATGAGCCTTTTGAAATGGGTAACTGCAATTCTTCACACCACTTGGAAGAAGAGCTCCTCTCAAGAAAACCTTTGGCAGCAAAG